>NC_047110.1:27466596-27799284 GCF_902500255.1 Thalassophryne amazonica | reverse complement strand
ACTCGACCTTGTGACGTTCGTTTGTGAGACGCTGAGGACCGCGCCTGGGTTTTGACACATCGAGCCCGTGAAGCAGGGAGGGGTGAGGACACATGCTGTCAGCACACACTAAAGGTAATTAAGTGTTTAAGTAATTGTTGATAGTAACTTGTTTTGTTACACAGTATACTGGAATTGTGAAGAGAATTGTGCTGTTTGCTTCTCACTGCTGTGGCGTGAAGGATAAGTGATCCTCCACTTGTTGTGAGAAGCTGCTCATTTGCATAAAGTAAAAAAAGGACACTGACCTGAGTGTGTTGCTGATAGCGTGTGTTTATTGGAAGATATAGTTGTATCTGTTGACTTACCTCACCTTCTCTTTGCTTCACAGAGAATCAGTTTGTCGTGTCCACCTGGGGGGTGTTTGGCGGTGGTAGGAAGTCCAGGAGCGCCGGCTTTAATCCTTGCGGGCGCTGGAGAGTGAGCCACAAATCACTCCACCAGAGGGACGTTGTTTTTATGTTTTACACTTTAAGCACAGGTGAATAATAAATAGTTTCTGTTTGGAACCGCTTTCTGGTTATTTTAGCGCTGGGTCCTGTCTGACGCAGGTCCGCTCCTCAACCCGCGTCGACACATAACAGTAGTTCCCGGCCATTCCATAATGGACCCAGCGGCAGAGGCGGTTCCTTTTGCCGAAAAGATTCAAGAACACTTGGAGAAAATATGGGAGCAATTACAGCATCTCGCAAATCAAATTAAACAAACAGACGCCCGTGTTACGGAGCTTGCAGCTCAAGCCGTTCCGCTTCCTGCAGCGCCAGCTGCGGCATCATCGATACCAGGGCAGATAACTCCGTCACCCAGAGATTCGGTGTTTGAACCGATCATTTGTCATCCGGAGCCTTATGCGGGAGACGTCGAAGCTCGTAACTCCAAGTGTTCTGGGACAGGCAAAAGAACCCACATAAAAAAAAAAAATAAATAAAAAAAAATTCTAGCACAAGTAAATGTTTTGTTTTCTTTAATCAGGGGTTATACTTGTTTGGGGAGGTAGGGGCGTATCTGGTGGAGTGATAGGCGGTTAGAAGCCCGCCTGGGCTCACTTACTTGTCAATTTTGTATGTGTTTTTAGGTATTTTCTGTTTGGGTTGTTGGGTCGTTTTATTTTGTTGTTTTTATTTCTCTACATTCCTAACCCCAACCTCACTTGCCCTTAGACCGCTTGTCTTGTGGGTTGTGGGGTGGTGCAGGTTGGTCACGCTGAGCATTCTCAGAAGACCTCTGCACCTAGGGGGGGGGGGGGGTGTTAGAGGCGTTCTTTTTAGTTTGGTTAGGGCCCGTTCCACTCCAGCCTCGGTGAGCCTTTGTACCGATTGTCATGGGTGTTGCCGGGGTGTGGTGCAGCGGAGACATGCCTCAGTTGGAGGGGTGGGCCGATCTGTTGCCGTTTGCCATTTCGGTAGTTCCACCCCTCCTGAGTGGCTGGGGTATGGTCGAGTTGGGGCACCGGACGTATTTCCGGTTCTCCGCTGCGCCTTGGGGTTGGAGCTGGGTTAGTTTTTACCTGTTCCTTCTCCGGCTTAATATTTTGAGCCGTTCGCCAAAATAGAGCCGCCGAAGGGCTCTGGGAGGGACCTGGGGTCTTTCGGGGTGCCGGGGAGGGTAACAGGGTTTATGGTCGTTTTATATCCCCCCGGGGTTGTTTTTGGTTGTCCTCCGGGGGTTGGTTTTGGTTTTATTTTGTTTCCTTCCGGGTTCCGCCTCCAGGGTTGATGGGACGGTCCTCTGGGGGGGAATTGGCTTGGGACCCGACCGGCCAAGTGTGACCGGATCTGGTGTTCCGGGGTTGTGGGGAGGGTACCTCCTGGGGTTGATGATACGGTCCCCTGGGGGGCACCGTTTACTCCATGTATACCTGGGGACCTTTGTGGGATTACGGTTTTGGCTGTTCCTCCTGGAACTGGCAATGAAGGCCTTCTGAGGGGGGGTTGGGCTCTGCAGGTCATTCTGGGGGGGTTGTTTGTTATTTTTCTTTTATGCATTTACGTTTGTACTGTGTTTGTGGGACTGTGTTGGGTTTTTGCGTTTGGGAGTTTTTCTTTTCCTCCCGGGGTTTGATGGGAGGGTCCCCTGGGGAGGTTTTGGGTGGGTTTTATGTTTTTTTTGTGTGAGTGGACTTGTTCTGGGGAATGTTTTGGGGCTTTTGTTTATTCCAGCCGGCCTTCCAGCTGCGGTGCCTGTCTTGCCGTCTGCTTCCTGACGTGGACCCCGGAGGGAGGTGCTGTTCTCGGGCCTGGTCTGTTCGGTCGCCGGGAGGCTTCCCGTTGATGGGGGGGTACTATTGTGTGTTGGGGGGGCGTGGCTGGATGTTTTGGTGTTCTTTTCTTTTCTTTGCTCTCCAGGTGGCATGAGGGCTGATTTGTCTGTGAAGAAGGTGCTGGCTGAAGAGTCTTCACCCTCATCAACATCATGGAAAGCACCTGTGATTGGTGCTCACGTGCAACCTGGACAACTTGCAGCTGAAGCAGATAATTGGATGGCGTTCTGCATTTAAGTCATGTGTGATTTGAGCAGAACTGCCGGGAACTCGACCTTGTGACGTTCGGTTGTGAGACGCTGAGGACCGCGCCTGGGTTTTGACACATCGAGCCCGTGAAGCAGGGAGGGGTGAGGACACATGCTGTCAGCACACACTAAAGGTAATTAAGTGTTTAAGTAATTGTTGATAGTAACTTGGTGTTTTGTTACACAGTATACTGGAATTGTGAAGAGAATTGTGCAGTTTGCTTCTCACTGCTGTGGCATGAAGGATAAGTGATCCTCCACTTGTTGTGAGAAGCTGCTCATTTGCATAAAGTAAAAAAAGGACACTGACCTGAGTGTGTTGCTGATAGCGTGTGTTTATTGGAAGATATAGTTGTATCTGTTGACTTACCTCACCTTCTCTTTGCTTCACAGAGAATCAGTTTGTCGTGTCCACCTGGGGGGTGTTTGGCGGTGGTAGGAAGTCCAGGAGCGCCGGCTTTAATCCTTGCGGGCGCTGGAGAGCGAGCCACGAATCACTCCACCAGAGGGACGTTGTTTTTATGTTTTTACACTTTTAAGCACAGGTGAATAATAAATAGTTTCTGTTTGGAACCGCTTTCTGGTTATTTTTAGCGCTGGGTCCTGTCTGACGCAGGTCCGCTCCTCAACCCGTGTCGACACATAACAACTGTATTGAAAAACTATCAGCAGATATCTAATCTATCATTTTGCTCTAAAATTGTGGAAAATGTGGTGTCACAACAGCTTGTTGACTATCATACTGAGAATAATCTCTTTGAGCCACTGCAGTCTGCTTTTAGAAAATATCATTCCACAGAGACGGCTCTCACTAAAGTGGTGAATGATCTTCTGCTTACAATGGATTCGGACACCACTACGGTTCTGTTGCTGTTAGATCTCAGTGCTGTATTTGATACAGTGGATCATCATATTCTACTTGCTAGGCTGGAAAATCATTTTGGGATTACTGGGAGTGCCCTTGCATGGTTGACGTCATACTTCACCAGTCATTCTCACTGTGTTTTGTACAGTAACACTACCTCTAACCTTAGTGACATGAAATTTGGGGTTCCACAGGGGTCTGTCTTAGGCCCCCTGCTTTTCTCCCTTTATATAGCCCCCCTTGGGCACATATTGTGGCATTCTGGGATTACCTTTCACTGCTATGCTGATGATACTCAATTATACATGCTGATAAGTGCTGGTAATCTCATTCACATAAAATCCTTAGAAGATTGCCTTGCATCAGTGAAAAGTTGGATGTCTAGAAACTTCCTACTTTTAAACTTTGATAAGACTGAAATGATGGTTCTTGATCCAGTGACACATCGGCTTCAATTTGACCAGTTAATGCAAAGCCTTGTGTGTCATACATCACACTGACAAAGTGAGTAATGTTGGGCTAAATTTTGATCCTACATTGTCCTTTGACCTCCACATTAGAAATATTGCAAGGACTGCTTTCTTGCACCTGCGAAATATAGCGAAGATTTGTCCCATCCTGTCTATGGCTGATGCTGAGACCCAGATCCATGCATTTATCTCTTCTAGATTGGACTACTGCAATGTTCTATTTTCTGGTTTACCACAGTCCAGCATTAGGGCTCTCCAAATGGTTCAAAATGCTGCACCCAGACTTTTGACACAAAGCAGAACGTTTGGCCACATTACACCCATTTTGGCATCTCTTCACTGGCTTCCTGTCCATGTGAGATCAGATTTTAAGGTTCTGCTACTAGTCTATAAAAATGTTCATGGACTGGCACCTCCCTACCTAGCTGACCTAATTGGGTGCAGGACTACTTTGTGTCTCTAGGGTGAATAAGAAGTCTGCAGGTCATAGAGCTTTCTCTTCTCATGCCCCTGTTCTGTGGAATGATCTCCCTGTGTCAATAAAACAGATTCTGTGGAGACTTTTAAGTCCAGACTTAATACGCACTTATTTTCCCTTTTGTATGGCTAGCATACTGGCATAGTACATCTCTACGCTTTTTCCTCTTTTAATTAATTTTATTAGGAAACAGAGCATGTTGCAGCCTCAACTTTACCTAAATTCTGGGTCTTTTAGTGACGCTTACGGCTAGTAGCCGGCGATCACCTTAGTATTTCCTGTTTTTCTTGTTGTTTAATGCTGGCAAATTATACTGTATTTCTTGTCTTTCTGACACCTGATTCTGTTTTTTTTTTTCTCTCTCTCTCTCTCTCTCTCTCTGTTTAAGGAGCAGCGCCATCCAGAAATGGATGTGGTATTTGTGCTGGAGACCCCCTTGTCCTGTGCAGCAACAGCATTTCCTGTATATTCGTTTTTGTGAATTGTTCTGTAATTTATGTCTGCAGCATGGTCCTGCCTTTGAATCTGGTCTGCTTGAGCTTTCTTCCTCAGATTGAGTTTTTCCTTACCACTGCTGCTCTGGGGGTTAGTAACATTAGACCATACTTGTGTGAAGCGTTATATAAATGAAAATATGTTCAAAATGTTCATGAACACTCCAGCTAGCTGAGCCCCACATGATTTGAGGACACAGCCATGGGATTCCATCAGGACCAGCTGTTTTGCAAGCATTCACCTGAGGCACTTTTGCACATCCATGGTTTCTCATTTGGGAAAATGTTGACTATGTTGGTCAGAACAACAATGTCCATGCATTTTTTGATAAATCCACAGACTGAATCTACATATTCATCAATGTTGTCAGCCTGTCATGCTGAATATATCCCAGTCTGTGTGATCAAAATAGTCTTGTAAATTGGATCCTGAATGATCTATCCAGTGATGCACCACCCTGAGGATTGGCATTTCCTGTGTCAGCTTCTGCCTATAGCCCGGCGGGAGCAGAATGGAGTGGTGATTTGATTGGCCAAACAGAATGTGGGGTAGGGCTTTGTATGTATCGCAGAAGGAAGGATAACAGTGGTCGAGCAGCCGCTCTCCTCGAGTGTTGAACTGAATGTGTTGGAGTTTTTGTAAAACTTTTCCTTAATCCTTATAAGGTCTTCGAGTCTGTTGGACCCATTTTCAGTTTTTAGCTTAAGATAAACGATGCAATTTTTTTTTTTTTTTCAAACTAAGATTCACTGGCCTTGGCTCATTTTCTGTGGGGAACATAAATCATAAAACATTTTCAATGGCACACTCCCCGTATACCCCCCTTCACATTTACATATTACATACAGAGTCTTTGGGTCCACTGGATACGGGGCAAGTATGGAAATTATAGGTTCTGTGCACCCTCATTTTCCCATTCTGCTTTCCAGGTTGGGGTGGGGAAATCAGGTGAAAGAACCTTTGTTGTGGGCACCCACAATGTGCACCTGCTGTTCCCACACAATGTTGCAACCTTGCACGGGGACTGCACCCACATTCCCACACATTTCCTCTCTGTCTTGGGGTAACCAATCTTGGGGACCTGACACTATAAAGTTGGTACTTTAACATTGTCCATAAACCCCCTGTGCTTCCCAGAATGCACCACGGTTCCAGCAGAGTTCCGGCATTTCAAAGCCATGTAAACAATATAGCAAGCGAGGATGTGGATGGTGTTGATCCAGTGAGTTCATGAGCAATTATGATGATGACACATTCTCTCAAGTTGATGGGGTTATCTAGAGGAGGTGTAGCACCTGTGATGAACTTCTGCTGTGCCCTGATGTTATGTTGTTGGCCATACTTCCCAAGGTGTGTTTGCATTGTGCCCTGAACCAGAACCCTGCTGAAACCGAACTCTCGTATGCGTCACAGACTGTGAGGTGGTGCAAGATTCACAACGGCAAAACACCTGTCTGAATGGGTCCATACCACAACTGATCAAGATGGCAAAGTGGCGCCTTTGACCCCTCTGTGCAAGACAAATTTCTCCCTAGGGAGGCTAATAAAGACACTTTGACTTTGACTTTTCTCTTTGTTCAGGCTGCCTTACAGTTGATATTGGAAGAGACAGAGGGTTTTGATGTTGATGCAGTGGAAGATGTACATATGCAACACACATTGTGAAACTCTGCCCCTCATGTGTGGTATAGTCTGGTGTGAAAATGGCTGAGTTCAATGGGGCTAATGGGTTGTTCAGGCAGATGTTCTGTGTAAAATGACCTGAGTATGTTAAATTTCTAATGAAATTCAAATAAATAATACACTACAGTTTTGGAAAAAGTTGCTTCATTTGTACATTTGTTAGTTATTTTCCAGTTAGGCCTGTTTTATGATGCATATCCTTATTTTATTACATTTTAATTAAAAAAATAAAACTGCATTGCATTTCTATTCATGAATGTGATTTCAAAAAGGTAAAAGGAAGAAATTTAACATATGTGTTGTTTATATTACTTGCAATTGGGATGAAGTAAACATCTGTTGAGTATTTTACCAAAAAATGAAAAATGATTATGTTGAATTAAAAGCCCCAAAATGCAATGGGTCCACCAGACCCAGTAGGACTCCCTGTGTAACAAAAAAAAAAGAAAACCCTATAAGGGTTAAGTTGATTTTCTTGAATGAAAATCCTTGAGGTATGGTTCTTCTGCATGAAGAATTAAAATTTTGCATCAGACTACATCAGAGCAGTAAACAGCCAATATTAATATGAAGTACAAGAGAAAGCTTATTACCGCCGCCAAGGAGGTTATGTTTTCGGTCGCGTTTGTTTGTTTGTCTGTCTGTCAGCAGGATAACTCAAAACGTTTTAAACGGATTTTGATGAAATTTTGTGGAGTGGTTGGAAATGACAAGAGGAACAAGTGATTAAATTTTAGTGGTGATCTGGATCACGATCCGGATCCAGGAATTTTTTTAAGGATTCTTCACTATTGCGGGATAGGGGAATTTTGACATTCTAGTTTCTAACTCCACAAAAACAAGGCAGAAAGGCTTGAAAAAAAATAAGGTGTAACATAGTCAAATGTTCTATCAAATAATAAAGTTTGGTGATGATCGGATCTGGATTCCGGATCTGGTGATCCAGAATATGCAAAAATATAGGGAAAATAGAAAATGTGTCAGTGTGAGGTGACAAATGAAGCTAGAGATGCACAACTAACACCACATTGTAGCTGAATCTGTACTGATTCAGTAAGGTGTCATCAGATTTGATGTAGCTTCAAATGTTATGGAGCTAGATCCAGAAGAAAACCACCATTACTGAAAAATTGTTTTTATACAATTACTTTTCAACTAATAATGACATAAAAGTGATTCCAAGTTCTAGTGGTATGTTTTCATGGTCAAGGATGTCAAATATACAGGAAAGAAAAGTGTATGTATCATAGTTTTGGTTGTAACACTGAACTGTTGAATAGATCACTGTGCCAAGGAGGGAATCTCTTTAGAGTCAGTGACCCTATGGCCTTGGTGGAGGTTTGCACTTCTTCTTCTCCAGAAGTGGTTTGATGGTGGTTGTCTTACCAAATGATATCTTACCATTACCAACAGGATGCAGGTAGGAACCAAATTCTTCTTCTGATGTGAATATATGGTGGTTGGCAAAATCAGTGGGATATTACTATATTACTGGACTTATTATCAAGCATGGCACAAACTGTATGGACACAACGGCAAACTCACACAACTGATAGAGTTCAAAAAGAGGTTTAATGAATACAACACGCAAGGGGTCGGTACACGTGTGGTCCAGCAGTGAGGCAGAGGTAACAGACAGGCGAGAGACTGAGACATAGTTTAATAAACAGGCACAGGTCAAACAACATGGTGTACGAGGGCTGTCAATAAAGTATAGGTCCTTTTTATTTTTTTCAAAAACTATATGGATTTCATTCATATGTTTTTTACGTCAGACATGCTTGAACCCTCGTGCGCATGCGTGAGTTTTTCCACGCCTGTCGGTGACGTCATTCGCCTGTGAGCACTCCTTGTGGGAGGAGTCGTCCAGCCCCTCGTCGGAATTCCTTTGTCTGAGAAGTTGCTGAGAGACTGGCGCTTTGTTTGATCAAAATTTTTTCTAAACCTGTGAGGCACATCGAAGTGGACACGGTTCGAAAAATTAAGCTGGTTTTCGGTGAAAATTTTAACGGCTGATGAGAGATTTTGAGGTGATACTGTCGCTTTAAGGACTTCCAACACAGTGGGACGTCGCGCAGCACTCCCAGGTGCCGTCGTCAGCCTGTTTCAAGCTGAAAACCTCCACATTTCAGGCTCTATTGATCCAGGACGTCGTGAGAGAACAGAGAAGTTTCAGAAGAAGTCGGTTTCAGCATTTTATCCGGATATTCCACTGTTACAGGACTTAAATATGTAGCAGGTTAAATGGACTGCATTTATATAGCGCTTTATATAGCGCTTTTCCATCTGTATCAGATGTTCAAAGCACATTACACATCAATGCCTCACATTCACCCCGATGTGAGGCTGTTGCCATGCAAGGCGCCCACTACACACCTCATTACACCTTGATTAACCTAGGAGAGATGATGGTCTAGTGGTTATGCATTGGGCTTGAGACCAAAGGGTCCTCGGTTCAAATCCCAGCCTGACCAGAATATCACTAATGGCCCTTGGGCAAGGTAACCACATCTTCAAGATGCTTTTGAGCTGACGTTGCAATGATTTTGATCTTCTTACTCGTCATGCCCACTTAAACAGAGCAGTTAATAAGAAGTAGTAAGTGTATTTGACACAAAGTCATTCCAGCAGTAATCAAGGCCATTCTACAATACTCCTAGTACCAAAGACAGCCAGTCACAGTCTTATGTCACTGTTAGGTTTATATACGAGGTCTGTTAGAAAACTATCTGACCTTTTTATTTTTTTTTTAAACTATATGGATTTGAATCATGTGTGCTTGCATCAGCCAACTATCCAACCTTTTTATTTTTTTAAAAACCTATATGGATTTGAATCATGTGCACTTGCATCAGCCAAGGTTGAACCTTCGTGCGCATGCGTGAGTTTTTTTCACGTCTGTTGGTTGCGTTCACCTGTGGGCAGGCTTTGAGTGAGCACTGGTCCACCTCCCTCGTCGGATTTTCATTGTCAGGGAAATGGCTGAGCGATTGGAGCAGCGCTGAATGAAATTTTTCCAGAAACTGTGAGAGACAGCCAGGTGGAAACCATTCGGAAGATTCAGACGGCTTTCGGTGAGGATACTCTGGGCGTCACACAGATTTTGTAATGAAAGACGTGCGGAGGAATTCACGCGTCGGGATGGCGCTGCAATGGCGCACAACAAAAAGCACATCCATGTTGGAAACCATTCGGAAGATTCAGATGTCTTTCGGTGGCTTTTCAGTTGAGTGAGTATCTGAGAAATTGTGTAACAGCTGGGCATGTCACAACTTGTCCTGTGAGACTTCCAACACGGACGTACTTTTTGTTGTGCACCATTGCGGCTCCGTCCCAACGCGTGAATTCCTCCTCACGTCTTTCATTACAAAATCTCCTGTAACAGTGGAATGTGCCGCAAAAGTGCTGATGTCCACCTCTTCTGCAACTTCTCTGGTAGTCAGACGACGTCCCGGATCAACACAGCGTTCACTTTGGAAATGATCTGGTCGTGTCAGCCTGTCGATGGCCGCTTGGAGTGCGGCGCGCCCTCCGCGTGGGCCATTTTTAATCTGGATATAATGGTCCTTAATCTGTGTGACGCCCAGAGTATCCTCACCGAAAGCCGTCTGAATCTTCCGAATGGTTTCCACCTGGCTGTCTCTCACAGTTTCTGGAAAAATTTCATTCAGCACTGCTCCAATCGCTCAGCCATTTCCCTGACAATGAAAATCCAACAAGGGGGTGGATCAGTGCTCACTCAAAGCCTGCCCACAGGCAAATGACACAACCGACAGGCATGAAAAAACTCATGCATGCGCATGAAGGTTCAAGCTTGGCTGATGCAAGCGCACATGATTCAACTCCGTATAGTTTTTGAAAAAAAATAAAAAGGCCGGATACTTTTCTAACAGACCTCGTATATATCCCCTGCATGTATGCATATATTTTTTTCACAGTATAATAATAATAATAATAATAATAATAATAAATTTAATTACAGTTAGACACAATCCAACCACTAGGGGGTAAAACAAATAAGGCATGCTGGGGGATTTTAGGTGCTGTTTCCTGCATTTTGGCACATATTTTACCACAAAACACACCACAGAGAAAATAAATCTCATACTCTGTTTTTTTTTTTATTCATTTAAATTTGTATTGTACAGTCTTGAATGTGCTGCTGTGACATTATGCTGAGAAGTAACAGAACATTTTAAATATCTATGGCACCTGATTGAATCATAGTCTGGTACAAATCTATCTAAGTCACTTGTTACTGAATAGAGGGTCAAGAAACAGCATTTGGTAGGGATTTCTATTTTTTTTTTTGGTCCATAAAGAGGATGGGGGGAAAGTGGAGGTGTACGCTCCCCCCCACAAGATCTGCCACTGAGCCACTGTGCCACCAGAATACCTAAATGTAACTGAATTATATATGAGTTTGTTTTTTTCCCCCAGTAAACCAGAATTCTTTGCCAGTCCTCATTCTATTCTATTCTATTGTAGAATACACAATTATAGTATATGTAGCCTTATAGCTGCAGTATAATTTTCTATGAGAGTCTGAAACCTTTATGAAATCAACCCATTTAGGAGGACTAATTTCTCCCCACCTACCACCTGCAGCTACCATATTACTTGCTTGTTCATCGAGAGCAACACACTCATGTTGTGTTGTTCTGCCCAAGCTACTGTGTATCAGCACCTGCAATGCAATGGACTCAATGCATGAGTCTGCACTGGGCTTAGTTATCAACATCAGACCGAGGAGCAGAGAGGGTCTCAGACAGCTGCCATCATTCCCTGCTTTCTCTCCATGGAATGAGTGGAGTAGAAGCAATATCCTCATATAAAACACAGCAAGGAGCATCCAGCCATGGGGTGAGGCATGAAAATAAAATAAATACATAAATAACTATACATTTCACATCAAACCTTAGGGCCCCTTCCCACATAGTGCAAAGTTTGGACGAAGTGCGAACTTAGTGCGCATGACGCAAACCGTGTGAAATCGTCCCTGCCTCAAACGCTTCGTACACCTGTTGCTACAACAATTTGCGCACACCAGCGGTTGAATGACAGAGTGTGCACTGTACGAACCCATCGCACCCTCTGGCGGCAGGTGTCGGCCAAATTCCAGGTGACACGCACGATCATCTAACACCGCTCGCATGGCACTTAGAAAATGTGTGGCCAGTCGCACTGTTGGCACAACAACAGACTGCAGACTGTTTTCTGTCGTACTCGGTGTGAAATCCGTCAAATTTGTCTACATCAGAGCTGCAGAACACGCACCATGTTTTGACGGACACGCGCGTGTGTGCACTGGCTGGTACTCACATTGAAAACATAAAAACATATATCGCTTGTTATGGGCTGGAGAACACACACACTGACAGGTCCAGCTGGAACGGGCTGTCACTTTATGTAGACACGCAGCAGGCGATCTGAACGTCACGTCTGTCTGACAGGACAGTGAGCTGCGCACCACAGGACCATATGACAGGCCAACAGTACAACAAATATGCCACTTTCAGTCACATATCAGCAGAAATACACTGTAGCAAACACTGGTCAGTTATCACAGCGCTTTTTTTCTTTTTTAGAAAATACGTTTGTCTGCTTGTTGATTAGAGCCGTTTCACACTCTTGTTATGAAACAGTGATTGTGGCGCAGTGGTAGAGCTGCCATATGGTAATCTGGCAGGGTGAGTTCAAATCTTGTGAGTGGTAGCTTTGTTTTTTTTACCAGGGTTGTTTAACAGCGATGTGGTGCAGCTCGTCCCATGGAACACAATGCGAGCAGCTGCAGCAGCATGAGCTGCTGTTCCTGCTCGACAGACACCATCGTTTGCACAAACCGTCGCACCGGCGTCATGCATGCCTGCCCGTCTGCGCAATATTTCGTGATGCGCAAATTCGCGCTGTTTCGCCATATTTGTCCAAACGTCATCCAAACTTTGCACTATGTGTGAAGGGGCCTTTAAGGAATTAATGAAAGTTCCCAGATGTTGTAATAGAGATTTCATCGTTCATCTTAACATGCCTCACCGATGTGACCAGCTGTGTTTTACAAAAATTCCTATTTGTACTGTTAGTCCCAGTGTTTTAGTAGGAAAGAATGTTCTGACTACTTCAAATCTTGGAGGACCAACACTTCCATATGTGCCTCTCTGGCTTTCCAAAGCATGACAGAAAGGTTAAAGCTGGAGTGTGTAAGATTTAGTGTTCTGTTGTGGTGAGGTTGGAGACTGCTTTATGGTGTCACAAGCAGCGATTTTGTTTCCTTAATATTTGTGTTTCTTTGGTGATGGGGAGTCATGGTCCCTTGCCTTGTCGTGTAATCAGCAATATCCTCCACTAGCAATGAGGGTATAGCTGAGAAACCAATAATTCTTCTTTTTCTTCAGTCTTCAGTCTTCCAGCTGCACTGGAAGATGCAAATGATGGCATAAGTATGCACCTGCTGGACTACATTATCAACATGGCATGAGGTCTCCATGAGGGAACCACACTCATTTAGATGTGAAGGTCTTATTATGAAAAAGCAGAGTTGTTGATGCCAGGAATTATTTATATTTTCCAGAGCATAAGTCACAGTTTTTCTGATTTATTCATTTATTTTTGTTACTAGTTTAGAAGATCCCGAGACATATACTCTGGTGCAATTTATGAACAGAAATCACAAGTTCATTCATAATAACTGAAAAAAGAGAATAATTGAACCAACTTAAAAAAGCACTACAATTGGTAAAGCCTGAATAAATTAAGTTGTTTGGGCTTAAGTTTGTAAATTAGAGTTGATCTAACTTGATAACGTAAGTTCAAAAAACTTAATTCATTCAGGTTTTACCAACTGTATCGCTTTTTAATTTGGTTCTTTGTTCAGTGTAGGGCTTTTCCAGGAATCAATGTATTAAACAAAAGAAACTCCAATAATAAAAGTATACTACAACAATGCACAAAAAACTCAATTTAAAGAGCTGATTAAAAAAACCCAAATAGATTCAGATTTTCATTGTAGTGTTTACAGTGCTGTGGGTCAGCAATTCATGTTCACCTGCATCAAATACCACCAACTACCTTGTCCATCTTGCTTATTTTTGGAATTTCTAAGTCCTTATGGCACCCACCGCAAGCTGAGCACTTTCTGGAAAGATCCAATATACAGTTCTCTATCTATGTCCAATGTTTTATGTTGTCTAGACAGCATCAAATAACATCCAATATGTTGTGTATTGCTCATTTATTTGACATCTTGGTTATTTTTAGAATTTAAAAGCAGTGATGCCGGTAACGCATTACTCTAATCTGACCACTTTTTTTAGTAACGAGTAATCTAACGCGTTAATCTTTCCAAATCAGTAATCAGATTAAAGTTACTTCTCCATGTCACTGTGCGTTACTATTATTTTTCATTGTGGGTCAACAGCAGCATTAAACTTGGTCTGTGGGCAGGAGGTCGGGGTTCGACTGAACTGCACACTTTCAGTGAGCTGTGAGCTTTTCATCCACGGTTTTTTGCAGCTGCTCGACTCGTCCTCACCTCTTAAAGCGCGGTGATCAGCACACCTGCACTGAGCTTTACAAAGACATTTTTATACTTTTTTCCCTCCTTTATTTAGAATTCTGAGCTGAGCTGCTCCGTATCGTCTCGTTAAAAACAGCTGATACTCCGCGACGCGTCAACAACTAACACTATTTTCCACTCAAATGCACCTAAACTCTTTCTGAGGACCACATGATGTGAAAACGCAATAAAACTTTCTTACCTATAAATCTGGTCATGTTTTCTGCATAAATAAATGTTATCCATTCTTTGTGCTGAAACGCCAAAGCAGGGGCGAATCCAGATGGAATGGGGGCGTGGGGCAAGGATGTGCCCCCCTCCCCCACAACACCCCTAGATTAAAGGTCCAGTTTTGAAGCCGTTTTTTACTACAACTACTAATATTGCTTAAAATAATAATAATTTCGACAAGTAAAATGTTTAGAGAGAATTTAAATGTTAGAAAAATGTTAGAATTTAATAGTTACATTTATAAACAATGTAGGTTTGAAATTGCAAGTTTTACTGTTACAGTGCTGTCAACAGTTAAATATGAGGTCAAGAAAGAGGTCTTTATTTTACTTTTTATAAAACAAGTATTTATTTTCATTGAAGTCAAGAAAGGGTGACTATAAAGTGAGTTTTGGCAAAACAGGTATCATTGTCATGTTGACGTGGGTTGTTGTCGGCAGCTGGGGAAAGTAACTAAAAAAGTAACTAGTAATCTAACTTAGTTACTTTTACAATTGAGTAATCAGTAAAGTAACTAAGTTACTTTCTCAAGGAGTAATCAGTAATCAGTAATTGGATTACTTTTGCAAAGTAACTGTGGCAACACTGTTTAAAAGTACTTATGTCAAGTAACAGCACATGCTGTTGTGTGCACATGTGTTCGTGTCCATTGTTAAATCGCTGCCATGGACATACTATGTTAACTGTGTTACCAACATTATATATGTAATATAGAATGTGAGTGTGTGTTTCACTCTTCAAGAGGCATTTTTTACAGGTGTTACATACTAATACAGTACAAACTAACAGACAGTTATGAATACTGTATTCCATTTCCGGTAATAAACACCCCTAACTCCTGCACAATGTAGGTTTCATTAAACTCTTCAATATGAAGCCGTATGTCCTGGCATGTATTCAGTGAAACTCAATAAGAATATAAGTGTGTATGTTTGCTGAGTGTAACAATAAATTGTAGTTCAATCTGGAGCCCTCACTCAGCAGCTTTAATGCTGGCGTTGGGAACAAAGGGGTCAGAGCTTATTCATTTTTGTTTTGTGCACATCAATATATGATGCTTCACTGGAGCCAATGGAAACCTGCCCAGATTTATAAAAGGGATATTTTTGGACATAGCAATTGAACACTGGGTACTTTTTGACCTCGTACATCATGGACTCTCAAACAGCAAGACCTCAACCTTGTTTTCCTCTCAAAATCACTGTAGTCAGCTCTGGTTCATTAGAGGTAATGTACCATCTGCTTCCCATGGCGAAGACTGATTAAAAATGTAAAAGCTAAACAAGAACTCTAACATCTGAGGCACTACAAGTAATCCTGGATACAAACTCTGTGACCAGCAGCGGCTTCTTCATATGAGATGATCTGTTCAATGCAAAAATGCAACATTACCATGGGGTCAGAGGACTTCAGCCTGCAAACTCAGATCACTGCCAAAATTTTATCTTCAGACAACTGCCTGTAACACAAACAGCATTAAAAAGTAGGTGCGTCTGTTATCCTAATGAGCCTTTGATGCTCAGGCTTTGATATTATGATCATTAAAAACTTGGTAAATAGGCAAAACCACTTGGTTCATATTTTGGGGTGTATTCTGGGTTGATTTACATAAGATCTCTCTTTTTTTTTTTTTTTTACTCCTTGTTAACGAGTAGATGTCAGGCTTACTTCTGCACAGGGTTAAGTTCTGACTTTCATGGTTATGCATCCTGGAACATCGCGGTTTGAAACATTATCCTTATTAGATATGGCAAACAGTTCATTTGGCAGAACGAAGCCCTTAGGACTCATTCGGTAAATAGAGGGTTTTATGAGTCCTGTGAGTCATTTATTTTGTCTGTATTACCAAGAGCTCAGACATTCTGCAGGTGAAAAGTCCTCTGTCTCTGACTACAAATAAATGAACTGGGAGTAATCTGCTGTTTGTGGACTTGTAATTTTGATTTAGGAAATGGCACATTACATTTTAAACAACTGATTACAAATTCCTGACACATGAACCATTCAGTTGTAGTGTTAGTTCCAAATATTTGTATAATTCAGTAGCACAATAATTGAGTTACAACTAACATAAGGACAGCCCACGTTGGGGCCCACAGACTGTGTGTTTGGCCTGCACTCCCATTGATTTAACCACATTGCTCAGTATGACATTTAAAGCAAAAAAAAAAAAAAAAAAAAAAAAAATATATATATATATATATATATAAGTAAGTCCCTTCGGCTGCTCCCTTGTTTGCACTCGGGGTCGCCACAGCAAATCCAAGGTGGATCTGCATGTTGATTTGGCACAGGTTTTACGCCGGATGCCCTTCCTGACGCAACTCCACATTACATGGAGAAATGTGGCAGGGGTGGGATTTGAACCCAGAACCTTGCGAACTGAAACCAAGCGCATTAACCACTTGGCCACCACCCCTACATATATATATATATATATATATATATATATATATATATATATATATATATATATATATATACGAGGTCTATTAGAAAAGTATCTGACCTTATTATTTTTTTCAAAAACCATATGGATTTGAATCACGTGTGATTACATCAGACATGCTTGAACCCTCGTGGGCATGCGAGAGTTTTTTCACGCCTGTCGGTTACGTCATTCGCCTGTGGGCAGTCTTTGAGTGAGGAGTCGTCCACCCGCTCGTCGATTTTTTTCATTGTTTAGGAATGGCTCAGAGACTGTTGCTTTGTTTGATAAATTTTTTTTCAAAACTGTAAGGCACAACTGAGTGGACACCATTCAATAAATTCAGCTGGTTTTCGGTAAAAATTTTAACGGCTGATGAGAGATTTTGGTCTGGTAGTGTCGCTTTAAGGACGGTCCACGGCGCCTGACGGCGATCTGCGCTTCGAGGCGGCAGCGTCTCGCTGTTTCAAGTTGAAAACTTCCACATTTCAGGCTCTGTTGACGCAGTAAGTCGTCAGAGAACAGAGAACTTTCAGAAGAAGTCGGCATGAGGAGTTTATTCGGACATTCCATTGTTAACGGTCATTTTGTAATGAAAGAACGTGCGGGCAGAGTCGCATGTCGGGCTGGACCCGACCGCGGGGGGTCGCGGCAGGAAAAACACCTCCGTTGGAAATCTTAATGGGCAAGTTGGAACATGCCCAAGCTGTTAAACAATTTCTCAGTTACTCACTTGTTGAAAGCCATTAAAAGCCGCCTGAATTCTACAAATGGTTTTCAACACGGAGGTGTTTTTCCTGTCGCGGCGCACACAGATTTGCCGAGTCATCACGGAAATAACTCGACGAATTTGCGCGTACGTCTTTCATTAAAAAATTGTCCTTAAACAGTGGAATGTCCGCATAAATTCCTCATGCCGGCCTCTTCTGAATCTTCTCTGTTCTCTCACGATGTCCTGGGTGAATTAAGCCTTAAATTAGGATGATTTCAGCTCGAAACACGCCGACGACGGCGCCTGGAAGCGCTGCGCGACGTCCCGCTCCGTGGGAAGTCCTTACACCGACAGAAACACCCCATAATCTCTCATCAGCCATTAAACTTTTCACAGAAAACCAGCTTAATTTCTCGAATAGTGTCCACTCGGATATTCCTCACAGGTCCAGAAAAAATTTTGATAAAGCAACGCGCGCCGTCTCGAGCAGCGTGTGAAACAAAGGAATTCAGCCGAGAGGGCGGGACCACATCTCACTCAAGGCCTGCCCACAGGGAAATGACATCACTGACACGCGTGAAAAAACTCACGCATGCGCACGAGGGTTCAAGCATGATTGGTGTAATCGCATGTCATTCAAATCCATATAGTTAAAAAAAAAATAAAAGGGTCGGTTTATTATCTAAGAGACCTCGTATATATATATATATATATATATATATATATATATATATATATATATATATATATATATATATATATATATATATTCCCTGTGGCAACTTGCCACTCCCTGTGACCTGTATGTGTCCACCACATGTGCAGTGAGTTGTGAGACAGGCTTAACACTCATCAATGTCTAGGGAGTGACTCTCTTGTCCTCAAAAGGAGAATCATCATAGAACCATCATATATGTATCTCTGACTGACTGCACTCCACCAGTTTTTTTAGGTCAGAGGTTACTAGTCAACCCATGAACCCTTCTAAATACCCATAGATACTGTGAATTTAAAGCTTTTAAACTAAGCTCCTTTCAAAGGTTCGGTGTAGCCCTTTAAAGTAATGTGTGTGTGTGTATATATATATATATATATATATATATATAATCAAATTAATAAATATGTTGAATTCACAAGAAAAGCAAAAACTAAGTCATGTTTATAATGTTCCCAGAAAATTTAATTCTCCATTACTGCAACCCAGGTTTAACAAAGACATATGTAGGTGGGTGTGGGAATACAAAAGCAAAAATAAGTAGCTACTCCCATGGTGGTGGTTAATTTTAGGAAGCTACTTAGAAAGTCACTCATAAAAGCACACTTATGTAAGTACCTTTAGCACTCCAAACACTCATTATGTGTAGAGAAGGGGAATGAAAATCAGCTGGAGCAAAATGGTGTATTACATGTACGTGACTGTGATGGAGAGCGGCAGAATGGTGCAATGGCAAACAGCAGACGTGGTTAAGAAAGGGTTAAAGTTCTTGGAGTTGACTCCACATAGTAAAAGAGAAAGAGCATGGTAGAGAGGTCAAGAAGAAAGTGCAGGAAGGGTGGAACGGGTTGAGAAGAGTGGCAGGAGAGAGTTTGGATAAAAGGATGTCTGCAACACTGAAAGAGGAAAGTGAGAAGAAAGCTGAGACCTGCTACTGTATGCTGTATGGCCTCAAGGCGGTGGCTCTAACAAAAAGATAGGAGGCAGAGCTGGAGGTGGCAGAGCAGAAAATGCTGGGATTTTCCTTTGAAGTGATGAGGATGGGCAGGATTAGGAATGAAGAGCAGAGAGACAGCATAGGGAGGAGCATTTGGAGATGTACTGAGAGAGTTTGGTGGTTTGGACACATGCAGAAGGATGCAGGCTATACCTTGAGAAGGATGCTGAGACTTGGGCCACCAAAGATGAATGACACGGTTTCTGGATGTGATGAGGGAGGACAGAGAGGTGGTTGGTGAGACAGAAGAAGGTCCGATTTACGTACTTGTGAAGCAGCCGACATGCACAGCCTTCTTTCAGATGAAAATTAAAGATATGACAGGTGTGTTCTTCACAGCCCAAACAAATCCATGAGTCATTGAGTGCCCCCCCCCACCCCAACATAAGCAGTTAATATTTTTCAAAAAAAAAAAAAAAAGACAAACGGACACTTTAAGGCTCCATATGTACAAATTTTATATAGTATAAATAAGTATTGAAAAATGATTATGAAACTAAGGTTTCCGTCCACTAAGTGTGGGTCACATCCAGCTGTCAAGTGGGGAAAGCGAATGACGCAACAGCAATGCTCCACGAGCCAGACCGCCTCATTTCTGATTTTTTTTTTTTTCTGCCATCCTCCACTGTTTCTGGTGAAGTCCCAAAGAAGTTCTTGGGACACAGCTGTTATAAGGGTGCAGCCACTGAATTAGGACTCAGTCATCATTGTTTCATTTTTCAAATGCCAAAGAAAAAATGGCTGCTGATCAGTCTCAGCACAGGCTCATGAGTGGAGAAATAATTCAGAATATTTGACAGAGAAAAGGTGTTCTTTATCTATAGCTGACTGTGCACTTCCTTTTTTGAAAAACACATTTTTATTCAATCCATCGGTGAGATGGAGATTAGCCTGCACAAAGATTTTTCGACTCATCAAAAGAGGCATGCTTACAATTACACAAAAGGAGGCAGTTGTCTTAGGCCCCAAGCTAGAACAAATAAGTTGAATATAGGTCCTGAGGCCCGTTGGTGGCCCTGCTTATCTCTGGACTCTGTAGCATGAAGTGGGTGAGAATTTACAACTCCCCCTTAATGGGATGGCAGTCCACTGCAAGTTACTTCTTCAGCCAAGGCTGGTACCCATTTACAGCCAGATATATTGAGACAATGTACATGGTCTTGTCCAAGGACACAGACAGGTAGTATGAATAAGATTCAAACCCAGGTCTACAGGTTTCCAGGCCATCTCCTTATAAAGGCATCCGTTCTACAAAAGCTATAACGAACTCTGATGGAGCTGTCACAAACTTTGAAAGGATCCCTGAAAGGAGATTTACCACAGCTGAAAGTAGAACAAACCACAATTTACATTTTCGAGACTGAAATTTCTCTATCTGAAAATAATGGTTGTGGAGACTAAAACTGTGTCCACCATATGATAATTAAGCAGTTTCTATGGTGACCATAAGAATAGATGTTGCTGCACAAATTAACAAAATTATATCAATACCTGTGATTTTAATCAACATGGAGACATACAATAAATGTTGAAATTTGTGTAATTAAGAACCATATTTAATAAAAGCATAAAATAATCACTGTTGTTTGGACTTACATTCAAAACTAATTGAGTACAGATATAAACAAACACAGACACACCAGTGAAAACAATACCATCTACCATCTCACTGGGATGCAACAGCATGCTCACGGCAATTGTGAGGGAAACCCCTTGATTTTACGCGACAATTGCTGGGTTGCACTCTTCCCTCAATTCACTCACAGGGCATCACCAGCATTGCACTTGGATTGTGAACCGTTCAAAGTTAGCAAGGTGACAAGGGTTCTCCCAGTATGCTCCCACATCTGTCACTATGCGAAAATTCACACTGCCACTGGTATGTCGCAATGAACACTGCCATTCAGTAGATGGCAGTGTTCATTGCAACACATTCGCAAAAAGTGCTGAATCACTTAACAAACAGAATTTTCAGTTTTCAAATTGCCTTTTTTACAAATGAAAAAATGGCATATTCACAAATACAGATTTATTTGTAAAAACCAACACACGTTACAGTAACTTGTGTGTTGTTGTTTTTTACATATACCGATCAACCACTGATGACAGAAAACTAATTTTCCCATAGTACTTTTCAGCATTTGTGTCTGTAAAACACTAAAACCTTCAATATTGGTGCATTACTTTAACACTAAAACATATAGCTGATATTTTCACTTTGCAAAACGACAGAGGTGATGTTAATTTCAATAACTTGTCCGGAATTAGTTTGTTTAAAATTTTAACCATAAGTCAAAACTGTCTTGCTGTGCATGACTCCTGTGATACGTCTGCGTGTCAGGGAGCGAGAACATGTGGCACAGAAGGTGGAGGACACAAATGCAGACCCACAGGCAGAGTTGATGGAATAATCAGAAGAACTTTATCAGGAGGAAAAGCAGTGGTTCGTTACACAAGTTGGCAGACAGCAAAAGTGGAGGTACAAGCAAGCGTGAGACTAAAGGCGTGGTCAAAAAACGAGCAGATCTTCAGTAACATGGAGAGACTAAGTACTTGGCTGAGGCAAAAGCAGATCCAAAAGACAAAGCAAGGTCAGTACATGACAAGGCAAAAAACAGGACTAGACAAAAAAGCTGGGATGTGGATACAAATGATCGCAATGAACTGGCGAGGTGGTGCTGAACTCAAAAGACTTAAATAAGGCAGGTGGTAAATTAGAGAACGAGCCACAGGTGTGCAGAAGGTGCTGGAAGGGGGCGTGACCAGGGAAGACAAAGTGCAAGAGACTGGAGTAGAACAAAAGCAAAGTGAACTGGGGCAAGATACTAAAGTGACAGAAAACCCAACGGTGCAAACGTGACATACCTGACACACCATAATAAATGCGAACAAAATAAAGGGCAAAACTAAGAACTAAGGTGGCGAGTCAAACAGTGGAAAACCAGAAAACTAATGATAATAACTAAAACTAGAGAGGACCTGATAAGGGAAAGTGAATACAATTAACATGACAAAACAAACTAATGTCTGAAAAGGCAATAAATGATGAACAAAAACAAAACTAGAGACAACAGAATACAGGTAATGCAAAGGATAACTAAACCACAAATAAATGATAAACAGAGAATTAAATTGGTAACAAAAGCATTATACAAAGTAAAGAAACGAACAGAACCAAACCAAGACTTAACTGACAATGTATAAAGATATGAAAAATAAAACCATAAAAATCCTCAGCATAAGCCTAGACCCAAATAAGGGGAAAACCCTGACATGAACCCCGGGCTGGGGTAGGATCCTGACATCACCCCCCCCAAGGCAGCCGACACTGATGGCTGCCAGAACCACTCCCCAAAACCCAGAGAGCAGCAACCAAGCACACACCCAACGACGGGTGGGATGGAGGGGGAACGGAGGTAGGACATGTCCCAGAGAGGAACCAGCGGAACCCACCCAAAGCAACGAGGGACATGAGGCAAGTGGCCGGGGAGCAAACAACAGCCGGGGCAGATCCTGACACTGCAAGTCTGTATGGTGTGAAAATAAATGATTTTTTTCCTCCCCTCTTCCTTTCTCACTAGTAGCCAGCTCTCCTCTGCTGGCAGAGGATTGAGCTCTACCTCTCATAGCTATCTGTCAGCTACAAAACATGTAACAGGTAGGCACTAAAATGTATGATTTCATGCTTTACAAATGTGTTTAACTGTTAACCTTTATTCACTATGCGCTTGAGCGGTCTAAAGGTTATCAGAACTAAATTTAGCGGAAGTTAATTGGTTTCAAACTTTGCTGAAAAACTAATCAGCTAACAAAAAAGTTAGCGGTTAACGGAGTAGCGGAACTGTGCCCACCACTGACTGTAATTAGGATGGGTTAAATGCAGAGGACAACTTTTGTTGTATGTTTGTATATAGGTGCAATGACAATAAAGTTTCTATTCTATTCTATTCTATTCTGTTCTATTCTATTCTAGTCTAGTCTGTCCAAAAGAGCCAAAATGCTGGAGGATGGAGGAGGAGGACATCATGAATGACCCATGCCAGATCAACATGCAGATCCAGGGAACAGCCAAAGGGACATCCGATGTTATTGCTGAATAAATCAAATCAAAGAGCACACATCCCCAAATCACAGCTGGACATCACTGCCCCACAGAAAAGAGGCTGGATCAGTGCATGGATAAACACTGTACACAGCTCTTGGAGCCGAGGACAAAAGAATGACATAAGTAGGGCTTGTATATTGGACTTGGAGGAGAGGACAGTAGATTCCGCAGGGAGATCATTCTGCAAGTAGGTGAGTGCACTACCCACACTTTTGTTCCATTTTAAAATGAGCAAATATATGCACAAAAACAATAAAGTTTATCAGTTTGACCATTAAATATCTTTTCTTTGTGATGTATTCATTTGAATATAGGTTGAAGATAATTTGCAAATAATTGTATTCTGTTTTTATTTAGATTTTTCATAACATCCCAACTTCATTGGAATTGGGGTTGTATTTTACTTTGCCATTACTGGATACTGTCAGGTATTGGACTCTTGGGTGGTTTTGTTTTATATTACTGTCTTGTTTGAGTTGCCTTTGTGTTCTGTCTTTCTCTTGCTCTGTCTCAGCATCCAGAGCCAGCTCATTGTGAGGGACTTGCCTGAGGACCTGGATGACCTCATTGCTCTGGCTATCCGCACTGATCATCACCTCTCCAACTGCCCTTGCCATGACAGCCTGCTCCATGGGTTGTCCCTGCGACTGATCGGTCGCTTGCTTCCAGTCATCCGGGCACCCTCCCCTCCACTTCTGTTAAAGAACCCATGCAAGTGGGACGGACTTGTCTCACTAACGAGGAGAGAGAGTGCCACTGTGTGGAGGGACTCTGTTTTTACTGTGGACAATCAGGTCATATTCTCACACACTGTCCTGTCAGGGGTGTCCGAGAGCGGTAGTGTGGGTGAGTCAGAACTCAATTGTTCCTTCCTCTCAGAATGTGCTAATGCAGAGCTAAAATCTGATTATACTACACTGGTCTGCCCTGTGTTTATTGATTCGGGTGCCAATTCGTCACTCCACCTTAAACTGTTCCGACTATCGCGCCCCCTGATGGTCCATGCGGTGGATGGTTGCCAATTGGGCCAAATTGTGTTCCACACTCAATCTGTTCGTATGATCATTCCTGACAATCACTCAGAACTCATCAGTTTCCACATCTTTGACAAAATGATTCACTTGGTAATGCTGGGGCACTCCTGGTTGCAACACCACAAACCCCGTCTAGACTGGACTCACAGGAAGATGGAATTATGGGGATCTGCTTGTAATAATGTCTGTCTTACTATACTGTCAGCTCATCTGGTGTAAATAAGTCAGATCTAGAGGGTGTCCCAGCCTGTTACCATGATCTCACGGAAGTATTCAGCAAAGCTAAAGCTAAATCGCTTCCAACACACCACGAGTACGATTGTGCTATTGATTTACTCCCGGGGGTACCTTCCCCCCTGGAGAAAATTGTTTTCTCTTTCAGCGTCAGAATGCGAAGCCATGAACACTGATATACAGGAATCACTCTCGGCCAGCTTGATTCTTTCCTTATCGTTGCCTGCCAGGGCGGAGATTTTTTTTGTGGAAAAGAAGGATAAATCTCTCCACCCCTGTATTGATTATCAAGGCCTTAATGACATCACTGTAAAGAATCTGTATCCTTTTCCCATTAATTTCATCAGCATTCAAGCTGTTGGAAGGAGCCAAGATCTTTACTAAGCTGGATTTAAAGAACGCATACCATCTGGTTTGTATTTGTGCAGGTGACGAATGGAAGACCACCTTTAATACACCCACCAGTCACTATGAATATTTGGTAATGCCATTTGGACTCACCAATGCTCCCTCGGTGTTTCTGAACCTCGTTAATGATGTGCTGCGCGATTTTCATAACAAGTGTGTCTTTGTTTATCTCGATGACAAACTAATTTACTCCCCTGATCTAGAGACTCACACTAAACAGGTCCGTTCCTTTCTCCAGACTCTGCTACAAAATAATCTCAAGGTCAAAGCAGAAAAATGTGAATTCCACTGTTCCACCGTGTCATTCTTAGGCTTCGTGATCTCTGAAGGTCGGATCCAGATGGATCCGGCCAAGGTGGCCGTGGTCCGTGATTGGGAGGTTCCAAAATGTTGCAAGGACATTCAGAGGTTCTTAGGTTTCGCCAATTTTTATTGCAAATTTATTCGCAACTTTGGTACTGTTGCTGCTCCACTGCATAATGTAACCTCCTCACTTTGTTCTTTTGTGTGGACTCCTGAGTGCGATGAGGCATTCCAGAAACTAAAGAATCAGTCCACAATGGCCCCTGTGCTGCTCCTTCCTGACCCCACTCAGCAGTTTGTTTGTGGAAGTCGATGCATCTGATATTGTTTTTGGGGCAGTTCTGTCTCAAACAAGGTCCAGTGACAACAAATTGCATCCCTGTGCTTTTCTGTCCAAAAAACTCACTGCTGCTGAACATAACTACGGCATCGGAGACTTCGAACTGCTGGCGGTCAAAGTGTCCTTGGCGGAATGGCGTCACTGGTTGGAGGGGGCACAGTTGCCTTTCCTGGTCTGGACTGACCATATGAACCTGGCATATCTCCCCAAAAACTGCAAAACGGCTTGATGTGCATCAGGCTCGGTAGGCCACCTTTTTCAGCATGTTCAATTTTGTTTTATCATACCGTCCAGGGTCCAAGAATGGCAAGCCTGATGCTCTTTTCCACCTAGGAGAGTCCACTGACTCTGCTCACATTCCTGAACCGATTCTTTTCGAAACCTGTTTTATGTCTGCTCTTACCTGAAATATTGAATCTGAAATTTGGTCACTGTCAGGTAATACTCCTGTTCCCCCAGATTGTCCAAACAGCAAGTTATTTGTCCCAGCCTCTCTTAGGGTGGATGTTATTCAGTGGGGTCATGACAGTCGCTTTTCATGTCAGTTGAGCACCCAAAGATTTTGGTGGCCTAAAATGATGTCTGATGTCAAGGAGTATATAAATGCTTTTTCTATCTCTGCTATGCATAAATCATCTACATGTCCACCTGTGGGTGCACTGTTACCTTTACCCATTCCTATTCAGCCTTGGACTCACATTTCTGTGGATTTTGTGAACGGTTTGCCGCCCTCGAGGGGCAACTCTGTAATCATGATGGTGGTGGATCAAATGTCCAAAATGGTCCATTTTGTACCCTTGCCTAAACTCCCATCCACTAAGGAAACTGCAGAAGCGCTATTGCTACATGTTTTTCAGTTACGTGGTTTACCTGACAGAGTCTCAGACCAGGGTTCCTAGTTTATTTTGCAGTTCTGGAGTTCTGCCGTCTTCTCTGGGTCACATGTTACATCTGGTTACCATCCTCAAGCTAACGGACAGACAAAACACCTGAATCAGGAACTGGAGAAAAGTCTATGCATACTGTCCTCCCAGTTTCCCGCCTGCTGGTCCACTCAGCTACCATGGATAGAACTAGCTCACAACTGCCTGCCTACTTCTGCCTCTGGTTTGCCCCTTTCCACATTGTTTTTGGTCACCAGCCATCTTTGTTCACCTCCACAGAACTGCGCTCACCTGTACCTTCGGCTCTGGGACTCATCATGCGGTGCCAACGGACCTGGGAGCAGGCCCGGAAGGCCCTGTTGAGGTACTCCAAAAGATACAAGGAGGTGGGGGAGCGCAAACGGTCAGTAGCACCTTCCTGTGTTCCAGGACAATGAGTCTGGCTTTCCACACGACACCTGCCGCTTCGTGGAGTGCCTCAGAAGATGGCTCCCAGGTTTATAGGCCCGTTACCTGTATCAAAAATCATTAATCCTGTGAGGAATCATGAGGGTTCATCCTACATTCCACGTCAGCCATCTGAAACCTGTCCGTTCCAGCCCTTTTTTGTCTGCCTGCCAGTCCCTCCTCCTCTGTGCGGTTTGTGGATGGGGGTCCCATTTTCTCTGTGCATCGCCTCCTGGCTTCTTGGCAGTGGAGCCGTGGCTTACAGTACTTGGTGGACTGGGAGGGTTGTGTCCCCGAGGAGCGGTCGTGGATTCCCTCCCCGTGTGTTTTGGACCCTGGTCTTATGCTTGAGTTTCATGCTTCTCACCCTTCTGCTCCTGGGATGTCAGAAGTTGGCCCTTGGGGTGGGGGCGGGTTACTGTCAGGTTTTGGACTCTTGGATGGTTGTATTTTATATTACTGCCTTGTTTGGGTTGCCTTTGTGTCCATGTCTTTCTCTTGCTCTACGAGGTCTGTTAGAAAAGTAACGGACCTTTTTTATTTTTTTTGCAAAAACTATATGGATTTGAATCATGTGTGATTTCATCAGCCAAGCTTGAACCTTGGTGTGCATGCATGAGTTTTTTCACGCCTGTTGGTTGCATCATTCGCCTGTGAGCACGCCTTGTGGGAGGAGTGGTCCAGCCCCTTCGTCGGATTTTCATTGTCAGGAAATTGGCTGATCGACTGCCGCTTTGCTTCATCAAAATCTTTTCAGAAAGTGTGAGAGACAGCCAAGTGGAAACCATTTGGAAAATTCAGATGGCTTTCGGTGAAGATCTTATGGGGATCACAAAGATTAAGGACAATTACAACTGGATTAAAGATGGCCCACAGCGGCGGATGGCGCGCCGCGCACCGAGCGGCGATCGACAGGCTCAAATGACCAGATCATTTCCAAAGTGAACGCTTTGTTGATCCGGGACGTCATCTGACTACCAGAGAAATGGCAAGACAGCTGGACATAGCACTTTTTCGGCACATTCCACTGTTACAGGAGTTTTTGTAATGGAAAGAGGAGTGGAGAAATTCACCACGGAGCCGCTCATGGCGCGGGACAAAAGCACCTCCATGTTGGTCTCACAGGACAAGCCCTAACATGCCCAGCTCTTGCACCATTTGGAAAATTCAGACAGCTTTCAGTGGCTTTTCAGTCGTGTGACTATCTGAGAAATTGTGGATGAGCTGGACATGCCACAACATATCCTGTGAGGCTTCATCACGGTGTTGCTTTTTGTTCTGTGCCCTGCGCCTCCGTCCCGACGCGCAAATTTCTCTGTCTTGCCATTTCTCTGGTAGTCAGATGACGTCCCGGATCAACAAAGCGTTCACTTTGGAAATGATCTGGTCGTTTGAGCCTGTCGATCACCGCTCGGTGCGCGGCGCGCCATTCGCCGCTGTGGGCCGTCTTTAATCCAGTTGTAATTGTCCTTAATCTGTGTGATCCCCATAAGATCTTCACTGAAAGCCATCTGAATTTTCCAAATGGTTTCCACTTGGCTGTCTCTCACATTTTCTGAAAAAATTTTGATGAAGCAAAGCGGCAGTCGATCAGCCAGTTTCCTCACAATGAAAATCCGACGAGGGGGCTGGACCACTCCTCCCACAAGGCGTGCGCACAGGCGAATGACGCAACCGACAGGCGTGAAAAAACTCACGCATGCGCACGAAGGTTCAAGCTTGGCTGATGCAATCACACATGATTCAAATCCATATAGTTTTTGCAAAAAATAAAAAGGTCCGTTACTTTTCTAACAGACCTCGTATCTTTCTGCTTGGGTTTTCTCTATCGTGCTTTTTCTTGTCTCTCTCTTTGCTCTTGGTGGTGGGCCTTTCTCTCTGTCTGGCCACACCCTTGTTCTGGGAGATTCTCCACACACCTGTTCTTGATTTAAACTTAATCACTTTTGTGCTTTATAAGCCTCATAGTTTGCCTTTGTCCCTCGCCAGATCAATGTGTCTAGTGCCTCTTTCCAGCTCAGTTTTTGTATTTTTGCCATGCTCTGATTGCCTCATCGTGTTTTTTGGCTACCTGCTTGTGTACCTCGACCATGCCTTTGCCTGATGCTTTTGATACTATTGCTCTGTTTGGACTGCTTCTCTGTGTACCAACCCCAGCCTGTTAACCCAGTAAAAGCTTTTACTCCAATGAGCTGTGTACCTGTGTCCTGCATTTGCATCAAGCCTGCCTTGATGGTCAAACCTGATAGGTACAGTGGGGGAATTTCCACAGCATGTATTCACATGGATATAGCAGGAAAATAAGAGCTGAACTCTGTGCATAAACTTGTCCTCATTTCAGCTGCGAGTGGCCACATCAGTGTGATACCAACTGTGAAACTGTTCCTTGTTTGCATATTTGGTTGTTCATTTGAATTTCCAGCTGCTCTCCAACAGCCACAACTCAGTGAGATACTACCCTTACCAATACTACCCTTAGCAATACATACAAATGAAAACAAAAATCACTCATTGCCAGTGCAATATTTTATGCCTTCCCTGGATGCTAAGTAGAAACTCCTTCACAAAAATAAATAAATAAATAAAAACAGCCCATTTGCTCTGTTTGGAGGGTTTTACAGATCACTGAACAAGAAATAGCCCATCCACATATTTGTTTAATGTGTTTTCAGGCTGACAGGACCATTTTTGCAGCATTTAAAAAGAAAGGCCTTTTTTGTCACTGTACATAGACAAATGCACACACTGAAATTTGTCCTCTGTACTTAGCCCATCCTGATTACAGTTAGACATAATCAAACCAGTAGAAGCAGTGGGCAGCCAGAGTCCAGCACACGAGGATCAACTCCTGATGTGGAGGCACTGCCTTGGTCAGAGAAAAGAGCAGAGTCTAACTAAGCATGTTTTTGATAGGGGACGAAAGTGGAGTACACCCACATAGACATGGGGAGAACATGCAAACTCCACACAGAAAGCACTAGGTGATAAGTGATTCCAGGAACTGTGGAATGTTGTTAATAATTGTTAATCACTAAGCCATCAATATGGTGGCTTAGTGATTAACAATTATTAAAACAACAATTAACAATAACAATTATAAAAAATAACAATTACAATAAGGATAACAATACAATACAATAATACAATACAATAACAATTATTAAAAAAATCATACATTGTGATTTACGGATTGTTTTGTTTTTTAGATTATGTCTCTTACAGCGGACATGCACCTAGGATGAAAATTTCAGACCCCTCCATGATTTCTAAGTGGGAGATCTTGCAAAATCGCAGGGTGTTCAAATACTTTTTTTCCTCACTGTAGATGTTGCTTTTGTGAGCTGGGATGGATCTGTTGTGTCATAGTTGTTGCCAACTAGGACCCAAGGTGGTGGTACTGTGGTAGATGTGGCAAATACACTTGCTCCTTGACCTAATCCATGTCTTCAACTGCCCACTGTAGGACAGCTGTACAAATCATTCATCATCATACACAGATTCTACCTACTCTATCTTTTCCAGGATTTCTGTGGATTTCTATAGAAAGCAGTGTATTTTCCACAGCAAATCTGCATCAATTTGTCTTAAATACTGTGTCACTGTAGCTCTTTAACAAATGATTTTGATTCCAAAGTATGCAGGCAAGTCATGTAAAACAGACATGATGTTATTTGCTCAGTCAGTGGGAAAAAGTTACAACAACCAAGACTTGCTGTTTTATTTAGTCACATAATGACAAAAACGTTCAATCACTGAAGTTCATTAACCTGTCTGTGATGCCCTGAAGCTTTAATTCAACAAATGTAATTTAGAGATGAGAACATAATTTTACGAGCTCATCTCCCTAAAAAGACAACAAATGTTGTTAATATGTACTGTCTGAAATCTTTTTAGTACACAAATTAATGCAAATTTGCAGTCAAGCTTGTTGTACCATCTACTCCACAAGATGCACCAATAACAAAAACATGTTCAGTGCTGATGAGCTAGAATCAGAATTTATTAGTATGTAAATTCATGGCAATATCAAATTCTTTCTCATGTTGAACCATTTAGTCCATAGGAAATACAGCTGAGGCCATATCTTTACACACACCATGGTGAAAACGTCAGCAAAACACGTTACCAAGTAAAAGGCATCAGATGGACAATGCTTGCATATACAATAATACCACAGATATACAGGAAATACAATATAGCAACATAAATTTGTTACATCTCTCATATCTTGTTGACTCATTGATCAATATGAGCTTTAGATCACCTCTACAGCCCTACTGGTCATGGAAATATCCAGGGAATTATTCATTAATAATTCTGACATAATTTAATGATGTTCTTGCGGTGTTATGACAATCATCCCGTTTGATTACACAAGTTATTGACTGAAAAAAGCATGGTGGCTTAGTGGTTGCCTCACAGCAACAAGGTCATGGGTTCCATTCTCATCTGTGGCCTTTTTATGTGGAGTTTGTGTGCTCTCCTTTTGTTTGTGGGGGTTTACTCCCAGGTTTACTCCCACATTTAAAGACATGCAGGTTAGGTGAATTGGAAACTTTGTAATTGTCCAGCTCTCCCTTGCAAAAGAGGTCTTTATCTCAATGGGACTAACCTGGTTAAAAAAAAAAAAAAAATCAATTAAAAATAAGCTTTACATTGTCTCTCTTGAGCAGTGTTGGTTACAGAGATATCTTTTCAGAGTACATTTTTGACTACCTTGACCTTGACCATTGATCAATCTGGGCAATCTGGAGAGTACTCACAGTGGTTCACCATTTCAACATTTTGTTATGTTCCAGCCTTATTCCAAAATTGAATAAATTCATTTTTGCATGGTAGAGTTTTAACTTGCACCTGTAGATGTAGCGAAGAACTGTGTTACCTGACAATGGCTTCCTGAGCCCAGCCGGTAAAATCCTTTACACAATGATGCTAGTTTTTAATGCAGTGCTGTCTGAAGAATCGAAGGTCATGGGCATTCAATGTTGGTTTTCAGCCTTGTGTAGAAAGTTCTCCAGATTCTCTGAATCTTCTGATTATATGATGGACTGTAGATGATGGAATCCCTAAATCCCTTGCAATTGAACATTGAAAAATATTGTTCTTAAAATGTTGGACTATTTTTCAGGCAGTTGTTCACAAAGCGGTGATCCTCGCCCCATCTTTGCTTGTGAGCGGCTGAGACTTTTGGGTATGCTCCTTTTATACCCAATCATGACACTCACAATTAGTGTCCTCAGTTCCCAAACACTTGAGTGTTGCTAGTCTAAAGTTTATCAGTTTGAACATTAAATATATTGTCTTTGTGGTATTCAATTGAATATAAGTTGAAGAGGATTTGCAAATCATTGTATTCTGTTTTTATTTACATTTCACACAATGGGCCTCATGTATCAACGTTGCGTATGGCGATATTTGAGCGTATATGGGGTGTACGCCAAAACGGCTGCGCTACTTGGCATTTATCAATGTGGTCGTTGGCGTACGCTGCGCTGAAAATATACACCAGGTCGAGAGGTGGTGTAAATTATACACCAAAATGAACCAGCACTGGAATCCACATAAAAATGTAAATGATCAACATGATAAACAGTGCCATCATACAAATCAATGCATATGTTATATAAATAACACTTTCCTGATTATACTACATAATAATTAATACAAATTGTTGGTCTATTGAGTATGATCCGTGGCCACAGCGCTGACTGCAAAGAAAGTGCTGCTCGCCTTTTTCTCCACAGCCTGGAGCCAGAGCAGCGCTGAGCTTAACTTTATGTGGTGTGATCGTTTTAGACAATGAAATTGATTATTACAACTGTAGTGTTGTCATTCCCTTCGCCTGTGCTGCAACCAGGTTTTGTCTTCTCCATTCGTTTGTTACAATAAAATAAATAAAGAAATAAATTTAAAGAAAAAGAAATCTGAAACATTAGGCGTGTCTTATTAACTGAGCTAGCAAATATCCACATGTCAAGAATTATTGACATGAAAAGAGAATACAGTGGTCCCTCGCGGTTCACCTTTCGCGGCCTCGCAGTTTCGCGGATTTTTTTAGTCCAATTTTGCATGCTTTTTTTTACAGTGCATTGTGTAATGCGTGTCTGTTTATAAGAATCTTCTTGCCCAGAAGAAAAAAGAGCGCCAACAACTACCCACAACTGTGTCCTTCACTCGGACAAAGACACCTGCAGCGAGGTTTGACTCAGAGGAAAAAGGCGTGGCGTCAGGACGAAGAGGCGCGATCAGAGGAACTGTGAAATACTGGTCAGTCACTATTAATAATTTCTTATGTGTCCAACCTCATACATTGATCTTTAGAATTAAATTCATTAGTTCTCAAAGCCATCATAATTATTTATAGGAAAACGTTCTATTTTTATTTCTCAAACAAATATTTGGGCCTGAAAACATGGGCAGGTGCGCACTGCTTGATACATGTCACGGCAACTTTGGTGTACTTCAAATTTACACCGTATATTTACGCCACAAGTGCGCCACATTGATACATGAGGCCCAGTGTCCCAACTTCATTGGAATTGGGGTTATATAACTGAAAATAATTTTTGCCTAATCATGTCCCATTTTTCATGGAATTACCCATTTGCTTCAAAAATGTATCATCTTCATCAACTCACTCAACCTTTATACCAAAGTTGGAAAAATGTACTCAGATGTTATCAAGAAGTAAGAGCAATGTAAATATTTGTGATCCTTGAAATATAATCATCTACTTGGGTCACAAGTACTGTGACAGTGTTCAAAGGGTACAACAAAAATATTGCTTTAATCACTGAAGAATTACACAACCCTTCCACTTTCAGAGGCAAATGTAATTGGATAAACTGACATTATTCATAAATAAAAGGATTATTGTTCATAAATGGATGAAAATCTTTTGCATTCCGTGACTGTGTGAAGTCTGGAACCTATGGACATCACCAAATGCTGAGTTTCCTCCCTTGAAATGCTTTGGTAGGGCTTTGCTTATCGAAAATCTGGGTCTGTGAGTGAAGCTTAGGGCTCGTGGCCTGAGATCACCTTAGTATTTCTTCTGAATTCCTGTTGCTTCAAGCTGATGAATTACACCTTAAGTGTAGTTTTTCTGACCGACTGATTCTATTTCCTTTTTCTCTCTGTGTGAGATGCGGCCGGATCCACGCGCTGGATTGGATGATTTCTGTGGCAGACGTGGGACAGACTCCACTTTAAGAACAGATCCAATGAGTGGCTCAGTGAACCCCCCTCCCCAGCTTCCTCCCTCCCTGACAGTGGAGTTGACACCTGCACGGACTCTCGTCAATTGTTGTTGTCTTGTGTTCTGTATTGTAAACCTTTTTGGTAGAATAGCCTAAGCAGTGAGTCATCCCTTTGAGTCTGCTCTGCTTGAGGTTTCTTCCTCAATATCATTAGAGGGAGGTTTTCCTTACCACTATCACCAGTGAGCTTGCTCAAGGGGTTTGTAAGGTTCATTCTTACTTGGGTGAAGTGCCTAGAGGCAGCTTTGTTGTGATTTGGCGGTATATAAACTAAATAAATTGAATTGAATTAAATTGAAATTTGCTGCAGTCTCCTTCAGTTACTGCTTGTTTCTAAACTCTGAACATTCTGTCCTCAATTTGTCTTCACTCAGTGAAACCTGATGTTTTGTGTTCAGATCAGGTGAATGATTTGGCCATCGATGGATATTTCATTTCATTGCCTTGAGAAACTCTTGGGTTCCTTTGGCAATATGCTTTGGGTCATTATCCATGCACTGTGAAGTGTAGTCCTATCGGTTTGGCAGCATTTTGCAAAACCTGAGCAGACAGTACAGCCATATCCACCTCACACTTCATTATACTAATTCAATCAACATTCACATCATCAATAAACGCCAGTGACCCAGTTTCATTGGCAGCCATACATGCCCATGCACATGCCACATCTTCAACACATTTAACAGATTATATGCTTTGTATCATTCCTTTCTGTCTCCATACTCTTCTCTTACCATTGTTCTGATACAAGTTAATCTTGCATTCATCTGTCTGTAGAATGTTGTTCCAGGACTGTGCATTCTTTTTGACATGATTTATTGTAAAGTCTGGATTGACTTGATAATGGATTGCTTCCTGTTCTTGAGTGTTACTGGTATCATCAACGTCTTTGGAACATAGCTGCAATGAACCACAACCAAATGCAAACTCAACCCTTGGAATCTATTTCAAAACTGTTTGCCATGGAATAAATGAGGAAAGAGGCCACGCCTGTCCATGAAATTCCTTGTCTGTCAATTGTCGAATTACTTCTGGGATCTGGAAATTGAGGGAATATGTATAAAATGGTTGTAATTCCTGAATGGTTTATGCAATGGTCTACTTTATACCTGGACTGCTTCATTGTGTAAAGAACGTCCCTTCGGTCGCTCTCTTGTTTTCACTCAGGGCTGCCACAATAGCTTCAAGGTGGATCTAGGACCAAGGTGGAACAAAATGCTTAAAATTTATGAAATTGGCAAAAAGTAGAAATATCCAGTAACTACTAAATTCACCAGGGTGATGAGTATGAACATTTATGTACATAATATGTTGAGAAAGACTTATTCACTTATCAAAGTGAAAGATAGTAAAGGAATACGAGGGCTGTCAATAAAGTAACGGTCCTTTTTATTTTTTTCAAAAACTATATGGATTTCATTCATATGTTTTTACGTCAGACATGCTTGAACCCTCGTGCGCATGCGTGAGTTTTTCCACGCCTGTCGGTGACGTCATTCACCTGTGAGCACTCCTTGTGGGAGGAGTCGTCCAGCCCCTCGTCGGAATTCCTTTGTCTGAGAAGTTGCTGAGAGACTGGCGCGTTGTTTGATCAAAATTTTTTCTAAACCTGTGAGACACATCGAAGTGGACACGGTTCGAAAAATTAAGCTGGTTTTCAGTGAAAATTTTAACGGCTGATGAGAGATTTTGAGGTGATTCTGTCGCTTTATGGACTTTTCACGGTGCGAGACGTCGTGCAGCACTCTCAGGCAGCGTCATCAGCCTGTTCAAGCTGAAAACCTCCACATTTCAGGCTCTATTGATCCAGGACGTCGTGAGAGAACAGAGAAGTTTCAGAAGAAGTCGGTTTCAGCATTTTATCCGGATATTCCACTGTTAAAGGAGATTTTTTTAATGAAAGACGTGCGGACGGGTCCGCGCGTCGGGACGCAGCCGACGCGGTGCGGCGGCACAGGAAAAACACCTCCGTGTTGATAACCATTTGTAAAATCCAGGCGGCTTTTGATGGCTTTCAGTGGAGTGAGTATATGAGAAATTGTTTAACAGGCAGGACATGTTCCAGCTTGTCTTTAAGGCTTTCAACAGAGGTGTTTTTCCTGTGGCGGAGCGTCGCGGCGGCTGCGTCCCGACGCGCGGACCCTTCCGCACGTCTTTCATTAAAAAAAATCTCCTTTAACAGTGGAATATCCGGATAAAATGCTGAAACCGACTTCTTCTGAAACTTCTCTGTTCTCTCACGACGTCCTGGATCAATAGAGCCTGAAATGTGGAGGTTTTCAGCTTGAACAGGCTGATGACGCTGCCTGAGAGCGCTGCGCGACGTCTCGCACCGTGAAAAGTCCTTAAAGCGACAGAATCACCTCAAAATCTCTCATCAGCCGTTAAAATTTTCACTGAAAACCAGCTTAATTTTTCGAACCGTGTCCACTTCGATGTGTCTCACAGGTTTAGAAAAAATTTTGATCAAACAACGCGCCAGTCTCTCAGCAACTTCTCAGACAAAGGAATTCCGACGAGGGGCTGGACGACTCCTCCCACAAGGAGTGCTCACAGGCGAATGACGTCACCGACAGGCGTGGAAAAACTCACGCATGCGCACGAGGGTTCAAGCATGTCTGACGTAAAAACATATGAATGAAATCCATATAGTTTTTGAAAAAAATAAAAAGGACCGTGACTTTATTGACAGCCCTCGTACTATGTTGCAAACAGCATATGGAACAGGATACCAGTACTGACCACAAACAGTCAGATAAGGAGACTAAAACGTGATACACGGGTATGATTAGACTTGTTTGTTAGAATATTGCGCAATTTTGAGATGTGCTAATATTCTTGTGGTATAACCACGTGATGAGACTTGCTGACAGTCTTTCAGTTTGCAGTTTTCTGGCCCAAAACAATTTCCTATCAGTTTAGGTACAGGTGTCACTTTCGGAGAGTTGGAGGCTCTCAGTTTCAGGGACCCTCAGATCTTCTGGGTATGGTTTTGTTTATCTCACTCATTGTGTAAAACTTGCATTCTGTTCAATTCTGTGACATTTAAATTCTGTTTACTAAATCTCTGAGTGGTGGTCTCGCCCTCAGAGTAATTATGTTCAAACTTAAATAACTGGTCAAAACCTTCTTTCAAATCAACGGACACATGGGATAAGAGGACAGGGGAGAGCAAGGTCACTGGAGACCCCTGAATTATCCCAAGAACAGTACACTGGATCATCTTGGAAAAGTTTGACAATGGGTGCCGTTCCAACCAATTGTGGCCATGATAGGGCCAAGTCTCTCAAATCAAGTGTATATGATGATTCCACAAGGTCTTCCTTTGCACTTTGTGTATGTTTGAAACCACTGCACAAATAAAATTATTAATATTATTATTATTATCATCATCATCATTATCACATTTTGAGAACAGTTCCACAATTTACAATATTTCTTGCATGCAGTAGTAATTTCACCATTTGTGTTGCAGTAGAGTTTTGAAGTGACTCATACTATAACTGGTGCAGCAGGGAGTAGTCCCAGAGACAATTTCTCAGTCAACCATGCTGAAGAAATTAAGGGTAAAAGGCAATAAAGTTGCCAACCATCAAACAAAAATATGCTTGCTTCAGCATAAAATGGCTAAGGAAGTCATTATTACACTAAAAGGCTTGTCAGTATGTGACAGTGTATTGTGGATAGTCTCGATCCAAACATCATATGATACAGTACAGTACATAATGTACAGGGCAGTATGAACCCTAATTAGACAGTAAATAAGCACAATTTATAACCATATAAAGCTCACTCAAACTCGAAGCACATTCTCCTAGTGTACAACTTATTCATTTAAAAATTTTCCGTCCCTTATCCAGATCTGGGTCGTGGTGGTAGTAGAACAACCACCTCATCTCACACTTCCCTATCTTCAGTCAAGTCCTTCAACTCTTCCTGGGGGACACTAAGGCATTCCCAAATTAATTGGAAAATATAATGTCTCCAGTGCATCCTGGGTCTCCCCTGGGGAGGTCACTCTCCTTGACTTGTGTAGTGCAAGTGTATACTGAACATTGCAGGTGAAGGGATGTATTTTTGAAGCAGAAGGCAGGACCCATAGGCTCTGTGCATTCTAACCCTGATCCTGCAAGAGGCTGTCTGATATTGCACCAATCTCAATGTACTGAGGTTGTGTGTCCTACCCTCTGACCCAATAAAACAACCCTTCACCCACAATTTTCAGCAGAGTAGACTGTTTGGTCCGACCCATAAGCCTCTGCTAATAACTGTATGAGAGCAAAGACTTGAACCACCATTCCATAGCCAGGGCATAGACAGTATTGCTCCTCCTGAATCCAAGGTTCAGTCTCCTCTCTAGTACCCTGGCATAGGCTTTCCCAGCGAGGCTGAGAAGTGTCTTTCCTCTATAACTGGAACACACTCATGATTCCCCTTTTTAAAAAATAGAGACCACCACACTACCTTGCAAATTCAGAGGTACTTTCCTCAACTTCCATGCAACATGGTATGGGTGTGTCAACTGTGACAGACTAACACCATCCAGAGACTTCAGCATCTCAGGGTGAATCTCATCTGCTCCCTGTAACTTCTCAATGAAGAGTTTTTTAAACTGTTATTTCTTTACTACCTCATTGACTTCCGCTTGGGAGATTGTACCAGATCTGCCTGAGCGATCCATCCTTGCTTCCTCTAAGGAGGGCACTTTAGTGGGATTGAGGAGATACTCAAAATTTTTGTTCCACTGCCTGACAATGTACCCAGTCCAATTTAGCAGCTCTCTATCCTTGCTGAATTCAGTGTGTGTTAGTCACTTGACAGTTTGCTAGAACTGCTTTGAGGCCAATTGAAATGGCCTCACAAACTTCTCCCACACCCATTTTTGCCACATCGTCCATGAAGCCTGCAGTCCTTCTGGCCTGCCACTCCTTGTCTGCTAATTCCACACACCCCATTTACACAGAGTAAATGGTCCAACAGGTACGCGAGTGTACTGAATTGTGTAAAACACTTGCAGCAATTGTGTGACCAGTTAAAAGATACATGGGTCTCATAATCGGTCCTGTTAACTCTCACAGGTCCCAACCCACTCCCAACCTGATCCTATTGGTCATAAAACATCCTCAATTGACTCTGCATGGGGTTACATCACTGATCGCAGACAATTCTGTCACAATGTATGCTTAATGTAAACGCAAATAACAAATCAAACTGGAGACAAGCCAAGACTTGTGAGAGTTGACAACATGTGATTGTCTTGTAGGTCTTATATGGGTCTCAGTCTAGTGTAAACGGGGCAGTAGACATCTGTGCCAACCAGGCACAACAGGCATCCTACTTCAGCCTGACAGCTTTCCTCACCACCGTTGTCCACCAGTGGGTTGCTGGATTACCACTGTGACAAGCATCAACAACCTTCTTGCCACAACTCAGCCGGCTCTATAATGCAGGCATTGAACATGGACTACTCTAATTCTAGAGTGGAAATGACAGAAGTGTTCAAGGTGGAGATGAGATTACATCAAGGACCAGTTCTGAGCCTTTTCTTGTTTGTAATGGTGATGGACAAGATGACAGAGATACACTCTGGAGAGATGAAGAGTGGAAGTCAAGAGGAGCAAGAGAATGCATTGTGCATGAATGAGATAGAGTATGGTGGAGTAGTGAGGTTACAAAGAGTTGGGGTAGTGATGGTGGATGACTTCAACTTGGGGCCAACTGTACAAAGTAATGCAGAGTGTGGGAGAGAGGTGAAAAAGAGAGTGCAGGCAGGGTTAAGTGGGTGGAGAAAAGTGGCTTATGATACAAGGGTATACGACTGAAAGGGTACGTTTAGAAGACAGTAGTAAGACCAGCTATGATGTATGTCTTGGAGGTGTGGTGGCACTAAAAAATGAGAAGAGGCAGAACTGGAGTTGGAAGAGCCAAAGATGCTATCATTTTCTTTGGAAGTAATGAGGATAGACAGGATTAGGAATGAATATATCAGATGGACAGTTTGGACGAAAGGTCAGAAAGGCGAGATTGAGATGGTTTGGGCATGTCCAGAGTAGGGACCCAGGGTATATAGGGGGACATATGAGGAGGATGGAGTCACCATGCATGGTGAGTTGGGGAAGCCAAAGAAGAGGTTTATGTGTGTGATGAGGATGGACACGCAGGTGGTTGGTGTGACAGAATAACATGCAGAGAACAGAGTGAGATGGAGATGGATGAGTTCCTGTTGCAACCTCTAAATGTAGCAGCCGAAAGAAGTAGTGAGACAAGCATTGCATCTTAGCCGCACTAGTCACTCAACTTCAGTAGTAAAATAAGTCCTTTTGGCTTCTCCCTTGTTTTTCCACTCGGAGTTGCCAGAGCAAATGTGACAGCATTTTGATTTGGCACAAGGTTTACATTTACAAATCAATCATCTACAGTTGTCTTGGTGAATGAATATTTAACTGCTTTATAGTAAAATACTCTGAGTATTAAATTAAATCAGACTGAATCAAAGTGTAAATGAAATGTGAGAGTTCATGATACATCTAACAAGCACTGAATTCAAATTGCTGCTGTTGTTAAATGTTACAACATGACTTTGAGGGCAAATCTCAGCATGTGCAAACACCTCCCCTGAGGTCTTTAAGTATGTCTAAAAAGAGGTCCATGATCCCTTTAACCCCTGCAGTTAAACGCCTGAGTGTTCATTTCGTGCACACATCACAATATGCCCAAGACCTTGAGACATTCTAGAGTAGCTGTCCAAATGTTTCTCTTTGCCATTTTTCTCTGAGGCTTTCTCTCTGTTTGATGCCAAAGAGCATACACAGAGCCAAAATATTTTATTCTCCACTCACTACTGGAAACGTTGCTGAATTCTTTTCAGATGGTCACATGCAGCGTGTCTCTTCATGAAAACACTACAGGCTATATTCAAAGAGGCTGAAGAAGCGGGAGGCCTGACTGAAAGCTCGAGCAGGACAGGCTGCTGAAGTCAGCTTTTGGCAACACAACATAAACCTGACAACTTGTTATACACAAGCTTTTCTCTACCTCATGCTACCCTGCCATCTCTCAATTCTTTCATTTTTGTTCCATTAAAGGTGTAGTTAATTTTGATTTTCCACAAAATTGATCAAATACACTTTTTGTTGAAATTACATTATTATGAAGTATAATGTCTGCGGTGTACTGCAAAATTACAGATCATTTTATTGCTGGTAAAATATTTATTTTGGGAGATTCAGTTGAAAATATAATGAGTTTGCTCTGTGAGATGCTACTGTTAGATGGAATATTACACTACAGATGATACAAAGAAGGAAGAAAATGTGCATGCGCAAGGTTCGAAGTTCTACCCTTGAGAAATTTGTGATGTCCAGATTTGAACAATTAATTCAACAAAGAATTCAAACAATATGCATGTACATATAAAGAGATATAGCTGGATTTATTGCTATTGATCCATATATAGAAAGTTATAGAAATCACAGAAAGGGCTGAAAGCGTGCAGTTTTTCTTTGCAACCACCCACTCCACCAGGTGGTTATAATAATAATACAATAACATTTATTTAACCAGGTAGAATTCCACTGAGATCGAAACCTCTTTTGCAAGGATGACCTGGCCAAGAAACGCAGCAGCACATGTCATTTTGGACAGGTTAACGTCTACATGAGAACGTTGGTGGTAAATAAAATGCAATAAACTTGGTCATAAGAACATTGCACATGATGTGAAGTCTCAAGCAATAGAAAAATAGGCATTGCACAAAAGAATACCATTTACAATCTTGTAAAATAGACTGGAAGTTATTTAAGGACGTTAGTCTGGGCAGTTTCAGTTCAGATTGGAGAACATTCCAATCAGAGGGAGCTGAAAAACTAAAGGCATCCTTGTTGCAAAGAAAACCTGCACCCTCTTGGCCCTTTCTGGAATGAGTTGAAGACCTCTGTACTACAGGATCAACGTTGGCGATAGCCATGAAACAGAACATGTAAGACTTCGTCTTTGGAGGTGATGATCTAGTGGTTAAGTAGATCAGAGAATCCTTGGTCAGGCTGTCAGCCATGGCAGCACCCTGACATCGGTACATGAGTGTGTGCATGAATGGCTGAATGCAAGGCATCCATTTAAAGTGCTTTGAGCTTCTGATTCAGATGGAAAAGTACAATATAAATGCAGTCCATTTAGCACTTACAGTCGCCTATTTGAGCAACTGATATCTACCCTTACAGTGGTATGACGCACTGTCAATCCACTATTAGGGTCAATGAACTTTACCACTGTGATGAACTCTGGGTCACATGCCCAGCATCAGGGGCAGGCCTTAGGGTGCCTTGCCCACCATTTGACACAGTTGGTAACGCCCTGGATGGACAAGCCTGTCAGTCACCTGCCAAATACACACACACACACACACACACACACAAAAGCAAGCTACCATGATTACAATTTGTATAAATTCTAATGTAGATGATTCATAATAATACTGTTTGAATTTTATCAAACAAACATGTAGGTTGTGATATCAATTTGGGATAAAGGCAAGGATAAGGTGAAAATGTGCAAAAGGAAACACAAATTAAGCAGTACAACTAAATTGTGTGTGTGGGGGGGGGGGGGGGGGGGTGGATTGGGGTGAGACAACAGTCATTTAAAAACCTCCAGAATGCATCCCTATACATAAAAAACCCAAATTTCTGGGTTGGCTGTTACTGGGTTAGGGGCGGAGCTGAAGCCTATCCAAGATGGCATAAGCTGTGAGGTGCATATGCTCTGGACAGGACGTCAGCCTATCATGGGGTCATATATAGAGGGACAAACACATTCAAACATGCATGCACACCTTCAGTGGAGTCATCAATTCTCATAAACTGCATGTCTGTGGAACTGGGAGGAAGCTGCAAACTCCACACAGAAAGGACTTGGTGGGAACTGATGCCACATTCTTGCTGTGAAGCAACAGTACTAACCACTAAGCCACTCGGATTTTTATTAGAAAAAGTATGGTTCTCCGTGGGAACACTGGGAGAACACGCAATTTCCACACAGAAAGCCCACAGGTGGGAATCAAACCCATGACCTTCTCGCTGTGAGGCAACAGTGCTAACCACTAATCCATCGTGCTGCCTCAATTTAACCTTTTTTTTTTTTTCAGCACAACTATACTTTTTCAAATAAAAATTTGAGTGGCTTAGCAGTTAGCACTGTTGCTTCACAGCAAGAATGTGGCATCAATTCCCACCAGGTCCTTTCAGTGTGGAGTTTGCAGCTTCCTCCCAGTTCCACAGACATGCAGTTTATGAGAATTGATGACTCTAAATTGTCCGTAGGTATGCATGCGGGTGTGAATGTGTTTGTTTGTCTATATGTGGCCCTGCAACAGACTGGCGTCTTGTCCAGGGTGTGCCCCGTCTTGTGCTCTGTGACTGCTGGGATAGCCTCCAGCTCTTCACGACCCTTAATTGGAGTAAGCGGTTGAACATGAGTGAGTGAGTGAGTGGTTAAATTGAAAGGAACTACACCTTGAAACATTTTTATTTTGAAAAGTGTCCGTACAGTATGTAATCAAGTTTGATTTTTGTTTTTTAATAGAACACTTTTCTGACGCTTGTCAAAATGGGGAAAAGACCACAGTTGGATGCATTTTGTGATTTAGATTAAACAGAACTAATTAGACACAACTTCACAACAGCCCTTTATTAAAAGTCCACTTTTGAAGACATTTTTTGTACTACTACATCTTATAAGAGCATTAATAAAAAATAATTTTAACAACTAAAATGTATGATCATAAAGTCATGTGTAACCATCAGGGAGCTTAGGTGTGGCTTCCAGCTTTCAGCAGCTCTGAAACCCTTGGCCCTGCATCAGGTCCAGAGCTGGGTGACCCTAATTATGGTGGTGGCTTTGCAGCCAAACTATCTCGAAGGGAAGCAGCAACAGCTTCAGTGACCCCAACATATGAGCTGCTCCCAGTGTAAAGCAATTTACTGCTTGACTGCTCAAAGAACAAACTGTATGCAGCAGAAGGAATCCCTTAGATAAATTAGAGCAGAAATATGGAATCTGAATAAGGCCCAATGAGCCACCTGTCACCTTGAAGCTGACAAGAAACCAGATTATGCCACAGGGAGAGGTCCTGTGCTGTCTTCATGCAGCAGGTAACAACACCCTCATGTTAGTAAAAAGCTGGAAGAAAAGGCATGCCTGTGGTCCACTGGTACATTTGACTAACCACATTATTGACTAACAGCACACGGGTAGAGGACAGTACAATGAGTCCATAATACTGAGAATATTTTTTCTTTTCTTTTTTTTACTACTGGTAATATTGACCTGTACTAATTTAGAAATAAATAAAAAAATGTCATTTCCATTGGATCTGAAAAATCCAAACATTCAGAAAATCTGTTATTTTTTTAATGGATCAGCTGTCACTGAGACTGATTGATCTTACACCACTTCCAGATCATTACGTCTGTTTGTTCAATTGACTTGCTCTGAATTTGTGTTTCACTTTAAATGAAGCTGTCAGGGTCTTCAGAGTTGAGGACCCTGACAGCTGGAATGTGCCCACATTTGCCCTGGCTAAGGCAGACAGATGGTTACTGGTGAGCGATGGGACTGGATCGGATGTCTGCCTGGGTTGTTTTCATTAAGGAGGTTTTGAAGTGTGGTATAGCATGTGGTGCCAACACTTGCTCCCAAATTTAACTTGAGTTGATATGGCCATAATTTGGTAACTTACTTTTTTCTGTATTGTATCTTTTAATTCTTTCTGTCAAGATTGTTGATCTGTCTTTTAATGAGTGAAAATGCTCAAAATGTGCACTGAAATTTATCAATGGTGGGAGACCAATGGGCCAAATCACCCATGCCTCCAAACACGAATGACCAAATACACCTTGCTGACTGGCCTCATTTGTATTCTTCAGCTGAGCAAAACTCAGATGGTTTATGATATGCAGTTGGGCTTTGACCGCCCATTGCCAAGGTTTATTGCTGGCAGGTCAGGTCAGGTCTGGGAGTTTGCACTCCACGTTACTACATCATCACACTATGGAATCTCTCTCGGCCTTGTTTGTCAGCCCTTTGGGGAGAAATGCAAGCCCAACCCCACCTCCCCAAAAAAATAGCCATCTATCTATCACAGCTGGGTTATATGGAGGGGTGTCCTTGGCCTTTTATTGACTGTAATTTCCAGAATTATTTGAAAAACACATGGTCATGAATAAACAACTGATTTAAAAAAAAAAAAAAACTAGAGACATTCATCATGAAAAGCCCTGTGCGCAGTATTATTTTCCATGCAAAGTGCAGTAATATGTACTTGTATGGGGTGGGTATTTGGTTGAAGCCTTATGTGTTTGATGTAAAATGGGATATGCAATGAAAAAATTGGAGATTGGCATAATATTTATTTAGAGGATGGGACAAACAGTGACCATAAAAAGTCAGTCACGGTTGCCAGCCTTCAAAACAAATGCAACCACTGGTGACCTTGAAGCAGAGGTCAAGGTCACCAGCCTTCGAACCCATGCAAAGTACTACTCCAAGGCATGCACCCACCAAATATGAAGTTTCTGCGAGCAATAGGTGCCGAGCTACGTTGCGGTGAAGGATTTAACAGTTGTGACCACTGGTGACCTTCAAAGGTAAGTCAAGGTCACTGGCCTTTGAACCCATGCGAAGTACTCCTCCAAGGCATGTACTCACCAAATATGAAGTTTCTGTGATCAATAGGCGCGTAGCTACGTTGTGGTGAAAGATTTGACAGTTGTGACCACTGGTGACCTTGAAAAGTAGGTCAAGGTCACGGGCCTTCAAACCCATGCGAAGTACTTCTCCAAAGCATGTACCAACCAAATATGAAGTTTCTGCGAGCAATAATGAGTGAAGCTACGTTGTGGCGAAGGATTTGACAGTTGTGACCACTGGTGACCTTATCAAAAGTAGGTCAAGGTCACTGGCCTTTGAACCCATGCAAAGTACTCCTCCAAGGCATGTTCCCACCAAATATGAAGTTTCTGTGAGCAATAGGTGCCGCTGCGAAGGATTTGCAGCCGCTGCGAAGGATTTGCAGCCGCTGCGAAGGATTTGCAGCTGCCGGACAACCTGGCGTTGTCACGGACGGATGTCTGTCCGTGACAACGCCAGGTTGTCCGTCTGTTTCAAATTTAATAAATGCCGCTGCTGTTATTTGAGTCATTATAATTCAGCTTTATCTTTGCCAACGCTATTGATGAAACATAAAAAAGCAACTTCCCAATGAATGGCAGTTACATTGTTGGAGAATGATACAAACAGCTATTTAGTTAACTCAGAGGTTGTTGAACCACAGTCATGTCTGTACAAGCACGCAACATTTGGGACAATTGCAAAACACGGGCAAAAGTGGACAATAATGATATAATACTAACCTATTAAGATTCCTGCAGAGTCGACTTACGTTGGTTTATCAGTGGTCTATTTATATATGAGATGACAAAACTTTTTATGTGACTGATGAAACCTTAACAAATGAAACTTACACAAATAGTATAAGTCAAATAGTTGATATCATGTTTCACACTTTGCCACATCCATGACACCACTGAACCACCTTGTCTGCTTGGGTGTTTGCCATCCAGGATCCAACCAGTCCATTACCACTTTTCTGAAGTAACCATCTATCTTCCACATTCAGGTCAAGTGTGAAAATCCCCTTGGACTTCTCCAGCCAATGGTGTCCTCAACACTCTGGCATCTGTGTTCCGGGTCACACATGGCCAAAATGTCAAAGTTGATGGTCCCTCACTATGTAAGTGTTATTCCTCATTTCAGTCAAAATAAGTAACTCATTGTTTGATACAAAGTAATTCCAGCATTACCCAACGAGCCTATGAAGAGACCCGGTACTACGAGGTCTATTAGAAAAGAAACTGACAGTTTTATTTTTTTAAAAAACTATATGGATTTGAATCATGTGTGATTACATCAGCCAAGCTTGAACCCTCGTGCGCATGCGTGAGTTTTTTCACGCCTGTCGGTGATGTCATTCGCCTGTGAGCACGCCTTGTGGAAAGAGTGGTCCAGCCCCCTCGTCGGATTTTCATTGTCTGAGAAGTTGCTGAGAGACTGGCGCTGTGCTTGATCAAAATTTTTTCAAAAACTGTGAGGCACATCCGAGTGGACATCATTGGAGAAATTCAGCTGGTTTTCGGTGAAAATTTTAATGGCTGATGAGAGATTTTGGATTGTTTCTATCGCTGTAAGGACTTCCCATGGAGCGGGACGTCGCGCAGTGCTCCGAGGCGACGTCGTCATCCTGTTTCAAGCTGAAAACCTCCAAATTTAAGCCTCTGTTGACCCAGGACGTCGTGAGAGAACAGAGAACTTTCAGAAGAGGTCGGAATCAGCAGTTTATCTGGACATTCCACTGTTAAAGGAGATTTTTTTTAATGAAAGACGTGCGTGTCGGCTCGCAGCCGGCGCAGCATGCCCGTCACAGGAAAAACACCTCCGTGTTGATAACCTTTTGTAAAATCCAGGCGGCTTTTGGTGGCTTTCAGTTGAGTGAGTATCTGAGAAATTGTTTAACAGCAGGGCATGTTCCAACTTGTCCTTAAGGCTTCCAACGGAGGTGTTTTTCCTGTGGCGGGCGGAAAAACAGCTCGCTGGCCAGCTCGCCAATCCGTCCACACATCTTTCATTAAAAAAATTTCCTTTAACAGTGGAATGTCCGGATAAACTGCTGATTCCGACCTCTTCTGAAAGTTCTCTGTTCTCTCACGATGTCCTGGGTCAACAGAGGCTTAAATTTGGAGGTTTTCAGCTTGAAACAGGATGACGACGTTGCCTCGGAGCGCTGCACGATGTCCCGCTCTGTGGGAAGTTCTTACCGCGATAGAAACAATCCAAAATCTCTCATCAGCCGTTAAAATTTTCACAGAAAACCAGCTGAATTTCTCAAATGGTGTCCACTCGGATGTGCCTCACAGTTTTTGAAAAAATTTTGATCAAGCACAGCGCCAGTCTCTCAGCAACTTCTCAGACAAAGGAATTCCAACGAGGGGGCTGGACCACTCCTTCCACATGGCGTGCTCACAGGCGAATGACGTCACCGACAGGCGTGAAAAAACTCTCGCATGCCCACGAGGGTTCAAGCTTGGCTGATGTAATCACACGTGATTCAAATCTATATATATATATTTTTTTTTTAAATAATAAGGTCGGATACGTTTCTCACAGACCTCGTAAAGGCATCCAATCATTGCCTTAACCCTTAGATGCAAGCGTGATTGAATGCTATGCACTTCCATAACTGAGTTAAAAATGTCCCATATAAGAACCAATGTGTTTTTATGCCATTTCTGTCATTTTGGTTAAGAAGAATCATTTGTATTTAGTTAGTAGCATATTTTGGTCCAAACAAGAATGATTTCATGTTTGAAATATGTTTATTTTTGACTTTATATCAGATTTTGATCATTTTGATGATTAAAAAAATAAGAATATTATAGAGAACAGCAAAAGAAGAATGTCAACATCCATTTTGAGTGTATGTGTGCGAGTCTGTGTGTGTCATACTAGTACGTATGAAAGTATGTTGAAATATATTAATTTGCTGACATTTTTTTTTTATGTAAAAAAATAAGACAATGCATGTATCAGGTGTTGCTGTGTAAAATAATATTGCTGATTGATGACACTTCTGGTAAAGTGTGTGTAGCCTACAACAAATATGTTCAAGACAGCCACAATTGATAAGAATCACAGGTGCCCATGAGATTCTATAGGAAATAACATGTGGGCCATTTTTGACCCACTTACGTATGGAGGTTTGGGGAAGTAATACAAATATTACAGTGTCATAAAAAGAATAAAAGGTAACCTAAAAAAATTAAATGGAATGATATCAAAAACATACCATTTGAAGACAAGATGGAATATGAAATAACAGCTTTTCATTACAAAGATACTGTAAGAAAACAACTTTACCTGGCAATTTTTTTACCTACTTATGCATCCAAGGCCTGTTTTATGCTTCTATGTAGGGAGACAGGGCCCAATCCAAGCTCCTCTCCATAGCCTAAAGTGCATCTCCCAAAAATTGAGACTCCCACATTGAACCCAAGGAAACCACAAGTGCTGTGATTGGTCACTTTTCCAGTTTCACTCCTTCCTCATCCATCATATTTAAACAATTTTGCAGTTCGCACAGCAATTGCATTTTGATCATGTATCAAATAGAGGAACATTTGGCAGAGGATGTCTGCAGATATGACCAACTTCACAACACGGAGTCGAAAAACTACAGACTTTTGCACATAACGTAACATAGGTTAGGAGTGGAGGTCACTGACCGACAAATTACTCCAGAAAAAGGAAAAAAAAAACGACCAGGAACAGTGGTGGTGCAGGTGGAAAGAAAGGCCCTGCTTTGTTCTTCATGTATTCCTTATATACGTACCCCTACTCTTCCAGTGGGAAACTGCACTGCAACAACCAACAACATGACAGACAACTTTGAATGGGTCACACCCATGTTGACATGATTGCGTGGCCATGGAGTTAATTTTACAATTTGGTACAGAGACAAAGTCAAAAAGAACCCCAATAGGCAACCAGCCAAGACACAGAGATATGAGTTACAAAAAAACATGGTGCTTTAATGATCCAAGTGTATATACAACACCACACAAACTAGATGCAGGGATGAGAATACAGAGTCCAACATTAAACACAGGGTGGAGAATGAATGGCAAGTATGATGGAGAAGACTAAACAACTGATGGCAGATACAACGTGCATGACAAACTACACCAGGTACTTTTAAAAATCAGCAAACACATATGAGACCAAGGAGAATGCAAAACACTGCCCATCGATCGGCAAACTACCTGCTACCTACAACTTACGTGGAATATCTCAAACCTAAACCTACTTCCAGGCATCTTATACAGTAGTGTTCAGAATAATAGTAGTGCGATGTGACTAAAAAGATTAATCCAGGTTTTGAGTATATTTCTTATTGTTACATGGGAAACAAGGTACCAGTAGATTCAGTAGATTCTCACAAATCCAACAAGACCAAGCATTCATGATATGCACACTCTTAAGGCTATGAAACTGGGCTATTAGTAAAAAAAAAAAAGTAGAAAAGTGGGTGTTCACAATAATAGTAGTGTGGCATTCAATCAGTGAGTTTGTCAATTTTGTGGAACAAACAGGTGTGAATCAGGTGTCCCCTATTTAAGGATGAAGCCAGCACCTGTTGAACATGCTTTTCTCTTTGAAAGCCTGAGGAAAATGGGATGTTCAAGACATTGTACAGAAGAACAGCATAGTTTGATTAAAAAGTTGATTGGAGAGGGGAAAACTTATAAGCAGGTGCAAAAAATTATAGGCTGTTCATCTACAATGATCTCCAATGTTTTAAAATGCACAAAAAAACAGAGATGTGTGCAAGAAAATGGAAAATAACCATCAAAATGAATAGAAGAATAACCAGAATGGCAAAGGATCACCCATTGATCAACTCCAGGATGATCAAAGACAGTCTGGAGTTACCTGTAAGTGCTGTGACAGTTAGAAGACGCCTGTGTGAAGCTAATTTATTTACACGACTCCCCCGCAAAGTCCCTCTGTTAAATAAAAGACATATGCAGAAGAGGTTACAATTTGCCAAAGAACACATCAACTGGCCTAAAGAGAAATGGAGGAATACTCGTATTTTGTGGACTGATGAGAGTAAAAATGTTCTTTTTGGGTCCAAGGGCCACAGACAGTTTGTGAGACGACCCCCAAACTCTGAATTCAAGCCACAATTAACAGTGAAGACAGTGAAGCATGGTGGTACAAGCATCATGATATGGGCATGAATCTACTAAATCTACTGGTACCTTGTTTCCCATGTAACAATAAGAAATATACTCAAAACCTGGATTAATCTTTTTAGTCACATATCGCATACCAGGTATCATGGATCAGTTTGGATATGTCAAAATACTTGAAGAGGTCATGTTGCCTTATGCTGAAGAGGACTTGCCCTTGAAATGGGTGTTTCAACAAGACAATGACCCCAAGCACACTAGTAAACAAGCAAAATCTTGGTTCCAAACCAACAAAGTTAATGCCTCGCAGATGTTACGAAATCATGAAAAACTGTGGTTATACAACTAAATACTAGTTTAGTGATTCACAGGATTGCTAAAAAAGCAGTTTGAACATAATAGTTTTGAGTTTGTAGCGTCAACAGGAGATGCTTCTATTACTGTGAACACCCCCTTTCTACTTTTTTTTTTACTAATAGCCCAATTTCATAGCCTTAAGAGTGTGCATATCATAAATGCTTGGTCTTGTTGGATTTGTGAGAATCTACTGAATCTACCGGTACCTTGTTTCCCATGTAACAATAAGAAATATACTCAAAACCTGGATTAATCTTTTCAGTCACTTAGCACTACTATTATTCTGAACACTACTGTATCTACAAGTGTAAGATAAAACTCTGCCATAGTGAAACTCTGCCAACTCTGCAAAGTGAAAGCTATACATCAACAACATCCAGAAACACCTTCTCTCGGCTCAAGATAATTTGAAATGGACAGAAACAAAGTGGAAAAGTGTGCTGTGGTCTGATGAGTCCACATTTCAAATTGGTTTTGGAAATCATGGACGTTGTGTCCTCTGGACAACAGAGGAAAAAGACCATCCAGATTAGTACCAATGCAAAGTTCAAAAGCCAGCATTTGTGATGGTATGGGGGGGAGGGGGGAGTGTTAGTGTCCATGGCATGGACAACTTATACATCTGTGATGGCACCATCAATGCTGAAAGGTACATCCAGGTTTTGGAGCAACACATACTGGCATCCAAGCAACATCTTTTTCAGGGACGTCCCTGCTTATTTCAGCAAGACAATGCCAAGCCACATTACATGTTACAACAGCGTGGCTTTGTAGTAGAAGAGTGCGGGTACTAGACTGGCCTGCCTGCAGTCCAGACCTGTCACCCATTGAAAATGTGTGGTGCATTATGAAGCGCAAAATGCGACAACAGAGAACCCGGACTGTTGAACAACTGAAGTCATACATCAAGCAAAAAGGGAAATAATTCCAACTACAAAGCTTCACCAATTTGTGTCCTCAGTTCCCAAACGCTTATTGAGTGTTGTTAGAAGAAAAGGTGATGTGACACAGTGGTAAACATACCACTGTCCCAGCATTTTTGAAACATGTTGCAGACATCTATTTCAAAATGAGCACATAGTTGCACAAAAACAATAATCTATCAGTTTGAACATTAAATATCTTGTCTTTGTGGTGTATTCAATTGAATACAGGTTGAAGAGGATTTGCAAATCATTGAATTCTGTTTTTATTTACATTTTACACAATGTCCCAACTTCATTGGAATTGTGTTTGTAAATTCTGGGTCTTTTAGTGACGCTTAGTGCTAGTGGCCAGCGATCACCTTATTATTTGTTTTGTTTTGCTGACAAATTGACTGACAATGCTGACAAATTACACTGTAATTGTTGTCTTTCTGATGCTTGATTCTGTTTTTTTTTCTTTTCTCTCTCTCTCTGTTCTCTCTTTTCTCTCTGTCTCCATCCAGAGATGGGTGTGGTATCTGCTCCAGACACGCTCTTGTCCTGTGCACCGGCAACATTTCCTGTATGTTTGTTTTCTGAATTGTTTTGTAATTTGTGTCTGTAGCATGGCCCAAGCAGAGGGTCACCCCTTTGAGTCTGGTCTGCTTGAGGTTTCTTCCTCAGAGTGAGTTTTTCCGTACCACTGTTGCTCGGGGGGTTGGTAAGGTTAGAACTTACTTGTGTGAAGCGCCTTGAAGCAACTTTGTGATTTGGTGCTATATAAATGAAAATGAATTGAAACTGAAAAACTCGATATTGATAAAAAAAAATAATAAATCGATAAACTGTCCAGAATTAGGTGTTTATGACTAAACCATGAGTGAAAAGTCCATTGTGTTTCATGTCTCCTCCCCACTGTCTTTTTTTTTGCATGTGGAAAGTAAATAACTGTTTTTTTTTTGTTTGTTTGTTTGTTTGTTTTTGGGTGTGGGAGCAACAGCAGCCAGCCCACTCCACTCTCTTCTGCTTGGAGAGGACTGGGCTCATAGCCATCTGACTACGTGAGGCAGAAGCTGTGGCTTGCTGTTTGTTTTTGGGTTTGTGATCGCTTTTGATTTTACTCAGAAGCCCCGGCAGTGTCAGGAACCGAGGATGCGTGGCACAGAAAGTGAGTGGACAGAACATGCAGACTCTCAGACCAGGTGTAGGAGTAAAAGAAGACTTAATCTTTAATTCAGGCCAAGGTTCAGTACACTGGAAAGCAGTGAGCGGAGGAGCAGTAACAGACAGGGGCTAGGTAAAGACATAGTCATAAACAAGCAGGGTGCAATGACTAATCAAACAATGTAATCAGGGCTGAGGCAAAAGATGTGTGCCAAAATCAAACAGAGCAGGATCATAAACATGGCTAGACAAAACAGGACTGTGACAAGAAGGTTGGTGAGTGAACAAGTTCAACAAACTGGCAAGGAAGTGGTGATGGAACCGGTGTCCCAACGAGATGTCATTCCTGTCAAGAAGCCAGCACTCAACACAACCAGTCATGCATTTATCGTTCTCTCTACCCAGACTTTCACACCACTCCCCATCCACACTTCCCCCCGTCGAGTTGACGGTGCCTCTCTTCACCATGTTAATCTACCTGACCGAGCGGCCGAAGAATGAAAATACAACAGCAATATGTGTCTTTTCAATTTTCAAAACTTAAGATTTGCATTTGCATGCTGTATTTACAGTGCAATATTATCAGGGCGAATAACTCGACAGCTCAACTCGACAGAACATTCATGCATGGCGTTGAGCTCCCCCACTGAAGGACACACACATACAGTAAGCCATCTGTCTGCCGCAACCAGGTGAGACTTGGACATCCCCGTTTATTGTCCACTTGCTGGTGCCCTCAATACTGAACCACCTGTGTGCTGGTTCATGCCAAGGGAAATGTGCCAGTTGGACAAAATGTTGTAACTGACTTGGTCCTTCATTCTGTTGCAAACGTATCATCGCCAAATACCTCTGTGCAGCAACCTCATGTCTCAGTAACTTCATCCTAGGTATGTCTGGATTTCATAGGCCAAACACCCAGAGACTTGAATGTCACTGCCAAGATAAGTGAACACAGCTAGAAATTCCTGCATTTACTTGAGTGATCTGTCATGGCAGAAGTGAAGAATATATATTGTCCTCCTCAGTGGTGGGCACAGTTCCGCTAACCCACTAACCGCTAATTATCAAAGCTAATGTTATCATTATCAGATTAGCTTATCAGATAACTTTGAAAACCATCAGCGGACTAATTATCTCCCAATAAATTTTGGTCTGATAAATTTTAAACCGCTAACATATTTTGGCAGGAGTGGTGAACAAAGCTTAACAGTTACAAACATTTATGAAGTCTGTCTCAAATCAAATATTTGAGTACCTACCTGTTAAATGTTTTGTAGTAGATGTACAGTTCTATCCTCTGCAAACAGAGACAAACTGGTTCCAGAAGAAACCACTCTAGCCTCTGCAAACAAAGGTGAACTGGTCACAGAAAAGAAAAAAAAGATAATTTCTTTTGACCCCATACTGATGCACTGGCAATATTACCCAAGTCATCCAGAAGTATACAGTTTTAACTTATGGTTAAAATTTTAACCAAACTAATTTTGGACAAGTTATTTAAATTAACGTCATGTCTGAAGTTTAATAAAGTGAAAACATCACATATATGTTCTAGTTGTAAAGTAATGCACTAATTTTGAAGGTTTTAGTGTGGGCATGCTGTGTTCAGTGCATTATGGGTAATCTCAGTAATTCACGACAGGAGAAATTCATTTGAGATGCTCTGATCAGGCTCCACATGGACAACAGCATTAAACCCTTTGTATATTGTGCCTAAAATTCTTGTGAATATATTATCTGGATTTATAGACATTGTTATTGTGTTTGATTTGTGTAAAAATGCCAGAAGAAGCCCAGGTTGCTTCTCCATTATTTTCAATTGGAATCATTGTGAGCTGCAATCACTTCTTTTTGCTCTTTAGAGTCCTGCTTATGTGAAACACTGTATGTCGTCTTTGTTCCAGAGTAATATACAGTGAGGAAAATAAGTATTTGAACACCCTGCAATTTTGCAAGTTCTCCCACTTAGAAATCATGGAGGGGTCTGAAATTTTCATCTTAGGTGCATGTCCACTGTGAGAGACATAATCTAAAAAAAAAAAAAAAAAAAAAAAAATCCAGAAATCACAATGTATGATTTTTTTAATAATTTATTTGTATGTGACTGTTGCAAATAAGTATTTGAACGCCTGTGAAAATCAATGTTAATATTTGATACAGTAGCCTTTGTTTGCAATTACAGAGGTCAAACATTTCCTGTAGTTCTTGACCAAGTTTTCACACACTGCAGCAGGGCTTTTGGTCCACTCCTCCATACAGATCTTCTCTTGATCTTTCAGGTTTGGAGTTTCAGCTCCTTCCAAAGATTTTCTATTGAGTTCAGGTCTGGAGAATGGCCAGGCCACTCCAGGACCTTGAAATGCTTCTTACGGAGCCGCTCTTTAGTTGCCCTGGCTGTGTGTTTGGGGTCATTGTCATGCTGGAAGATCCAGCCATGACCCATCTTCAATGCTCTTACTGAGGGAAGGAGGTTGTTTGCCAAAATTTCGCAATACATGACCCCATCCATCCTCCCTTCAATACGGTGCAGCTGTCCTGTCCTCTTTGCAGAAGAGCACCCCCAGAGTATGATGTTTCCACCCCCATGCTTCATGGTTGGGATGGTTTTCTTGGGGTTGTTCTCATCCTCTAAACATGGTAAGTGGAGTTGATTCCAAAAAGCTCTATTCTGGTGTCATCTGACCACATGACCTTCTCCCATGCCTCCTCTGGATCATCCAGATGGTCACTGGTGAACTTCAAATGGGCCTGGACATGTGCTGGTTTGAGCAGGGGGACCTTGCTGCCCTGCAGGATTTTAAACCATGACAGCATCATGTGTTACTAATGTAATCTTTGTGACTGTGGTCCCAGCTCTCTTCAGGTCATTGACCAGGTCCTCCTGTGTAGTTCTGAGCTTTCTCAGAATCATCCTTACCCCACAAAGTGAGATCTTGCATGGAATCCCAGACTGAGGGAGATTGACAGTCATCTTGTGTTTCTTCCACTTTCTAATAAATAATCATAACAGTTGTTGTCTTCTACCAAACTGATTGTTGTCCTGTAGTACATCCCAGCCTTGTGCAGGTTTACAGTTTTGTCCCTGGTGTCATTAGACAGCTCTTTGGTCTTGGCTATGGTAGACAGGTTGGAGTGTGATTGATTGAGTATGTGAACAGGTGTCTTTTATACAGGTAACAAGTTCAAACAGGTGCAATTAATACAGGTAAAAATTGCAGAATAAGAGGCCAGTGAGTAGCAGTAACATACAAATAAATTATTTAAAAAATCATACATTGTGATTTCCGGCTTTTTTTTTTTTTTTTTTAGATTATGTCTCTCACAGTGGACATGCACCTAACATGAAAATTTCAGACCCCTCCATGATTTGTAAGTGGGAGAACTTGCAAAACTGCAGGCTGTTCAAATACTTATTTTCCTCACTGTATATAAGATGTCTGAAATTCAGTTTTCGTTTATTAAAGACGACGCATCTAAATGTTGCAGACACGGATTATCTGGAATATTTCTTTTGGCAGGTTTTCATGGTCTCTACTGCCATCTACTGGCCAGTAATGTTCATGGCAGTATGAGCATCTGGACGCCAGTAGATGGCAGTGTTCTGTTTATTCTGACCCCGGTTATATCAGATGGTTGCCTAATCACAACTTGACTTTTTGGCTTTTTTTTTTTTTTTACAAATAAAAAAGGGCGTCTTTTACAAAAGCACATTTATATGTAAGCACCAACATACACACCTCACATTAACGTGTTGGTTTTTACATAGAATGAAAGTGTCAACCAATTAGTGTTAGCGGAGGCTCATTTACCCATAATCCCTTTTGCATCTGTCTGTGTTTGTTACAAAACTTCAGAATTAGTTCATTATTTAACATTAAAAGATATGTGTTATATTTTAACTTTGTACAAATGACAGAACTGACATTAATGGAGTTATTCTATTGGAATTAATTTGATGATTTTAAATCAAAACCATAAGTCAAAACTGCTCTATTATATTTTCAAAACTGCTTTATTTTATATATGCTGTATACTGTTAAGGAATAATGGCTTGCTTTTCTGTGTGTGTAGAGTTGAGCTTAGCTCCTCTCTATTGCTTCACTGCTGTATAATATGTAGCAAACAGGAGCTTCCAGCAGTGGGCAGGGCGCACAAAGACAGAAGTGCTGACTCATTGTTTGGGTCTGTGGTCACCTTTGATGCTACCAGAAGTGATCAGCTTGTTAGTATAGTTGCAAGTGTACTGGAAGCAATACTGAAAGTTATCAGTTAGCTGTAGTTTCCGATAAATTTTTGGTGGTTTATCAGTTTAGCTTTATAAAAGATTACTTTTCAGTTAGCTGATTAGCTGTTATTGAAGCTAAATTTTTGGTTAGCTGTGCCCACCACTGGTCTTCCTTTTTGAAGCTGTGGTAAAGTCCAAAATTGACAGAATAACTGTGCCTGTCCATAATCAGTTCACCACCGCTGACATCTGGCATCGTCTGCTGAATGTTAGTTAAATTGCCCAGAGCAGACCCATTACCAATTAGACCTGCATGTTAGTGATTAAATTTTGCACCAAGCTTTTCCTCAGAACTGAGCAGTGCATATCTAATTTTCATCATGATCAAAACAAAGCCCTAAACATCAATGTTAGTCGTGGGAACAAGGCACATGTCACAAGTACAAAGCCTGGGATGCTAGCTTGGTTGGTGAGGAGTTTATTGTTTAAGATTGTCACACGATATAGAATTCAATTCTGTACATCTGAATTTTGACATGGAAATAATTGTATTTCTTGGAAGCACTCAAAATAGAGGGGAACAAAGGCAATTTTGTTGAAGTGCAATTATTTCAAGGACTTTTATTCTCACCTGAGTCTTGTGGGATGATGGACCTCATCCCACAACTACATCAAGCCTGTGTGTCTGTGTACAGCATATCTAACACTTAAGATGAATGAGCGCGAGCCAAGCTGACTCAGGCAGAATGTCAAAAACACCAGGACTTGTGCCACATGTGGGGGCCGGTGGGTAAAAATTGCAGTGGACACCCATCCAAACGCCTAGACTGCGCTCCGACCCGCCCCAACTGATTTGTGCATGTGCCGTTCGCATGAGCCTCCGAACGCTGTACAAATGTTCGTGGAACACATTAGGATTACTCAGACAGCTGTCAAAATGCAGTGAGAATATGACAAACGCACTTACACTGCCGTATGAGCGAGGTCCGATTGCAGGTGGAGGAAATATAATCCAGCAGCACTCAAGGTGGGCTTGCAGTGCGTTCAGGCACAGTCTACACATTCAGCCATGGTGTAAACATTCCAAATATTCCCCTCAAATGTGATCAGAATGTCACAAATACTGTTTTCACACCGTCCAGTTGTTTAGAATGCAGTCAGACGGCAATGATAGTGGTTCCGCCTCTACTGTTTTGAACATGAGCAAAACATTTGAGGCAGCCCAACGACTGTGCTTGACTGTTTAGACTGGTCTGAGAATGCTGTCCGTTTTCGAATGCACATCGACACTCTTCGAATGTGGTCAACTTTTCATTCAGACACAATTCAGACTCATTCGCCATCTAGTTTGATGAGGTTATAATATTTTGTATGGAGATGGTCAATGTGTCAGGAAAGAGTTGATAAAATCTTAGTGCAACATAACCCCAACTATGGACAATCATACCATTAATTGCAATTAATCACCACACGTCTTGTTTGGTATTTACAACAATGTATAAGCCACATGTTGTTTTAAGTGACTGACTGTAGGTGTTAGTGTAACTGGGCTTGTTTGTCTATAAGTGGCAACCTGTCCAAGGTATACCCTGCCTTTCAGTGGATGACCGCTGGGATAGGCTCCAGGCCCCCCATGACCCTTGATTGGAATAAGCAGGTATGTGTCAAAGGTAGCACTGAGATCTAACAAAAACAACACAGAGACAGAATTGTCAAGAAGGAACAACAAGGCTTTCACCAAATACATATTCTTTCTATCTAGCTTTATGAAGTCACAAAATCACTACATGTCTTGTTTGGTATTTAAAAATCTCAGGAAAATGACTTGGTATCAATTTTAGACATTCTCATGTTCAACAGAAATGAAACCACAAAAATTTACAACAGGTGAGGAGAAGAGCATTTTTCCAAATGGTTATTTCAGGAATGGAATAAAGTAGCTTCTTGGATAAACTTTTGTAATGTTGCTCAATATGTCAACTGCAATGTAACTGCAGAATATTTGTAATTGTTGATTAAACTAAAAGAATAAGCTATGGAATTTGGTGCAATTGCTGACCAAATTTGACCACAAAATGGATAAAACTTTTCAAATTCTACATACAATAATATTTGTCCTCAGATAGACCTGTCACTTGCGGCATACTAGTCCAAATGCCTGCACACTGTTCTAATGGTCACACGTTTTGTCCATGTTAAATTTTGTTAAACAGGTTAAGACGTTATTCTAGTAAGGTGAACATTGTGAACATTGTGAGTCTACCTGCTCAGTCCTGCTCTATAGGGACATGTACATAAGTCCTGCCAAGTCTAAATACTCTGATTCTTCAGGTGTCAACATATTGGGATGTATCACCCACTGAGCTTCTTTGAGAAAATGTGGATCAGTACATTTGACATTGTGTTCATTAGAGCCCGATCGATATGGATTTTTTGAGGCAGATGCCGATAACGATATTTGGATGAGAAAAAAAATGCTGATAATTGATAAATCGGCTGATTTGCCGATAGCTGATGACTCAGCCGATATACATTTTTTTAAATTAATAAAATGTTCTTTTTTGGACCCTTAACAAAAAAGGTATGAGCTAAAAGCTGAAGCTTTGTCCTCATATTAACTTTATAACAGAGAAGAATTTTCAAGTTCAAAAAATGCAATCAAGAATTAAACCTTTGTGAAATTAGCAAATACATATCCTTAAAAAGAGTTGTGAAATACATCTGATCTTGTACCTCTTGTTGCTGCAACTTAGATATAGGTTCAGATAAGGATATAGATCCTTATAAACTTACTTTTATGCTTTTGTCAGCCGATCAGTGCAGTGCGACGGCGATCTACGGGGGCCGGTGATGAACACATTTAAGCAGGGGTGTAAGCAGCTCTCAGTTGAATGGAGTCAGGGTTCCATCTACTGGACAAATGGTGCAAGGACATTTTACATTGCCGACACAAACATTACTTCAGTAACTGTTCTGTTTATGAGAAATTATCAGTGTTGTATCGGCAAAATTTCGGTCGATGGTGAGTACTTTGAAAAGGGCTTATATTGGCCGATAATATCGGATCCGAGATTCCTTCCTAAGATCAAGTTTAGTGAAGATTTTGGCTCCATGCAGGGGCGTGAACACCGAATCCAACAGAGGTAATGGGTATCAGTTGCGAACTGTGATCTCGTTCAGCCCTCTGTAATCGATGCATGGACGGAGTCCGCCATCTTTTTTGCCCACGAAAAAGAAACCCGCACCCATCGGGGAGGTAGAGTTCCGGATCAACCCGGCAGCTAAGGAGTCCCGGATGTAGGTCTCCATTGATTCGCGTTCCGGACGTGAGAGGTTGTACAGCCTGCTGGACGGGTACTCAACGCCCGGGATCAAATCGATGGCACAATCGTACGGTCGGTGCGGGGGAAGAGTGAGTGCCAGATCTTTGCTGAAGACGTCAGCAAAATCGTGGTACTCCTTTGGCACTGCCGACAGATTGGGGGGAACTTTGACCTCCTCAGTAGCCGTCATGCCGGGTGGAACCGAGGATCCTATGCACTCCCGGTGGCAGGTTTCGCTCCACTGCGTCACAACCCCAGACGGCCAATCAATCCGGGGATTGTGCTTCACCATCCATGGGAACCCCAAAATCACTCAGGAGGTAGAAGGTGTTACGTGAAACACGATCTCCTCCCTGTGATTCCCAGACACAACCAAGGTCACGGGCTGTGTCTGATGTGTGATTAAAGGAAGTAGGGTGCCATCTAGTGCCCGCACCTTCAAAGGTGAAGGCAGAGCCACCAGAGGGAGCCCCACTTCCTTTGCCCATCTGCTGTCCAGCAGATTCCCTTCCGATCCCGTGTCTACCAGTGCTGGGGCGTGAAGGGTTAAATCCCCACTCAGGATCGTAACTGGGATTCGTGCAGATTTGCAGGGCTTCCCCGCGTGTGTGTTATGGCCCACCCTTAGCCCAGTTTCTAAGGACGGGCCTTGTAGTTTGACCGTTTGGGGCAGTCCTTTTGCATGTGCTCACATGAGCCACAGAAAAAACACTCCCCACGGGCCAGCCTCCTTTGTCTGATGTTTACTTTCATTTTGGCCCTGCTCGTGTCCATAGCTTCATCAGCAGGGGGAGCTGTTGCCACACGGAGCTCTCTGGCAGTGAAGCGTGGGGATGACGACACCCTTTCGGAACCGGAAGGGAGAGGGGCGGCTCGGGCCTGGCCACGCCCCCCGGCCTGCTCCCGACGGTGTTCATTCAAACGGTTGTCTAAGTGTATAACCAAATCGACAAGCCCATCGTAATCCCGCGGTTCCTCCATAACCAGCAAATGCTCCTTCAGGACCGGAGACAGTCCGTTTATGAAGGCGGCGCAGAGCGCAACGTTATTCCAGCTGGACCTCGCTGCCGCGATGCGGAAGTCGACTGCATACGCAGCTGCACTCCGGCGCCCGTCTCATCGACAGCAGCACGCTCGAAGCAGTCTCGCCTCTGTTGGGATGATCAAAAACCTGTTTGAACTCCCGCACAAACCCAGCGTAAGACGTTAGGAGCCATGAGTTCTGCTCCCAGAGCGCCGTAGCCCAGGCGCGTGCCTCTCCTCGAAGCAAATTAATCACATAAGCCACCCGGCTAGCGTCCGACGCGTACATGATTGGACGCTGTGCAAAAACGAGCGAACACTGCATGAGGAAGTCTGCGCACGTCTCGACACAACCTCCGTACGGTTCCGGAGGGCTTATGTATGCTTCAGGGGACGGTGGGGGGGGTCGTTGAACGACCAGTGGAATGTCTGTGTTGGGCCCAGGACCAGCGAGAGGAGGGACTGCAGCAGCGCCTTGATCGTGCGCTTCCACCCTGGCGGTGAGAGCCTCCATCCTCCGATTAAGGAGTACATTCTGCTCGGTCACCAAATCCAACCGAGCCATGAAAGCGGTTAGAATATGCTGCAGATCACTCAACACACCTCCCGCTGACGCCTGCGCCTCTTGCTCTTCCATTGGCCGTTCAAGCTCTGGTTGACGCCCCTCAGGATCCATGACGCTTGGCCGAGAAATCCTGTTGGGAAGGTGTCGTGACACGGACCCACAACAGGGGGCGCTAAGGAACGGACAATGGATAAGCCAACCAGTAACAATTTAATGTTGTGGAAACACACAACGGAATACAGACAGAGATATGGATTGCCAATGATACACCAGGTGACGTGTGGGCAGGCTCGAAGATAGAAGACCTCTGGCGAGAGAAGAGCTGATTCCCACACAGCTTCCACCACCAGCGGGCCTGAAGAACACCGGAGCCACCAAGTCCCGAGTCCCCAGGTGGCCTCTGCCTTTGGCTGTCGACCCTGGTACTGCTGGCAGAGAACAGAGAAAATCCAGGTGAGTGTGAATCCGCACACTCAGTAGTCCACTCACAGTCAATGTTCTCCAAGGAGGGAGCACCTCCACCTCCAATCACACACTCGTGCAGCTCCTGTGTAACCACTTATCTGCTACGGAGCGTGATGTGAAGTCGTCGCGGTCACGCCCTTCTCCAGCTCCGATAAGAACACCACAGGGCAAGCGGCTGCAAGGAAGAGTTACGTTAGCAGAGAAATTTACCACAGAGAAGATTACCTCTTGGTTGCTGATTTCTCGGCAGGGAGGTGGAGTTGTAGTCCGGCTTTTATGGTGATGTGGTGAATGAGTGACAGCTGGTGCAGATGAGGAATGACAGCTGTCACTCTCCGTTGCTCCGACGCCCTCTCGTGCTTGAAGCCCGCACTCCAAGCAGGGCGCCATCTGGTGGTGGTGGGCCAGCAGTACCTCCTCTTCTGGCGGCCCACACAACAGGTCAGGCTCTAGTGTTCATCCAGCACCAGTGGCACATGACGTTGATTAGATTCTGTTTCATGCTGTTTTCCTCACACCATGTGGATTCTATTTCACACCCATCTTCCAATCCACTGGATCCATTTTTACTTGCTGCATTTCTGGTTATTAATTTAAGATTTTGGAAATGGCTGAGTGGAGCCCAGCTATTATCCCCATTTTTACAATCTGCTGCCCATTTATTGATATAAGCAATTTCACAGTAATTAGCACAGGATTGTTCTGAGAAAATAATGTCCTTTTGACTACACAATGCAAGGACGGTTGAAGCCAATCAGTTCGAGCTGAAAGGTGCTTGATTTGAGCTCTGACCAGGATGACCTTCGGAATGAAACAAAGTCCTGCAGAGTCAAACCCACGGAGCACAGTAATCTGTACTGGACAGCGCTGTGCAATGAGGAGTCCCATCCAAAGACTCACTCACACTAAACAGATCGCTCACTCGAGCCAAACTCAGAGAAATGATGCCCAGAGTCTCTCCTCAGATATCCCCCGACCATCTATTTAAATGCAAAAAAAAAAAACAACAACTCATGCCTCCTCCTCTGCAAGGGTGGAGCAGAGATGGCAACGAGGAAATTGGAAAAGGCAGGTCTGAAGAAACAATGACACACAAGGAGCCATTATCTTTTATGCTTTGAACCAACATCTGATAGCTTCCTTTCATATCTGATTAGCAGTCGCAGCCCTGTGTAAACAAGAGCAAAGATTTTAGTAATGGCTATGATCAGTCCCTTTGCAGGAACAGCTGTCAACTATATAATTATTTCCTCCTCAGCCATTATGATGTGAAATCTGTGGAAGAGGATGTTTGGTTTTTTTTTTTGGGGGGGGGGGGGGGGGGGGGCTCAGAAGAAATCAACTGTGGCGTTGTTACATGGTCACACTTTTTGAGGGGTAAAGTCATTGTTAGGATTTTCAGAACTTGAGCAACAGTGGTTCATTTTTGTTGTTTCAGTCACTGGATGAAAAGTAGAAAGTCCCTCACACACACACACACACACACACACACACACACACACACACACACACACACACACACACACACACACACACACACACACACACACACACACACACACACACAAACGAAACAAACAAACCAAAAATTACTTTGTTTCTGCTTAAAACTGCCTTGTTTCTGCTTAAATGGACTTTAGAATGATTTAAGAAGTTTTACTTTGTCCTCTGCTGGTTAATAATCACATTATTCCCTTTGATTGCTTTGGATGCAGAGAGTCAAACTCAGAGAGTCAGACTCAGACACACTGCTGTCATGCTCTGATCACTCCCCAGTCTTTTATTGTGAAATAATGCTGAATTTATGTAGAAATGATTATGGTCCAAAAGCTTCAGATATCTGTTGCAGAGGTAGATGATGACTGGAGTGCAGTTTTAAGCAAAAAACTAGAGATAATCAATGAACTGCTGCTGACGCTCCATAATGACTCATACGTAGTGAAGGTGGGGAAGGGGGGGGTATTTTAGGGGGGACAGATCAGCTGGGGACAGGGGGTTGTAGATTTTGGGGAAAAACAAGCCCATCTACTTTTTTTTTTTCTGTGACAGTATGTCTTCAGTTCATTCATTCATCCATTTTGTGCCACTTTTCCGGGTCTGGGTTGCGATGGAAGCAGACCAAGCTGTTCATCAGTCTCACAGGGATTTTTTAAAGCATTTATGAGAGGATAGTGGGAGTGTGAATCAATGTGACTCATCTGACTTTTGAACAAAGCAACAGCACACTCTGAACGAGGCAGAATCACAGAGCGAGAGAGAGAGAGAGACACACACACACACACACACACACACACACACACACACACACACACACACACACACACACACACACACACACACACACACACACACACACACACACACACACACACACTTGACCTTCTCTGGGCTTTAGGATTGGCTGTGAGGCAAAGATCATTTATAACAGGGATTGAAATGTTAGGTGATATTCTGTATTTTCAAAAAGTGGTTGAATGATGTCTCTGTGACATTCCATCACTGATGTAGGATAGGACCATGGCCAAAAAACAAAAAACAGAGTTGGACATGCTCACGTCGAGTGACCCAAGAGCAATAAAGTGATTGACAGATGAAACTCTGATTGGCTGACTTTATGTTTTGCTTAGAATGTGGACATGACTAATTAGTAGAGCCCGACTAATTAGTAGAGCCCGACCGATATGGATTTTTATGGAGGCCGATGCCGATAATGATATCTGGATGAAAAAAATGCAGATAATCGATAAATTGGCTGATTTGCAGATAGCCGATAAATCAGCCAATGTTGTTATTATTATTATTTTTTAAATGAATAAAATGTTCTTTTTTGGACCCTTAACAAAAAAGGTATGAGCTAAAAGCTGAAGCTTTGTCCTCATATTGATTAACTTTATAACAGAGAAGAATTTTCAAGTTCAAAAAATGCAATTAAGAATTAAACCTTTGTGAAATTAGCAAATACATATCCTTTAAAAGAGTTGTGAAATACATCTGATCTTGTACCTCTTGCTGCTGCAACTTAGATATAGATTCAGGATAAGGATATAGATCCTTATAAATTTACTTGTATGCTTTTGTCAGCCGATCAGTGCAGAGTGACGGCGGACTACAGGGGCCGGGGATGAACACATTTAAGCAGGGGTGTAAGCAGCTCTCAGTTGAATGGAGTCAGAGCTCCATCTAATGAACAAACGGTGCAAGGACATTTTACATTGCCGACACAAACATTATTTCAGTAACTGTTCTGTTTCTGAGAAATTATCGGCGTTCTATCGGCAAATTTTCGGCCGATAGTGAGTACTTTGAAAAGGGCTTATATCGGCCGATAATATCGGCCGTGTTGTGGTTTGCCCCTGGTCTGTTGGTTTCTGTCTTAAGATTTCAGGTGAAGCTGAGGTGGAGCTGCTGGTGATTTGGCTGGGTTCTGTGTGTACGTTAGGGCTCTGCTCCCCACTGCCAGAGGGCACGTGGGCCCTGCCCCATCTGTCAAGAAGGCACATGGAATTGACAGAGCGGCGTCTCACAGCCGAGCTAGCTCTACACTGAGTGGGTGCTCTGTGTGGGTGTAATCTGTAGTTCGGGTTGGCACTGTTTTGGTACAGTGTGCAGTCATTTTGTATTCCACAGGTTGAACCATTCAGTTACAGTATGATGTAATCTGCTGACAGGTGGGAGTGATCAACATGCAGCCACTAAGTTCTGAGCTAATGTAACAGTGGTTCTCTGAGTGCAGTTTCCCACAGAATGTGAACTGCCAAATTGCTGCATGCAGTTAAGCCTGGAACTTGGAGCTGTCATCTGACTGTCAGTCTGCTACATATGCCCACCTTTAGGGTGTGTAATGTCAAACTAAGATCCTGAATGAACATAGACTGTGATATGAACTGGACTCCTGAATGAACTGCACATTTGGTCTAACTCCAACCTGGAATGAACTGAGACTCGCTTCTGAACTAACCACATGAATGAACTGAACCACAAACCTACTTAGTTTGGATTTATTTTCATTTCCAGATGTGTGCCCATATGCACTCCATAATCTCACCTGCCCTCTCACTTTCCCCCCGCAGTCCCAGCAACGCCACAGGCTCACTTCCGTGGTTCCTGTCCTGGTCCTGTCTGTCTCATCCATCCAGTCCTCGTGTTCTATTCTCCTTTGTTCCTCCACTGAGCAGTCCCTTGTTTGGTTCAATAAACTTTTGGTTAACTCCTCCTGTGTCCGCCTTACTGCTCCTGCTCTTGGGTCTAACACACAACCCGGTCCCAGACCGTAACAGGCCAGCCAATACAGTAGTGTTCAGAATAATAGTAGTGCTATGTGACTAAAAAGATTAATCCAGGTTTTGAGTATATTTCTTATTGTTACATGGGAAATAAGGTACCAGTAGATTCATTACATTCTCAAAAATCCAACAGGACCAAGCATTCATGATATGCACACTCTTAAGGCTATGAAATTGGGCTATTAGTAAAAAAAAGTAGAAAAGGGGGTGTTCACAATAATAGTAGCATCTGCTGTTGATGCTACAAACTCAAAACTATTATGTTCAAACTGCTTTTTTAGAAATCCTGTGAATCACTAATCTAGTATTTAGTTGTATAACCACAGTTTTTCATGATTTCTTCACATCTGCGAGGCATTAATTTTGTTGGTTTGGAGCCAAGATTTTGCTTGTTTACTAGTGTGCTTGGGGTCATTGTCTTGTTGAAACATCCATTTCAAGGGCATGTCCTCTTCAGCATAAGGCAACATGACCTCTTCAAGTATTTTGACATATCCAAACTGATCCATGATACCTGGTATGCGATATATAGACCCAACACCATAGTAGGAGAAACATGCCCATATCGTGATGCTTGCAACACCATGCTTCACTGTGAACTGTGGCTTGAATTCAGAGTTTGTGGGTCGTCTCACAAACTGTCTAAGGCCCTTGGACCCAAAAAGAACAATTTTACTCTCATCAGTCCACAAAATATTCCTCCATTTCTCTTTAGGCCAGTCGATGTGTTCTTTGGCAAATTGTAACCTCTTCTGCACATGTCTTTTATTTAACAGAGGGACTTTGCGGGGATTCTTGCAAATAAATTAGCTTCACACAGGCGTCTTCTAACTGTCACAGCACTTACAGGTAACTCCAGACTGTCTTTGATCATCTTGGAGCTGATCATTGGGTGAGCCTTTGCCATTCTGGTTATTCTTCTATCCATTTTGATGAATGTTTTCTGTTTTCTTCCACGCGCCTCTGTTTTTTTTTTTGTCCATTTTAAAGCATTGGAGATCATTGTAGATGAACAGCCTATAATTTTTTGCACCTGGATATAAGTTTTCCCCTCTCCAATCAACTTTTTAATCAAACTACGCTGTTCTTCTGAACAATGTCTTGAACGTCCCATTTCCTCAGGCTTTCAAAGAGAAAAGCATGTTCAACAGGTGCTGGCTTCATCCTTAAATAGGGGACACCTGATTCACACCTGTTTGTTCCACAAAATTGACGAACTCACTGACTGAATGCCACACTACTATGATTGTGAACACCCCCTTTTCTACTTTTTTTTACTAATAGCCCAATTTCATAGCCTTAAGAGTGTGCATATCATGAATGCTTGGTATTGTTGGATTTGTGAGAATCTACTGAATCTACTGGTACCTTGTATCCCATGTAACAATAAGAAATATACTCAAAACCTGGATTAATCTTTTTAGTCACATAGCACTACTATTATTCTGAACACTACTGTACGAGGTCTGTCCATAAAGTAACAGACCTTTTTATTTTTTTTCAAAAACTGTATGGATTTGAATCACGTGTGATTGCATCAGCCAAGCTTGAACCTTCGTGCGCATGCGTGAGTTTTTTCATGCCTGTCGGTTGCGTCATTCGCCTGTGGGCAGGCTTTGAGTGAGCACTGGTCCAGCCCCCTCGTCGGATTTTCATTGTCAGGGAAATGGCAGAACGACTGCCGCTTTGTTCCATGAAATTTTTTTCAGAAACTGTTAAGAGACAGCCAGTTGGAAACCATTTGAAAGATTCAGATGGCTTTCGGTGAAGATTCTGTCGGCGTCACATGGATTAAGGAGTGTTAAAACCTTTTTAAAGATGGCCCACAGCGGCGGAGGGCGCGCGGCCCGATAGTCACACGACTGAAAAGCCACTGAAAGCCGTCTGAATCTTCCGAATGGTGCAAGAGCTGGGCATGTCACAGCATGTCCTGTGAGGTTTCATCACGGAGGCACTTTTGCTGCGCCATCAGCTTCATGCTGATGAATTTTGCTGCAGCTCTTTTCATGGCAAAATCTTCTGTCACAGTGGAATGTGCTCAGAAAGTGCTTATGTCCACCTCTTCTGCAATTTCTCGGATAGTCACATGACGGTTCCACATCATCACAGCATTCACTTTGGAATGATCCGGTGTCTTTAAACCGGTTGTACCGCTCCTTAATCTATGTGATGCCCATAGGATCGTCACCGAAAGCCGTCTGAATAATCTGAACGTTTCCACCTGGCTGTCACCCAGTTTCTGGCCAAATTTGATGCAGTCGCACTGCTCCAGTCATTCCGCCATTTCCTTGCAAAGAAAAAATGACGAGAGACTCCACCCATCCTCACACAAAGTCTGCTTACAAGTAAATGACGCAACCGACAGGTGTGAAAAAAATCATGCATGCGCACGAAGGTTCAAGGTTGGCTCATGCAAGTACACGTGATTCAAATCCATCAGGTTTTTGAAAAAAATAAAAAGGTCGGATACTTTCTAACAGACCTCGTATACCCTCACCTGTGTCCAATTAAACTGTTCACCTGTGGAATGTTTCAAATATGTGTTCTTTGAGCATTCATCAACTTTCCCAGTCTTTTGTTGCCCCGTCACAACTTTTTTGAAATGTGTTGCAGGCATCTATTTCAAAATAAGCAAATATTTGCACTAAAACAACAAAGTTTATCAGTTTGAACATTAAATATCTTGTCTTTGTGGTGTATTCAATTGAATATAGGTTAAAGAGGATTTGCAAATCATTGAATTCTGTTTTTATTTAAATTTTACACAATGTCCCAACTTCACTGGAATTGTGGTTGTATATCATATAGCAGACAAACTGATATTTGAGAAGTGAAATAAAGTTTTTAGGAACAAAATTAGACTCGTTCATAAATTTGGGCACCCCAACAGAAAAATACAACATTTAGTAGATCCTCCTTTTGCAGAAATAACAGCCTCTAAACACTTCCTATAGCTTCCAATGAGAGTCTGGCCTCTGGTTGAAGGTATTTTGGCCAATTCTTCTTCACAAAACATCTCAGTTTTTTGTTTTTTTTTGGGGGGGGGGGGGGGGGGGGGTTTCCAAGCATGGACAGACCTCTTAAATTCACAGCACAGATTTTCAATAATATTCAGGTCTGAGGACTGAGATGGCCATTCCAGAATGTTGTACTTGTTCCTCTTCATGACTGCCTTAGTAGATTCTGAGCAGTGTTTTATTGTCGTCTTGTTGAAATTTCCAGCCCCGGCGCAACTTCAACTTTGTCACTGATTCATGAACATTGTTCTCAAGAATCTGCTGATATGGACTGGAATCCATGTGACCCTCAACTTTAACAAGATTCCCAGTACCTGCCCTGGCCACACAGCCACACAGCATGATGGAACCACCTCAAAATTTTACTGTAGGTAGCAAGTGTTTTTCTTGGAATGCTGTGTTCTTTTTCAGCCATGCATATCACCCCTTGTTATGTCCAAATAACTCAATTTTAATTTCATCAATCCACAGCACCTTATTCCAAAATTAAGCTGGCTTGTCCAAATGTGCTTTAGCATACCTCTAGCGACTCTGATTGTGGCATGTACGCAGAAAAGGCTTCTCCTGCATTACAGCATCATACAGCATCTGCTTGTGCAAAGTGCAATTTATAGTTGAACGATGAACCCAGACAATATCTGCAGCAAGACCATGTTGTAGGTCTTTGGAGCAGGTCTGTGGGTTGACTTTGACTGTTCTCACCATCCTTAGCTTCAGCTTATCTGAGATATTTCTTGGCCTGCCACTTCGGGCCTTAACTAATACTGTGCCTGTGGTCTTCCATTTCCTCACTGTGTTCCTCACAGTGGAAACTGACAGCTGAAATCTCTACGATAGCATTTTGTATCCTTCCCCTAAACCATGATGCTGAACAATCTTTCTTTTCAGGCCATTTGAGAGTTGTTTAGAGGCTCCCATATTGCACTCATCAGAAGAGATGCAAAGAGGCGAAACATTTACGAATGGCCACCTTAAATGCCCTTTCTCATGACTGGATTCACCTGTGTAAGGAGGTCAAGGGTCAGTGAACTTACCAAACCAATTTTGTGTTACAATAATTAGTGCTAAATGTATTCAAATCAATAAAATGACAAGGGGACCCAAATTTATGCACCTGCCCAATTTTGTTTAAATAATTATTGCACACTTACTGTAAATCCTAGAAACTTCATTTCACTTCTCAAATATCACTGTTTGTCTGCTATATGATATATTTAACTGAAATTGCTGATCCACACAACAAATGATTTATAAAGGAAAATCATGAAAAAATTATCAGGGGTGTCCAAACATTTGCATACAACTGTAACTATATTCAACCCCTTTTGCCAGAGGTGGGATTATTTCACCATCAAGTCACTCTCAAGTCATGAATCAGCAAGTCCCAAGTCAAGTCTCAAGTCAGTTTGTAAACAACTGGTGGTCATTATGACTTGAGACTTGACTTGGGACTTGTTGATTCATGAATTGAGAGTGACTTGATGGTGACTTACTACCACCTCTGCCTTTTGCACCCTGTCACTTGGATTGCAAGTGTGGGTTTTTTTGGGGGGGGTTCAATCAAATTCACTCCAATGAAAATACAAGGTGTGTTTCTTGCTCCGAGAAAACACTAACCAGCCCAGTTCACAGTAAACATATTTACCTTATTTGTCCTTCAAAGTAAGTTAAATGACTAATCTTCAGTATTTGCACTTAAAATATATTTTGTTCTGTGTCGGACGCAGCTCGGAGAACCGACCAGCGTTTGAAGGACCCAGTATGAAATAAGCAGAGCACGGTTCAAAGGCTAACTGAATTTAATACATAACAGTGATAATATAACAAAAAGGTGCGGCCTGGCGTGGTGCGCTCCCAGCAGCGCTAACGGTCCAGAGCCAGAAGCTGTTTCGGACCCAAGGACCCCGCCGACACCCCCCAGGTGGCCGCAACAACCGAGTCTGTGAAAGAAGGAATCATTATGTGAGTCCACACTCTACACACAGAACACTTAAAGGTGTACAAACAGCAAACACTTCCTGGCTTGATTACTGATCAGCTTCCCAACCTACAGGCATGGAACATCCCGTTCACAAAACTCCACTGCAGTGGAAGCTGATACATGACTAACAAACAGCTCAATACAATAAGGTGTGAGGGACACCACATTTACTGACTGTATAACTGTTAGTCACAAAATCTAACGTACCTCAGGAAGTGTGCTGACGAGCGTGAGACCTCACCCCCTCCTCTTTCACAGACTGTGCATCAAACCTGGACGTTCTCAGCATCCGCTGTTGATGAGATGGCTCCCGAGACGACGATCTCACCCGTCTGGTCACAAGGTCGAGTCTCTGGCAAATACACACTGTGCACTCCAGTCTTAAATGCCAACATGTTCCAATCCATCCAGATGCACCACAGCTGTGAGTCCTGACGAGTCGCAGGTGATCAGGGTGAGGTCCTGACAGCCTCAGCAACACAGCCACTCAGTCCCAAACGCAAGCCACCTGGGAGGAAACCAAAAGACAAACAAACCGGCAGCCAGGCCCCCCCAGCCATATAACAGTACCCCACCCTCACGGGAAGCCTCCCGGCGACCACACACACCTGGCCCAGGAGAAACACCCCCCTCCAGGGACCATGGCTGGAAACCGCGTCTGCGTTCATCCTCCAACAGACTGGTTGAACTGGCTGCATCTTTGCCCTTGTTTCTGACAGTCTTAGCACAGGTGTGGCCAGGAGTTCCTACACCTGTGCGGTCAGCCTTTAACCAAACATGTGTGATTAGTCATAAAACAAAACAACCAAAACACCCCCCCCCTCCCCAGGGGACCGTCCCATCAAACCCCAGGGAAGGGGAGAAAGGAAAAACAACCCAACCCAAGCCTACAAACAAAAATACTAACACCCCCCCCCCCCCCCCCCCCCCCCCCAGAGGACCGTTCCATCAAACCCTAGGGAAGGGGGGAAAAGAAAAACAACCCAAATTTGAGCTCACAAACAAAAATGCCAAAATACCCCCCCTCCTCCCCCCCAAACGACACGTAGGGACCAACACCCCCCAGAGGGCCACCCGCCAGCTCCAGGAGTAATAACCACGGCCGAGGTCCCTCTGGGATCCAACGTCACCCACGGGGACTACCAGCGCCCCCAGAGGACCACTCGTCAACCCCAGGAGACGCCTCCCCTCATGACTAATGGACCCAGCCCCGGCCGTCCACGGCTAGATGGACCCAACGCCCTTTCCCCCCCAGAGGACACCACAGTCAAACCCTGAGGGCGGAAACTGGGGGGGGGGAAACAAAAAAACACCCCAAACCCCCCCCTCCCCTCCCGGGTGCAGAGGCCACCTGGGAAACGCCCAGCACAACCTAACTGCACCCCTCCAGCAATGCCGACACTACGGCACACCCGGCTGGAGTCAGAGGAGAAGAGAGGGCATAACAAAAAACAAAAAGAAAAAACAACCCAAGTACCAACCCCATCACCCCCCCAGGGGACCGTTCCATCCAACCCTGGGGATGTGAAACAAAAAAAAACAAAAGAAAAAACAAACAGACCAACACACAGTTGTTTGGGTCCCTGTTTTTTTTGTTTTTTTTTTTGCAAAGGCTACAGGGTCACACCCCCAGACAAATAGTGGACAACAAAAAATAAAAGCCCACACAAAAACCAACTCAAAAAACACACACACAAAATGAACTAACACAAAACAAATCAGTGAGTTATACCGTCAAGCTCAACCAAATGGAACACACCTGTTCCTACTCAAGAGCTTGACGGTAACGTGATTCAGTCACCACAAGGGGGAACCAGAGTGCTAAAAATGAAAAAACCCCTTTGGCGACAGAAAAAACAAACGGGCTGCTCTTATGTGCGCAGCTGAGTGCAACACACAACCAAAATGTGCTCAACTAAATAACGCCGGAGCTGAAACAACAGACGCAGTAGTTACCTTTGTCCGGGGAAACGGGGCTACGACTGTAACACAGGAAGCCCAGCGACCCGTGCTAACAGAGCTCCGCCGTACGCGTGAACCCATTACAAACGCACTCTTGCAGCTCCCGTTTAAACCTCTTATCCGGTCGGAGCGTGAGGCGAAGCCGTCGCCGGTCACACTCCACCACGACCCACGGATAAGGCACAACACAGGAACACGGCTGCAAGAGAGCACAAATCAGTATCCAGTAATGGGTTCTCAAACACGCACCTTCCGGGCGGAGAGCCCCGCAACTGATCCGGATAACCACTGAACGTCTGCTGCCGCCTTCCCGGCGCGTTACCGTCTCTGCTACCGCTGGGTCCGTGATGTTTGGCCAGAGACTACTGTTATGTGTCGGACGCAGCTCAGAGAACCGACCAGCGTTTGAAGGACCCAGTATGAAATAAGCAGAGCACGGTTCAAAGGCTAACTGAATTTAATACATAACAGTGATAATATAACAAAAAGGTGCGGCCTGGCGTGGTGCGCTCCCAGCAGCGCTAACGGTCCGGAGCCAGAAGCTGTTTCGGACCCAAGGACCCCGCCAACACCCCCCAGGTGGCCGCAACAGCCGAGTCTGTGAAAGAAGGAACCATTATGTGAGTCCACACTCTACACACAGAACACTTAAAGGTGTACAAACAGCAAACACTTCCTGGCTTGATTACTGATCAGCTTCCCAACCTGCAGGCATGGAACATCCCGTTCACAAAACTCCACTGCAGTGGAAGCTGATACATGACTAACAAACAGCTCAATACAATAAGGTGTGAGGGACACCACATTTACTGACTGTATAACTGTTAGTCACAAAATCTAACGTACCTCAGGAAGTGTGCTGACGAGCGTGAGACCTCACCCCCTCCTCTTTCACAGACTGTGCATCAAACCTGGACGTTCTCAGCATCCGCTGTTGATGAGATGGCTCCCGAGACGACGATCTCACCCGTCTGGTCACAAGGTGGAGTCTCTGGCAAATACACACTGTGCACTCCAGTCTTAAATGCCAACATGTTCCAATCCATCCAGATGCACCACAGCTGTGAGTCCTGACGAGTCGCAGGTGATCAGGGTGAGGTCCTGACAGCCTCAGCAACACAGCCACTCAGTCCCAAACGCAAGCCACCTGGGAGGAAACCAAAAGACAAACAAACCGGCAGCCAGGCCCCCCCAGCCATATAACATATTTTTCTTGAATTTATTCATTGGTTTTTTAAATCTCAGGCATCAATTAATTTCATGATATATTAAGCGAATCATAAGCAGCAAAATATGGCACACCACTCTCAACGATTTTGTTGTTCAAAATGCATTTCAACCATTGCTTGCATCCTGCAGTAAACAGCCCACAATGCTTCACTAAAGCACAGCAAAACATTTCCACCATGCCCCATTGTAACCACATGGTCAGCACCTACAATATTTACTTTGATGGTTGTGTTTGAGAATGATACCGGGTAATACCCTGTGCCTCTGTTTATTGTTGAGCAGTTGCGCCCTGTGTTTGTCTCTAAGTGCTGAGTATATTTACCCTCTACCCAGCGCTATGCTTTGTTGCACTCTGAAACAAGGTAGAATTCAATTACATGGTGGCTGAGGCCCTGACAAGAGCTCACTCTTGTTTCAATCAATCCACAGGTGGTTATGGGAAGCTGGAAAAGTGACCTCACTTCAGACCACAATAGGGCAGTGAGTCAGAGAGACACCAGGGTGGAGAAACCTGCCAAAAAAGTCCTTCTCATCAAATATGACAATAAAGGGCCTTCTTTATCTTCTTCTAAATAGGAGCATCAATCCAGGTCTGAACTAATTCTCTCTGCACTGACACAACAGAAACTAGAGCACTGTGCTCGGAGAAAGCAAACCAATTCCAATTCCACATAATTTTACCTTAGAAAAAATGTTCAAGGTCAAAGTCCTGTTAGAAGTGGCTTTTCATAAGCGAAATTAGATGTGATCAAACGTCAGTCATATGTATTTAGTTTATGCAGTGGAATAATTTTTGTGGTGTTGTCAGATTTATTGATTTATTTTTTTGGTTTGAATTCTTTTTCAGATAATTTTCACAGAACCCGACACAATGCCACATACAATGAGCGATAAACAGAATTACCTTTACATATTAACTTGTATGGACAGACTGGCGTCCTGCCTTGGGTGTACCCCGCCTCACGCTCTATGACTGCTGGGATAGGCTCCAGCCCCCTGCAAACCTTGATTGGACTAAGCGGTTGAAGATGAGTGTGTGTGTGTGTGTGTGTGAGAGTATTTACTTGTCTGTTGTGTTTGATGGTGAGGTTTGATGCAATAAATGCAGGGGCTAACATAAGTATTGAACACGTCACCATTTTTCTCAGTAAATATATTTAGAAAGGTGTACAACATTATGTTTTCACCAGATGTCAGTAACAAAGTAATCCACACATAAAAAGAAATCAAACCGGAGATGTCCATAAATTATGTGTAACAATGTGAAATGACTTTGGTCAAAAGTATTGAATATCTGAAGAAAGAGTGGTTCAAAAAGGCATGAAAAGCCAAGACCCCAATTGAAATCTATCAGTGTCCATCCATCCATCCATCTATCCATTTTCTTCCGCTTCATCTGAGGTCGAGTTGCGGGGGCACCAGCTCAAGCAAAGCCTCCCAGACCTCCCAATACACACACACATCCCCCAGCTCCCCCGGGGGAACCCTGAGGCGTTCCCAAGCCAGGTGCGAGACATAGTCCCTCCAGCCTGTCCTGGGTCTTCCCAGGGGCCTTCTCCTGATGGGACGTGCCCGGAACACCTCTCAGCGAGGTGTCCAGGGGGCATCCGAAAAAAATACCCGAGCCTCAGCTGGCTCTTTTCGACATGGAGCACCAGTGGCTCGACTCTGAGCTCCTCCCAAGTGACAAAGCTCCGAACCCTATCTCTAAGGGACCAGCCACCCTGCGGAGGAAACTCATCTTGGCCGCTTGTACACGCGATCTTGTTCTTTTGGTCACGAGCCAAATCTCATGACCATAGGTGAGGGTCAGAATGTAGATCGATTGGTAAATCAAGAGCTTTGCCCCCCTGCTCAGCTCTCTCTTCACCACGACGGTCCGATACAGCGACTGCATCACTGCAGATGCTGCACCGATCCTTCTGTCGGTCTCACACTCCATCGGTCCTTCTCTCGTGAACAAGACCCCGAGATACTTAAACTCCTCCACTTGAGGCAAGGACACTCCACCGACCTGAAGAGGGCAAAGCACCTTTTTCCGGTCGAGAACCATGGCCTCGGATTTGGAGGTGCTGATCCTCATCCCGGACATTTCACGCTCGGCTGCAAACAACTCCAGTGCACGCTGAAGGTCCTGATTTGACAAAACCAACAGAACCACATTGTCCTCCAACCCAAACCGGACCCCCTCTACACCCTGACTGCGCCTAGAAATTCTGTGCGTAAAGGTAATGAACAAAACCGGTGACAAAGGGCAGCCCTGGCAGAGGCCAACGTGCACTGGAAACAGGCTTGACTTACTACCGGCAATGCGAACCAAGTTCCTGCTGTGGTCGTACAGGGACCGGATAGCCCTCAACAAAGGACCCCGGACCCCATACTCCCGGAGCACCCCCCACAGGGCACCTCGATGGACACAGTTGAACTCCTTCTCCAGATCCACAAAACACATGTGCACTGGTTGGGCGAACGCCCATGAACCCTCGAGCACCCAATGGAGGGTGTAGAGCTGGTCTGGTGTGCCGCAACCAGGATGAAAACCACACTGCTTCTCCTGAATCCGAGGTTTGACTATCGGTCGAATTCTCCTCTCCAGTACTCTGGAATAGACCTTACTGGGGAGGCTGAGGAGTGTGATCCCCCTGTAGTTGGAACACACCCTCCGGTCCCCCTTCTTAAACAGAGGGACCACCACCCCAGTCTGCCAGTCCAGAGGCACTGTCCCTGACTGCCACGCAATGTTGCAGAGACGTGTCAACGAAGACAGTCCCACAACATCCAGAAACTTAAGGTACTCCAGACGGATTTCATCCACCCCGGGAGCCTTGCCACCGAGGAGCTTTCTGACCACCTCGGTGACTTCAGCCTGGGTGACAGATGAGTCCGACTCTGAGTCCCCAGTCTCTGCTTCCTCTTCAGAAAATGTGACAATGGGATCTATCAGTAATTATACATAAATCCTGCCCCTTGTCAGTGTAAATTAATATCAATTGGCTCAGTCCCAAGTGATTGCCTATAAAAAGGTGTCTCATTGCCAAGGCATCACAAAAGAAGCATCTCATGATGAGTAAAAGCAAAGAGCTCTCTCAAGATCTTCACAAACTTGTTGCAAAACATACTGATGGCATTGGTTACAGAAGTATTTCTAAACTTCTGAATGTTCCACTGAACACTGCTAGGACCATAATTTCAGAGTGTAAAGAACATCATTTCACCATAAACTGGCCACAACCAGGTGTGCCTCGCAAGATTTCTGACAGAAGACTGACATCAGGTGTGCCGTCCAACAGCCAAGAACTGCTTCAGAAAGACCTGGAGGTGAAAGCATCATGGTATGGGGCTGTTTTTCAGGATATGGCACTGGCAAACTTCATATATATTGAAGGATCAATCAATGGAAAAATGTACAGAGACATTCTTGATAAAAATCTGCTGTCATTTACCAGGATGATGAAGATAAAGTGAAGGTGGACATTTCAGCAAAACAATGATTCCAAACACACAGCCAAGGAAATTCTCAGTTGGTTTCAGAGATTGTAAATACAGAGGCTCAGCCAATCACCTGACCTGAATCAACAGAAAATCTATGTTAAGAACTAAAGATCAGCATTCATAGCAGAGGTCCACAGCACCTTCAAGATTTACCGACTGCTTGTGTGGAAGAATGGAACAAAATCACACCTGAGCAATGAATGCGACTAGTTTCTCAATACAGGAGGTATCTTGAAGCAGTCATTACTAAGAAAGCCTTTTGTACCAAGTATTAAATCAATTCCAAGAAGCATGCTCAGTACTTTTTTCCTTGTGTCATTTCACATTATTACACATAACTTAATTTCTGCACTTATTTGTTTTGGTTTATTTGCTTCTATACATTGCTTGGATTGTTACCAACATCTGGTGAAAATTTCTTGTTAGTAGCACCTTTAGAAATATATTTACTGACAAAAATGTTGATGTGTTCTATACTTATTTTACCCGCTGTATATCTGGCAGGTCCTGACTTGACTTGTGGACCTTGGTGTTCCTGTCATTATGATGGTGGGTTGCAAATTTATGAAAATCCCCCTCCCAAGATGCGGAATGAAAATATGTCACAGAAAAAAGGTTGATGTCCTTTTCCCGAGCAGGTGCATTAGAATACAGTTAGATCAGATGTTGTAAGTACACACTCAGAATTAAGGACTTCCGAAGAGCAATCAAGTGCATCATGTTCCCAGGTCCAAATGTTTGGAACCAACTTGAAACGGATCTTTATGTACTACTATAAGCAACAGGTTGGTGATAGTAATGTCCCAAGATTCTTAAAATGGAGCAATATCTCCACCTGGTCAACATTTACCAGTAATATAGGTACAATAAAATTAATACAGGTACAATACAATTTTGCCAAGAGCTTTAGCAACTCATATCTGAACCTAATCATCCATCCACTAAATTTCCAAACATGCTTATTCCACTTAAGAGTCATTGGGTGGCTGGGGCCTATCCCAGCAGTCATTGGGCAAGAGCCAGGGTACACCCTGGACAGGCCACGAGTGTAATACAGGGCTAAACGCATTCATGCACATATTTATTTATAACAATGGCAATACCTGCCATAACCTGTGTCTTCAAGAATGACCACAAATTTGTGCCAGATCTAAGCAAGACCTTCTCCACCTTGATACACAAAGTCTTTCTCAAGCTTTCATGTTGTCAAGGTTTCAGTCTTCTTCTCTCGTGGCTACAATTACAATCAAACCACACCCAACACAAATCTTCTCCAAAGTGTTTGTGAGGTAACCTTCTACACAAAGTCTTCACATACACATTGACCGCACAGACAGATAGATGCAGAGTTGCACAAATGTGGTCATGCAATTCCTAGATCTGTTCTACCTTTGGCAATTCAGGTAACAAAGACAGTCATGACTTAAAAGGAAGATGTGGTTATTGGTCCCAGTCCAAAATAGTCTGATGCTAAATGTATCAAACGATGTCTCAAATTCCACAACCTACATCCATAAATGTAGCTTCGGTGCTTGTGTGTGTTTTGATTTTTTTTTTCCCCTGGCAGAAAGGTGCAGCTCAGGTTTGCATCCATCCTTTCATAAAAAAAGAACTTGTGTTTCTAAACAGCTGATACAAGCACATGCAATCTAGCCTGTGTCCATCTTTTTTCCTCTCACAAAAGTGCAAGAAAGTGCATTATTGACACAATTTTAAAAAGCACACGGAATGTGTTTCGAACCAGCTGATTAATGCTGTCACCCTCACCAGATACATATAGTCTGTCCAATCTACTGTGATAAAAGAGTTTTATTCTCTATACCATGATGGATTTTATGTGACATATCAGTAAATACAAGCTTCTTCTTCTCTTGTGTTGTGTTGTGTGCTACGTTATGCAGTCTGCACCTATCAAATTTGGAGTCTTAAATAAGTTCAATAAATGAGCAGTGGCAGTTAAAACTTTGTCAGTGCTCTCTGTAAAAAGAAACAAGCACACCATTGGAATCTTTGCATCAAATCTGTGGGTTACTCTGTAAATAAACTAGAGCACTTACATACTGTTCTTGTTCAGTCTTTTGTGATTGTGCGAAAATGATCACAACCGGAGGAACTCACATGAACATAGGAAGAACATGCAAACTTCACACAGAAAGGCCCAGATGGTCAGCGATCTCGGAACCACTGTGGTGCCCTAGTTATTTTTAAATACTAATTAAAAATTTAAAACACATCATAAAAATCTCTGAAGATCTTGCTGAATATTAAAAATCAACAATTTTGGCAATAATCCATAGATGTGGACACAGTAAACGTGGAACAGAAAAAGAAAGAGATATGTGGAAAAAACTGGCATTTCCTCTTCATTATAATTGAATCTGATTCTGTTTTTAGATCATGTGAGGACCGTGCACTTTGTGCTGTCTGTGCACTCTCTCTTGTGGCAGACACGTGATCACCACAGACAGAGTGTGAACTCTGATCTGCAACACAAAACCATCAAACTGAATTCTGATTCAAGTGACTGATATTTGGCTGCAATCTGCCTCAGAGGGGACCTGTGAAGACTTCAAATCCCAAGATCATGTAAGATGCTAACAGGTGGGAGACTATATTTGGATTTGGGGATGCAGACTCATCCAAAGGTGAAACAAAATGTTTTTTCATCGATCAGATTTTCAAACCAATTTGCACTGCCACACAAGGGTGTGTGTGTTTGTGTGTATGTGTGTGTGTGTGTGTGTGTGTGTGTGTGGGTGGGTGGGTGGGTGGGTGAGAGTGAAAGAGAGAGAGTCTTGCAGTATCAGGATGATACAGGAATCAAATGCCTATCGGGGTCAATGTGGAGATTACAGTTTTGGAGACTGAGACAAGGAGAGTGAGACAATTGGTTTGTTCCTTCCACACCTATGTTTTCTAGTTTTTTAAGTGGATGGAATGTATGGCCCTCCAGTCATCAGTATATTGTGTATATATAGGGCACCACTTCTCAGAGTAATGCCCAAAATCATTATTCACGTCCTTGGGCATCACATACTAATGACCTAGCACACTGTCATCCTGTGGTTTTCATGTCAGAAAAACAAAAAAGTCCCACTATTGTCAATGTGACTAAAGCTATCTGAAAGCTTAACATACCACTACTACTACTACTACTACTACTACTACTACTACTAACAGTAATAATAATAATAATCTATATTATAATAGCCAAGTGACCTCTGTGTGCATGCATGTGTCCTTGCATGTGTATGGCTTAGATCACAGAGAAACTGGGGAGCGCTGACATTTGCCGTTTGGTATGCTTATGTATTTTGCGTCAAGGATGAACGCTGTGAAAAGGGAAAGTGAACAACTGATGTTGTGCTGCAATGCACCATGGGAGTTCAGGGTTTTAGGGGTTTTAAATGTTATTTTGGCTCATGTTAGTTTGACAGTGTTGTTAGTGTTATTAATTTATTGTGTTTTTGTAGTTCACTTGGTTTAGTGTCATGTTGCCATTACCATGACTGAGTTAAGTGTCATGTTGCCACTACCATGACTAAGCATGAAGCAGGAGTCATATACAATACTTGTAAAATTGACACTGCCTCCAATGCCTCATACATCTGTTGCTACAACTATTTGGACAGCAGGGGCTGAAAGACAGTGTGCCCTGTGAGAGCCCATTCGATCCCTCTCATGGCAGGTGTCGGCCAAATTCCAGGTGACACACACGAATATCTAACACCACTCGCTTGGCACTTAGAAAATGTGTGGCCATTTGCACTGTTAGTGCGAAAATATTGAGCAGATGATCATTTTCGAGCTGGCTGCAAAATTTGTCTAAGTGTCTAAGAGTTCGCTTGCACGCCTGCCTGATCATGTGTCCCTCCCAACGTCGGCTCAATGTTTTCGTGGTCCATGAGCTGTTTCACCATGATTCACCCTGATTTGTACTTATTCGTTCAATGTGTGAAGGGGCCCTAAATTGTGTCACGTTCCTGTTACCATGAGTGAGAAGTGTAGTGCATTTGATTTCTTCCGCCACTGTCTCTCTTTGTGGGTGTGTAAAAATAAAAGCACCTGCTTACAGCAGAATGCAGAAGAGACTAAATGTTCTGTGTGTGTGCGTTTAACTTCAATCATGAACAAACCGTATAGAGCTGACATTTTCTGTTTGGTATGCTTATGTATTTTGGGTCAATGGTGAACACCACTAAAATGGAACATTAATAGGAATAATATTTTGGAAAAAACTATGGATATTAGCTAACAACACTAAACAATGTGATAATTACATTTTGGACTCACATGCCATTCCAGCAGGTGGCATAAACCATCTCTATATTAAAACTTTTCCTTTGTCCCTGATTTTACTTCGTAAGTTCAATGCAAGTAATAATATAAATTTGTTAAAAATACATTCAAAATACATGGATGGCATGAGAAAGTGAAAACAATTATTTCCATTGTGGTCCATTTATAAATTAAATGACAACAGTCAAAAGTTGGACTCGTTTCTGGTGGGGGATGGCCTCTGCCAGGGCTGTGCCTTGTCACCAGTCCTGTTTGTGATATTCATGGACAGGATATCTAGGTGTAGTCAGGGGATTGTAGATGATGTGCTCATGTTGGCTTCATCGGCCTGTGACCTCCAACACTCACTGGATCATTTGCAGCCAAGTGTGAAGCGGCTCACATGAGGAACCGCACCTCTAAATCTGAGGCTATGGTTCTCAGCAGGAAACCAATGGACTGACTACTCCAGGTAGGGAATGTGGTCTTGCTCCAAGTGAAGGAGTTCAATTACCTCGGGGTGTGGTTCACAAGTCAATCAATCAATTTCAATCAATTTTATTTATATAGCGCCAAATCACAACAAACAGTTGCCCCAAGGCGCTTTATATTGTAAGGCAAGGCCATACAATAATTACGTAAAAACCCCAACGGTCAAAACGACCCCCTGTGAGCAAGCACTTGGCGACAGTGGGAAGGAAAAACTCCCTTTTAACAGGAAGGAACCTCCAGCAGAACCAGGCTCAGGGAGGGGCAGTCTTCTGCTGGGACTGGTTGGGGCTGAGGGAGAGAACCAGGAAAAAGACATGCTGTGGAGGGGAGCAGAGATCAATCACTAATGATTAAATGCAGAGTGGTGCATACAGAGCAAAAAGAGAAAGAAACACTCAGTGCATCATGGGAACCCCCCAGCAGTCTAAGTCTATAGCAGCTTAACTAAGGGATGGTTCAGGGTCACCTGATCTGGTACTATGAGGTCCCTAAGATAAGATGGGACCTGATTATTCAAAACCTTATAAGTAAGAAGAAGAATTTTAAATTCTATTCTAGAATTAACAGGAAGCCAATGAAGAGAGGCCAATATGGGTGAGATATGCTCTCTCCTTCTAATCCCCGTTAGTACTCTAGCTGCAGCATTTTGAATTAAATGAAGGCTTTTCAGGGAACTTTTAGGACAACCTGATAATAATGAATTACAATAGTCCAGCCTAGAGGAAATAAATGCATGAATTAGTTTTTCAGCATCACTCTGAGACAAGACCTTTCTAATTTTAGAGATATTGCGTAAATGCAAAAAAGCAGTCCTACATATTTGTTTAATATGCACATTGAATGACATATCCTGATCAAAAATGACTCCAAGATTTCTCACAGTATTACTAGAGGTCAGGGTAATGCCATCCAGAGTAAGGATCTGGTTAGACACCATGTTTCTAAGATTTGTGAGGCCAAGTACAATAACCTCAGTTTTATCTGAGTTTAAAAGCACGAAATTAGAGGTCATCCATGTCTTTATGTCTGTAAGACAATCCTGCAGTTTAGCTAATTGGTGTGTGTCCTCTGGCTTCATGGATAGATAAAGCTGGGTATCATCTGCGTAACAATGAAAATTTAAGCAATGCCGTCTAATACAACCCCTGGCAAAAATTATGGAATCACCGGCCTCGGAGGATGTTCATTCAGTTGTTTAATTTTGTAGAAAAAAAGCAGATCACAGACATGACACAAAACTAAAGTCATTTCAAATGGCAACTTTCTGGCTTTAAGAAACACTATAAGAAATCAAGAAAAAAAGATTGTGGCAGTCAGTAACGGTTACTTTTTTAGACCAAGCAGAGGAAAAAAATATGGAATCACTCAATTCTGAGGAAAAAAGTATGAAATCACCCTGTAAATTTTCATCCCCAAAACTAACACCTGCATCATATCAGATCTGCTCGTTAGTCTGCATCTAAAAAGGAGTGAACACACCTTGGAGAGCTGTTGCACCAAGTGGACTGACATGAATCATGGCTCCAACACGAGAGATGTCAATTGAAACAAAGGAGAGGATTATCAAACTCTTAAAAGAGAGTAAATCATCACGCAATGTTTCAAAAGATGTTGGTTGTTCACAGTCAGCTGTGTCTAAACTCTGGACCAAATACAAACAACATGGGAAGGTTGTTAAAGGCAAACATACTGGTAGATCAAGGAAGACATCAAAGCGTCAAGACAGAAAACTTAAAGCAATATGTCTCAAAAATCGAAAAATGTACAACAAAACAAATGAGGAACGAATGGGAGGAAACTGGAGGAAACTGGAGTCAACGTCTGTGACCGAACTGTAAGAAACCGCCTAAAGGAAATGGGATTTACATACAGAAAAGCTAAACGAAAGGCATCATTAACACCTAAACAGAAAAAAACAAGGTTACAATGGGCTAAGGAAAAGCAATTGTGGACTGTGGATGACTGGATGAAAGTCATATTCAGTGATGAATCTCGAATCTGCATTGGGCAAGGTGATGATGCTGGAACTTTTGTTTGGTGCCTTTCCAATGAGAGTTATAAAGATGACTGCCTGAAGAGAACATGTAAATTTCCACAGTCATTGATGATATGGGGCTGCATGTCAGCTAAAGGCACTTGGGAGATGGCTGTCATTACATCATCAATAAATGCACAAGTTTATGTTGATATTTTGGACAATTGAAAGGGTGTTTGGGGATGATGAAATCATTTTTCAAGATGATAATGCATCTTGCCATAGAGCAAAAACTGCAAAAACATTCCTTGCAAAAAGACACATAGGGTCAATGTCATGGCATAGGGTCAATGTCAATGAGCAGATCTGATTTGATGCAGGTGTTAATTTGGGGGATGAAAATTTACAGGGTGATTCCATAATTTTTTCCTCAGAATTGAGTGATTCCATATTTTTTTCCTCTGCTTGGTCTAAAAAAGTAACCGTTACTGACTGCCACAATCTTTTTTTCTTGATTTCTTATAGTGTTTCTTAAAGCCAGAAAGTTGCCATTTGAAATGACTTTAGTTTTGTGTCATGTCTGTGATCTGCTTTTTTTCTACAAAATTAAACAACTGAATGAACATCCTCCGAGGCCGGTGATTCCATAATTTTTGCCAGGGGTTGTAATACTGCCTAAGGGAAGCATGTATAAAGTGAATAAAATTGGTCCTAGCACAGAACCTTGTGGAACTCCATAATTAACCTTAGTCTGTGAAGAAGATTCCCCATTTACATGAACAAATTGTAATCTATTAGATAAATATGATTCAAACCACCGCAGCGCAGTGCCTTTAATACCTATGGCATGCTCTAATCTCTGTAATAAAATTTTATGGTCAACAGTATCAAAAGCAGCACTGAGGTCTAACAGAACAAGCACAGAGATGAGTCCACTGTCTGAGGCCATAAGAAGATCATTTGTAACCTTCACTAATGCTGTTTCTGTACTATGATGAATTCTAAAACCTGACTGAAACTCTTCAAATAGACCATTCCTCTGCAGATGATCAGTTAGCTGTTTCACATCCATCCCCATAGAGGCACCATCTCTACGGGGATGGGGTAATGAGGGGATGGCAGGGGGAGTGAGTGGACAATGGAGCATCAGATTGGCTGGAGAATTGGAGCAGCATTGCATTTGCTCTACCGTACTGTTGTGACAAAAAGGGAGCTGAGCCAAAAGGTGTAGCTCTCGATCTCTTGATCAATCTTCATTCGTACTCTCACCTATGGTCATGAGTGTTGGGTCATGGCCGAAAGAACTAGATCGCGAGTACAAGCGACCGAAATGGGCTTCCTTAGGAGGATGGCTGGTGTCTCCCTTAGAGACAGGGTGAGAAGCTCAGTCATCCGTGGGGAGCTCAGAGTAGAGCTGCTGCTCCTTTGCATTGAAAGGAGCTAGCTGAGGTGGTTCGGGCATCTGGTAAGGATGTGCCCTGAGTGCCTCCCTAGGGAGGTGTTCTACATCTAGCTGGGAGGAGACTCAGGACTAGGTGGAGGGATTATATCTCCACACTGGCCTGGGAACGACTCGGGATCCCCAAGTCGGAGGTGGTCAATGTGGCCCGGGAAAGGGAAGTCTGGGGTCCCCTGGTGGAGATGTTGCCCCAGCGACCTGATCCCAGAAAAGTGGTTGAAGATGAGTGAGTGATGACAAAATAGAAGTAATAATAAAATAATAAAAATAATAATAATGTGTATGAGAACAATAACCTAAACATTTTATGAATACATTAACACAGTAAAAAATAAATAAATGTTCAATTAAATAAAAACATAAAATAATTATGTAAAGAGTTGAGTTCGTCCTCTATAAACTGTTGAGGTCTAAGATTCTAAAAACATTCTGGACTCACACACCATTTCAACTCATTATAGAAAGTGTACAATTTATTCCCACCCTTGAAAAATGTCAGCAACCTATTTTATACCACTACCCAATCTAGAGCCCGTGGATCCCACAGGCAACATGCTAGTAATATATAACAATGTTCCTTGATAATACAAACTGTTCCTTGATAATACAAACTTGGAAACTAGATAGATAGATAGATAGATAGATAGATAGATAGATAGATAGATAGATAGATAGATAGATAGATAGATAGATAGATAGATAGATAGATAGATAGATAGATAGATTTCAGCTAAATTTCTGGTAGATTCCTAAAAATATGCCTTGTTCAAAAGTATGGGACATCTAAATGTCAATATTTAGGGTCCCTTCACACAATTTGGTCGAATTGCACATGAAGTGTGCATGAAGCAGGAATTGTATGCAAAATGTGTAAAATCGTAGCTGCCTTCAAACGCCTCGTACACCTGTTGCTACAACTATTTGTGCCACAAGCGGCGCACTGTGTGCACTGTGAGAGCCCATTGAACCCTCTCACGACAGGTGTCCGTCAAATTCCAGTTGACACAAACGAACATCTAACACCACTTAGAAAATGTGTGTACATTCGCACTGTCATCACAAAAGCATTCAGCAGACAATCACTGACGAGCTGGATGTGAAATTTGTCTAAGTGCTCCACAACTGTGGAGTCGCAAAAAAGCTACACACATGTGGTGCATGTGTCTCGCATGTGTACACGTGTCCCCTCCCCTGCTCCCCCAACACATCTGGTGTGCCGAGGTGAGCACACTTGCACAAAATGCTTATATATGTATGTACAGATCTGATCACATGGGGGCTCGACAGCAAGGTCTGATCACACACAGCACAGGGAAGTGCCTGTCAGCTGATCACAACACACTGGCAGCTACATGGCAGCTCAGTGCACACATTACAAACACAGAGAGTACTGCCAGGACAGTTATATAAATAATTATGACAATACCTACATACACACTTACATAACAAATAACAAAAAATGAATGACCACATAACACAGAGAGTGACAGGACAAGGGGGCATATCCGCTCACAGCCGTGGCTGTAAAGATCTCTGCTCCTGGATGTCTCAGCTTGAGAACATGTTCCATGTTTGGAAGGACGTGAACTTACAACATTCCTCCATGAGGTGCATGTCTCTGCCTACTGTCCTCACATGGAAATCTTTTGCCTTTGCACCGGGCTCCAGTTGCCAGACATGGCACATCTTGTCCATGTCTTTGTTGATTTCAGGCATTTTTCCACACTGGTTACTGTCCATTGATGGTTGCACAGTGGTAAAGTTTCAATCTCGTAATCAGAGCTTACAGGTTCGAATCCCATGAGTGACATTTTTGTTTTTTTTAACCAGGGTTATTTAACCATGGGGTTCTGTATTCCGTCCCCTTTTATGTATTATTTATATCAATCCAGTGCTATTCACTAATTATACAGCTGGTTTTTATTTTATTGTGCTCCACACCAGCGGTGTGATGTGGTGCAGCTGCTCGCACTGTGTTCCTGCCTGAAAGACACCACTGCGTGCATGAACCATCACACTGGGACAGTGCTCGCCTGCCCATCGGCACAATATTTTCGTGGTTCGCTCATGAGCTGTTTCACTGTGGGTCATCCTGAGTGTACTAATTCGTACTATGTGTGAAGTGGCCCTTACATTTGCAGTGATCGCCATATTGAGATATCAATATGTCTCCCAAAAATACTTATATATATTCATACTTGTATAATTTGGATCATGTACAAACTTTATTAAATAGCTGCATATTAATCTGTTATTTTCATGGACAAGGAATTCATCAAACATAATTAGGCTGTGAATATTAGTATTTCATTTCTGTTTCAGCATAGCTGTTTTCTGAATAATGGCAAATAACACAAATCAGAAGCCAGTTTGCTCACATGCAGTGGTGGCTCTTCTCTATTTTCAGTGCAACATGAGTGATAACCATGAACATGTCAAAAACGTGTCTTGCACAATGATAAAGAATCAGTTTATTTGAAAATGTTTACTGCTATGAGACAAACCATATTTGAAACTGTTTACTGCCAGGAGAGAAATCTGTGAAAGCTCACAAAGTGATACCTCCCACTCTGCTATACTAGTTGCTTCCATGTAGTATATATCAGTAGCAGTAAATATTTAAGGGCAAAACACCTGAATTCACAAAGTGGTCAGCCACTGTACTGAAGAGCCCAATACATGGACAAGTTACACTTAAAAGACTCATGGATAGGGTTGGGTATCGAGAACTGGTTCTTTTTGGGTATTGTTAAAAAAAATGATTCAATCCACCAACATCAATAGCTTTTTTGCATAACGATTCCCTTATCGGTCCTTCAGAGCGGCTGTTGTTTTTGAGGGTGTTTGTCGAGAAAATGATCATTTCTCTATGTTGATTGCAGACCCTGCAGCGGCCCTGTAATCAACCGCTTCCGCAGTGCGACTCCACTTTGAAACTTGAACCAGTGAAGCAGTGCTTCGATCCACTTCTTCATTTGTTCTTTGATTTGCTGCTTCTGAACCCCTCTCAACGCCATTAAAATATGTCAATAATGAGTCACTTTTGTGTGGATTAAAGTCACTAACTGGGACACTTGTCTTGTTGCAGTCAAGAAAAGAGAATCGTCCTCCTTTCCATTCACACAGGTCCAAACACTGCGTGGATCTCTGCCGAAACAGAGTCCGGTTGGAATTAATAACGTCAAAGCGAATGGCCACTTTAAATAAAATGACAACTCTTTCCAAACGCTGTAATACAGACAATAAACTACAATAGACTAAAACTTTGTTATCCTCCCAAAATGAGATGTCCTGCATTCTTTATGAATTACATCCTGATGTGCAGCACAGCACAGCTGTAAGAGCTCAGCTCTAATATATGGAAAGACATTCGTGCCAATAATGTCTGAAAGGAAACCCTTTTGACAAAAAGTACGGATTTTGTTTATTTGTATTTATGTCCAGACATCAAGGGTCCACCATGTAAAGTTTATTTATGTCCAGAGTTTAAGGATCCAGTGACCAATGTCATATTTACTTACTTTAAGACTCAGTAACATGTTGTTGACATAGAAAACCTGTAAAGCCTACTTTTAGTACACAGAAAATTCACAAGAGGTATCGATAAGGGAATCGATAAGGAATCAGATTGATAAGCGGATCGATAATGGCATCGATATCGATAAAATCTTATCAATACCCATCCCTACTCATGGACAGATGAATGGACAGGGTGGTTCATATATAGCCCTCCAAACCCTTGTTTTCACAATGTATGAATAGTAAGCCTAAATGACAATAAAAATGTTTGAAAGCTGAAATAAAGACACATGTATTTGATGGTGGCTATTTTGGATCTTCACAATGGCTGCCATAAATATATTTCCAAACTCTCACGAGCGCCACTAGCTTAGCTTATGGCAAGCTAAAAGTGGATGCTCTTGTTATGGCCGAACAACTGTCCAGTTTCTGGGTATTCTGTGTTAGTACGCGCCCACAGCCGATGCGGTTGATGAATTCCTGCACATAAAGTACTTCCCTGATAATTGTGATATATTCCTGTGAGATAATGAGTATATCTCATCTAAATCAATTATAAAATTTACCAGTAATAAAATTATAAACATAACTGAAGTTTTAAGAGTGGCCGTAATAAATATTTAAGAAACTTAAAGTTTATGAGCAACTTCACCTGTTATTGCTCAACCACATTGTAAACATTGACATGATGGAGTTTGATGCGGAAGAGTTCAGAACGATACAACTGGAATGGTTTGATTACATTTACAGTTGGCGATGAAAGACTTGGGTGTCAAGTCAGAACAAGACGCTGCACTGAAAGAGATCTATCTGGGAAGCAGGGGCGTAGGCAGAAATCACAAAATGGGTGGGCCCAGAAAAAAATCAGACGGGCCCAACCTTTGAAGTTGTAGGTAAGGTGTAGGTATTATAATACACCGTTTGAAAAAGTGTGCCTTGTTTGGACATCGCAAGCAACGTTATCACTTAGCCTACAGCACTGGCAAAGTGAGCATACAGACGCGACACGTCAGACACAAGTACTCTTCATGGATAATGCAAGCTGCAGTGCAGTGCCACACACACACACACACACACACACACACACACACACACACACACACACACACACACACACACACACACACACACACACATTCAGTGCAAGTCTGGTAGACTACTTGGCTCGGCCTAAACCCAAAACGTCAATAGGTATTTAAATAAGGCATTGTTTCAAAAATGAATTCCAAGTTTAATGATGAACACATCTCAGCCAACTGCACAGACGCTGTGTGCACAGTTATACAGACGCAAAGTGTCAGACACAAGCACCCCATGGACAATGCAAGCAGCAACTCAATGCTTAGTCATGTAAAGTCCTTTAAAAAAAAAGTAAAAAATATATCTGCAACATGAAAACAGGTTGGCTCGGTGGCCAAATTAAAAACCATCAGAACGGACACCAACATGATTCGTGGCAGTCGCAATATAATAATAACAATTAGGCCTATTTAGAAGAAAAAGTAATTAATGGTCTCACACTTACATTTGATGAATCCTTTTAATGCTCCAGCAGGAGACGACGGGGTTTTTGTTGAACTCTCTTATCACGTCATCACAGTCCAACGATTCACTCAGTTTTCTTTCAAGGGAGAGTGCATTCAGTCTGTGAGTCAACATGGATGTTCTGGTGGATGTTTTTATCCCATTAACAGTAGAAAACAGCTGTTCGACGGTGCATGTTGTTATTGGCATTGTGATGGAGGCCCGCAGAAGACTATTTATTTGAGGAAAAATGTGGTCCCTCGTTTATCGTGGGAGTTACGTTTAAAAATAACCCGCGATAAACAAAATCCGCGAAGTAGTCAGCGCTATTTTTTTACAATTATTATAGATGTTTTAAGGCTGTAAAACCCCTCACTACACACTATTCTCAAACAGGCATTAACATTTTCTCACTTTTCTCTCCTGTGTCAACACTCTCTTTTTTCTTCTGTGCGAGAAGATTATAAACAGACACATGCAGAACACAATGCGCGTGCTCTCCCTTCGCTCACTGCCTCTGGAGGTACGGATGCGGGACCCGCAAAGAATCCAAGTCCTCTCTCGGTGGCCACGGAGCTCTGCGTCTGCGCTCAACATCCGGATCAAAACAGTGAGCGTATCTCTGGACCTGTTGTCAGATTTGGCGCAATTCCGCACAGCAGACAGGAGGAGGTGGCCTGCAGCTGCATTTACTGAGCCTGCAGAAAGCGCATCGGAGGCAGTGAGAGCAATCGTGGTGATGCCGACCAGTGCCGCGAACGGCCTGCCTGATAAGGAAGCAGAACACAATGCGCCGTTTAAAAAAAAAATGCATACAAAATTGCACTAAAAAAATCAGCGAAACTGCGAGGCCGCAAAACGTGAACTGCGTTATCGCGAGGGACCACTGTACTCTGAAAATGAATTAATAAAAATCACAGAAGATGAACCAGATTTTTTTGACAAAATTTATTAATTGTCACTCAGTGCTAATGCAATACCATATCATAGGAATACAATGAGGCAACGACAGGTGACTGTCGAATGTCGACTCAGCCTTCTCATTGGATGGGGTGGGCCTGGCTGACAAGTGGGTGGGCCCAGGCCCATCCAGGCCCACCCTTGGCTACGCGTAAGCTGGGAAGAGACACATTCTGTGTGTTGTCGCTTCAACGAGAGCGGCATACTGAGCAGTTTTGCCAAAGTAGTCTGGCGAGCTCAATCTGTGAGCGAGCTATCCCACAATGCCAAAATAACAGAGATGTCGGTCCAATGAGAGCGGCACTCTGAGCAGGGTAATCATGCTCAGGAACCAGAGGAGGCTGGACACAAACACAAGACTCAGGCGATGGATGTTCAGAAAGGTTTAGTCGGGTCACAGGCAGGATTCGTTACACAAGCAGGCAGTCCATAATCAGCAGCAGTAACAAATACATCAAGGCAGGGCGAGGTCCAGAGAATGGGCAGGAGGTCAAAAAACATGGCAGGCAATCAGAGCAAGGATACAAAAACTCAGAAGGAAGGCTGGAAGTGAAGGCAGTAAAGCACAACGATCTGGCATGGAGAGCAGGCACAGCCAGACTAAAATAGAGGGGGTGATTAACACAAATCAAACTCAGGTGTGGGGGAAGAGCAGGGGAAGGGCGTGACACACAAAGGGAACAGACACACCCCAAACCAACGCCCACACCCAAGGCAAGAGAGTGCAATCCATGAAACAAACCAGAAAACAAATCCACACAAGCAAGGAACACAATACAAAAATAAGAACATACCATCAAACAATACCCCACCCTGGCAAGGGAGATATATTTCCTCAATTAATATTTAAATTGACCAAGCATAAATGTTAATATGTTGACATTGTGAGCTGCCCAGTTAGCAGTTGGTCATTTTCACAAGCTCCGCCCAGTTGTTCCTAGAAAAGCCCTGATGCTCATGAAGTAACTCCATAAAGTAAGTGTAAAATGTAACTGTGGCAACATGGGATGTAAGCTTTAGAACTGGGTGGAAAGAGTCAATGTAGATGGATTCTCTCATCTAAGGACACAGACAGGCAGCACAAGTGGGATTCAAACCCAGGTCTACATAGTGGCAGGCCAGCTCCTTATCCACTAAGCTACCTGCTCTGTGCATGGTATAAAAACTACAAATATTTTAGAGAGTACACTTCACAAACTAAAAATTTCCCAACTTCATTTTTGGAAAGGCTCTTCATTCCTGAAACGTGAAAAGTCCCGTAGTCAATGAAAACTGACGCCCCCCCCCCCCCCCCCCCCCCTCCAAAAAATGCATTACTCGAATTTCCATTTTGTTTTAGTGCTGAAATGAATCATTAAATGGTCCATTGAACCAACAGAGAGGCAAAACAACATCTGGTTGAAAACTCTTATTCCAAGCTTTAATGCATTTTTATGATTATTCTTTTTTTGTTTTGTTTTGTTGTCTGCAGCCTGAGAGTGTTTTGGAAAACTGTGAGGCATTAGATGTGTACACTACAGTCATCACGATGATGACCCTCTCCAAGGACCTCGTCAGTGCCCAGTGCCAGTGAGTAGACTCCAATAAAACAAACACCATCAATCATCATGACTGTCACACTTTTCATTGAGTTCATAATTCCCCCATAAAAATGGCCGTGGACGTCAGGCTGCGGAGACAATTCAAGGCAGTAATCCACCGTGTTATGAGCCTGCTTTGATAATTAATGGCTGACAGTGGGAATAGAAGGCTATCACGAGAGGGGTGCAAGCCTTGTTTATGTAGCCTCGTCAATTTCACCTTATTCTTCCCTACGACGTGCTATATTTCTCCACAATCCTCGGGGCCGGGCTGCCTTGAGTGATTGACTGCTGCCTCATCCTGAAGGAGGCCAGATCATTTAACCGCTTTTCTCTTCAGATCGCTGTGGGAATGTTTTGTTGTATTGTGTCTGTCTCATCGTGTATACAGCTCATAAAAGATATTTATGGGTTAAGCCTACACAGGGATGCTGCAGTGATAACACAAACATATCACGAGCAGGTGGCTGGCAGTGAAAAATATAGCAGGGAATTAAGTCAAGATTACAGCATTAAGAGGGTCATGCCTGCATGGGAGCTGACTTTCATCAAAGCTGGCCTGAGCAATTGTCCAGGATAAAAGTATAATACTGATCCAACAAAAGTTTAAGTACACGCTGCTTCAAAACTGCTCAAGTGCAAAATGGCAAGTTGGTAACGTTGGGTGGAGTTAATACAGACTAATCTCCACTTGTATTTGTATATCTGCCATTTGTATATCTAAGCTGTGATGAATGAATTTTAACCATGTGACGTCGCCCCCACACACCCCAACCAGGACCCTCTTGACACCCCCGCCATTTTGGCATACAAAACACACCTACAATAAAGTTAAAACAGCACATTAAAAACAAAACGTCATAGCACCACTAGGTATTAAAACACAACTTCAGTTTAAATTGTTTAGGCACTACTCACTACTTACTTTGAAATCCAAGACACATTTTTGGTCTATTGAGTTGGTCTCACATGTGCAATATGCATAGAAACGCGGGTGACTAATCTGACGTGGAAGCAAACTGGAAGTAACGCTGCAGCGACTAAATATTTTTGTCTTTATTTTTTGGCGCGAACGAATCAATTCTTCCCCCACGCATTTTTAAATCACATCATCTGCACGTGAGGTGCAGTTATATCAAATAACATGTCACACATAGATTGATAGCAACGTTGCCATCTACGAGGTCTGTGAGAAAAGAATCTGACCTTTTTATTTTATGCAAAAAATATATGGATTTGATTCATATGTTTTTACGTCAGCCAAGCTTGAACCTTCGTGCGCATGCGTGAGTTTTTCCACGCCTGTCGGTTGCGTCATTCGCCTGTGGGCAGGCTTTGAGTGAGCACTGGTCCACCCCTCTCGTCGTTGTTTCATTGTGAGGAAATGGCGGAATGATTTGGGCTTTTTTTCCATCAGAGTTTTTTCAGGAACTGTTAGAGACAGGCAGCTGGAAACCATTCGAAAAATTTATCTGGCTTTCGGTGAAAATTTTACGGGCTTCACAGAGAATAAGGAGTGTTACTACAGCTTTAAGGACTGCCCACAATGGCGCATGGCGCGCCGCGCTCCGAGCCGCCATCGAGAGGCAGAAACCACCACATCATTTCTAAACGGATCGCTGTGTGGAGCCGGGACCGTCGTGTGCAATTTCTCTGGTTATCACAAGAGCTGGACATCAGCCATTTTCCGGCAGATTTCACTTTTAACAAGAGATTTTGTCATGGAAAGCCGCGCGGAGGCTTCGCGTGTCACGACCGATTCGCTGATGGAGCGAGACAAAGGAACACCTCCGTTTCGGAGTGTTAAAGGACAAGTTGGGACATGCCCAGCTCTCCACAATTTCTCTTATACTCACTCGACTGGTAAGCACTGAAAGCTGAGATAGGCATGTAAATATTTTGTAAATATTGTATATTGTATATTTTGTAAATATTGTATATGTAAACATCCTGCTGTAAATATCCCCAACCACTAAAGGATATTTGGGTTGCACCGCACATTGTTGTGTTTATTTGGGCACTGTTTTAGTATTTTCCTCCTGAGAGACGAACCAATATACAATTGCACTTGCATATGAATATAATCACATACACTTTATTTAAATCTAAAGCCTTGCAAGTGTTACATAAAGTGACAAGCCAGTGCCCAGGAGGAAAATATAAAGTCGTGTCCCAAATTAAAGTGTGCGGGAAAAAATGGAAGTGTTTGAAGACTTGGGTATTAAATTATCAAATGCAGTCCTGGTTGAGGGCACAAGTCAGTCGACCAATGATGAGGAAGTGATTGACTTTCTCAAGCGTTATGGGAAAATTATTCGCACAGAAACAATAGATGATTCTGATTCAGACTATTATCAAACAATTGTAGTAGAATTTGAATCAGGTGCTGCGGTTGCTGCGCTAAAACCAGTGTTGCCTTACACTTATGTATCAAGTGAAAGTACTGGTACATATTTTATTTTTCATTTATCTAGTCTTTATTCCAAGCATGTTGGAAAAGATAAAACTGAAACATATCTGGCAGACATAAAGAATTTGGCCAAAGTTACAGGCCTAGATTTTGCAGAAATTAAAAAGCCACGATGAATCCGATTGGGTCATTCCATTTCAGAAGTGCCCCCAGTCAAAGTGAAGGACATGGGTGTGAGCTTCGATGTGGCAAATGTAGCTCCACCTCCTGCTCTACCTGCCCAGCCAACCACTGCAACTGCTCAACCTTCCATCACTACACAACAGACCAGCAGTGAGTCACTCCCGAAACCCACTATATCACAATCCAGAGTGCAGTCATCTGTCTCCCATTTGGTAGCTCAGGATTTAAACCCTCCTGAGGTCCAGAGGCTGGTTGTGGAGCATATTATTAAAAGTGACGACGTCCAAACTCATCACCTTTCAACACAGCGTCTCAGGCCTTTCTCCAGGCACCAGAGGGCGCAGCCGCCTCACAGGAGCAGCCAGGGTGACAGCTGTCACGCATCACCTGCAACAGCTGTTACCAATCATCTGATCGGCAGGGGTACATCAGCAGGGCGACGTCTCCACCTCTTTGCCGAGATATCGTTCTACCTGGAAGGTAACGTACCTCAGCTGACTGATTGACAGTACTCTTTTTGTGACTTTGTGCGTTGTAGTGTGGACTACTTTTCCAATGAGAGGTGGAGGTAGCTTTTCCTGCCGTACGGATTCCTGGGTGCAAACGCGCCCTCCTTTAATTGCTTTTTGTTCCTCGCCAGCAGTACCAGGTCCGACACGCGGAGGCAGTGGCCACCTGGGAGTTCGGGACTTGGCGGCTCCAGTATTCCCGGGGTCTGGTGGCGGAGGAAATCGTGTGGTTCCGGTTCTGCTTTGGACAGGGGTCTCCTATCTTCGAGCCTGCCCACACGACACCTTTGTGAATTGACACTTGTCTATTGTTGTAATCTGTTGTATTTGTTGTGCACATTCACAACAGTAATGTGTTGTTATTTGACCTACTCCATTGTCCGTTCATTTGCGCCCCCTGTTGTGGGTCCGTGTACCTACACTTTCCCAACAAAAAGAAGGGTAACCCCCCATTTTTTGCACAACTGCTCTTATTGTTGTGGACTGAAGAGGATCGTGAAGCTGCAAAGAGTCTTTCCATGAAACAGCACCTTAGATCAACGAAGCAGAAGGTGGCTGCCCATGCTCAGGTTGCACACACTGGAAGTGATGAAGGCGGAGTCATTGCAGCACTCACATCTATTACACAGCAGTTGGCTAAACAGGTAGTGGATATCCAAAGACATCTCTCCCTCTTAACCACTGGTCAATCAGGACTTCTTCACCTGGTTCCAAATGTGCACCGGAAATCCAACAGCCTCCTAGGCCTGCTTCTTTACAGTCCAGGACTGGTTTCTGTTTCCGTTGTGGCGAGGACGGCCATATCCGTCCCCAGTGCACCAATAAGCCAAACTCAGCTTTAGTGGCCCACAACAGAAAGCAGTACAGCAAAACAATGCAATCAAAAAGCAGTTTTACTTCGAGGAGAAAGTTAAAATGGTGACTGAGTCCCAGCCACAGGTGGAGTGGTGCTCAAGGTTGAAGGTGCTGAAGGTTAGCTGCAAAAAGACAATTCACTCAGGCCGTGCAGACTGTCCTTAGGTAAGTTTGAAGAAAATTCAACAAAGGCATGAGCAGCGGCTACATCCGAGGTTAGCAGCGGCTACATCCGAGGCTAGCAGCGGCTACATCCGTGGCTGGCGGCGGAGGCATCGGTGGAGGCGGTTCATCCAGGCCGAGGCATTGGTGGCGGCGATACATCCAGGCCCGAGGCGTCGGCTACATCCGAGGCTAACAGCGGCTACGTCCAAGGCTAGCAGCGGAGGCATCGGTGGAGGCGGTTCATTCAGGCCCGAGGCATCGGTGGCGGCGATACATCCAGGCCCGAGGCGTTGGCTACATCCGCGTTTAGCAGCGGCTACATCCGCGGCTAGCAGCGGCTACGACCGTGGCTGGGGCGGCTGTGAACGAGGTTAGCAACGGGGAGGGTTGGGGTGCGGCTACCGGACCTGTGGTGGTGGAGGCTACTGGTGAGAATTGTTTTTGTAATCAATAGTGGCCACCCAGGAAAACAGATAAACTCGAGGAAGATATAGAGGAGATAAAGACCTCATTAAACCATATATCAAAAGACATGTCTAATCTAGACAAACTGATGGTGGAAATTAAAGAACTCCAAAATCTGGTTAAAGAGAAGGACAAGATCATTAAGAAACTTGAGCAACGTGTTGATGAACTTGAACAATTTACTAGAAAAGATGACATTATAATATCTGGACTAGAAACAAGGCATCGGACATATGCAAGGGTGGTGGATTCTGGTGTAGCCAGTGGGGAGGATGCACCACCTGAAGAAAGACAATCATTGGAACAAACTACAAACTTTTTATATCAAAAAGGTGTTGTCATCCATCAAGACACAATATCAGACTGTTATACTATTCCAACTAAAGATAGAAAAAATAAACTATCTAACATTGTTATACGATTTACAAGCAGAAAATATAAAAATGAGTTATTAAGACAGGCAAAGAATTTGAAAGGAACGAGTGTCTATATAAATGAGCATCTAACAAAAAAAAAAAAATGCAGATATTGCTAGGGAAGCAAGACTACTAAGAAAACAGAAACATATTGTTGCTACATGGGTCTGGAATTGTAGGGTGTGGATTAGAGTGAAAGAAGGAACAAACGGTATACAAATCAAAAACATGGAGGACCTTACGAAATACAGACCTGAATAGACAATCAAATATAACATCTGTTGGTAATTGGACCAACAAAAAATCAGATCAAACATGGAAACAGAGGATAAAATATATGACATAGACACTAATATTGATGAAAGTATATTTGACTTAAAAACGATTGGTTGTGAGTATTATACAGTAGAACAGCTGAATAGTGAAAAAATTGCAGAAGATACCCTGTCACTCATACATATAAACAGTCGAAGCTTGTATTGTAAAATGTCACAAATAAAAGATTATTTAAATCAGTTTAAAAATAGATTTAGTATTGTTGCAATCACTGAATCTTGGCTTAAAGATGATCTCATGGATGAAGTTCAAATGGAGGGATATGAGCTGTATTTTGTAAACAGAAGATATAAAAAAGGCGGTGGTATTGCTCTGTATACAAAAACAGATCTGATGTGTACAATTGTTGAAGAAATGACAATTATGAATGATGTCATAGAAATTGTAACAGTGGAACTTGTACATGAAACATCTAAGAATATTTTAATCAGTTGTGTATACAGAGCACCAGATTCTTGTGTTGTGAAATTTACAGATAAAATAATTGAATTATTCCATCAAATTAAAAACAAAATGCTTTTTATGTGTGGGGACTTTAACATTAACATAGAAAGTTCCAGCTGCCAAAGATTAAGTGATTTTGTGAATTCAATGTATAGTTTGGGGTTATTCCCCTTGATAACAAAACCAACCAGAATTACATCGCAAAGTGCAACGGTAATTGATAATATATTTACAAACAGTACAGATGAAATTATCAAGAATGGGATCTTCATGACAGATATTAGCGACCATTTACCAATTTTTTCAATATTTAAATATAAAAATAGGTACAACAAAAAAACTGATAGAAACTTTAAAAGAGATAAGTCAGTAAAAGCCTTAGAGGCATTAAAATATGACCTTAAAAATCAAAACTGGGAAGAAGTTTATGTCAGTGATGTTAATGTAGCATATAACTCATTTATGAAAATATTGATGAAATCATACAATAAAAATTGTAAATTAATTGAAATTAGTAAGAAAAGAGTAAATAAACCATGGCTGACAAAGGGAATAAAAAATGCTTGTGCAAAGAAAAACTATTTATACAGGTGCTTTTTAAAATTGCAAACAAAGGAATCAGAACATAAATACAAAAAATATAAAAATAAACTATTAACAATAATTAGGAAACAAAAAAAAGATTATTACAGTGAAAAACTAAATAAGAGTAAAGATAATATGAGGGTAACATGGGGAATTATAAAAAGTGTGATTGATAGTGATGGAACGAAAGAAACTATTTCAAATTACTTTGTTAAGGAAAATAAAAAGATATATGATATAAAAGAAGTTGCAAATGGGTTTAATGATTATTTTTCAAATGTAGGGTCAAGTCTGGTGGGAAATAAACCAATAATAGAAGATAAATTATGTACATTGGTAAATACGGTCAATAGTATTTTCCTGGACAATGTGGAAAAAGATGAAATAAGAAATATTGTAAAAAACTGTGTAAGCAAAAGATCAACTGACCATGAAGATTTAGACATGATGACTGTAAAAAGTATAATAGAAATTGTTATTGAACCATTTACTTATATTTGTAATCTGTCTCTGTCAACTGGGGTTTTTCCAGATGAAATGAAAATTGCTAAGGTAGTGCCATTATATAAAAATGGAGACAAACATAATTTTTCTAATTACAGGCCAGTATCATTGCTTCCACAGTTTTCTAAAATTATGGAAAAAGTTTTTGTAACAAGATTGGATACATTTATTGAGAAACATCATATTTTAAATAATGCTCAGTATGGATTCAGAACAAAACATTCGACAGCTATGGCAATTATGGAACTAATAGAGAAAATATCAACAACAATAGATAATAAGGATTATTTTGTAAGTATTTTTATTGACCTGAAAAAGGCTTTTGATGTTATAGACCACTCAAGATTGCTCCACAAGTTACAACAATATGGAATAAGAGGTGTTGCACATCAGTGGGTAAAAAGCTACTTAGAAAATAGAAAACAGTTTGTTCAGATAAATAATACCAAATCAGAATTGTGTAACATTATTTATGGAGTACCACAAGGATCGGTACTTGGACCCAAACTGTTTATTTTGTATATCAATGATTTTGTGAATGTATCCAATGTGCTTGGCAGCATTTTATTTGCTGATGATACAACGTTTGTTTTACTCTGGATCAGATATACAGGAAGTAGCACAAGTGATAAATACAGAGTTGGAAAAAGTTAAACATTGGTTTGATATAAACAGATTGTCACTAAATATTAATAAGACAAATTTCATATTGTTTAATGATAGAGCGAAAAAAAAAATGTGTCATTACAAATAGATGGAATGGATATACAAAGGGTAAAAGAAATGAAATTTTTAGGAGTCATGATTGATGAAGATCTTACATGGAAGTCACACATAAATTACATAAAAGGAAAAATAGCGAAAGCCATTGCTGTTTTGCATAAAGTAAAATATTCATTAAATAGTTATGGTTTATTAACATTGTACAATTCATTGATTGTCCAATATTTAACTTACTGTGTAGAAATCTGGGGATCAACGTATACAACCTATATACAACCTTTATTTATTTTGCAGAAAAGAGCTTTAAAAGTGATTAGTAACAGTGGTTTTAGAGATCCATCTAATCCATTGTTTATTAAGTATAGGGTACTTAAATTTCATGATTTAGTCGATTTGAAAATATTACAAACGATGTACCAAGTTAATAAAAATACTTTACCAACAAACATTCAAAATATGTTTGAAAAAAGAGTAAGTAGTTATAAATTGAAAGGAATAGAAGTCTTTAAAAAAACAAGATTTAGAACCAAAGTAAAGGAAAGGAGTATTGCAGTAAATGGTGTCAAATTATGGAACAATCTTAATAAAGAAATTAAAGAATTAAGGTCGCTTAAATTATTTAAAAAACATATTAAATTAGATGTATTAAGTAAGTATGAAACTATGAAGTAAGTCAGTGGGCTGCAAGAAAGTCAAAAAAAAAAAAAGTAAACTGTTAATAATGTTTGGAGTGTCTTAAGTTTAAATGTAACCTGTAAGTGATGTAATCTTTTAATTAATGGTCATAATTATGAAATGGGTCAGTGGTATGTGACAAGTTAAAGAAATGCAATCTGTTAAATAATGTTGACTATGATGCTGTATATTGAAAGATTGTATTGTTAAAAGGGGCAGAAATCATAAGACTTGTTCTTCTTTATGCTCCTTTTCATTCTGGTATTGTGGTGCTTTTGTTTTTTGCTTTTCTGTTTTTCTTTTAAATGAATGAAATAAATATTAAAGAAAAAAAAAAACTAGACCCAGTCTCTGGTATGGGGCGACCAGGGGCTGGAGCGGACCAAAAATGTCCCTCAGAGGAGACTGCTCAGTGTGCAGAAATAACCCAATCTGTAAATGTACGGCCATATTTGACACGTTTACCCCAGGGGCTCATTGGCTCAAAGTGCACTGCATTGGTGAAGATCGCTGGACGGGAGTGTTCTTGTTTACTGGATACGGGTTCTCAAGTCACAACCATACCCATCTCATTGTACAATAAATTTCTTTCGGATCAACCTGTCAAACCCCTGGAAGATCTACTCCATGTGGAGGGAGCTGCGGGGCAGACTATACCCTACTTGGGCTACGTGGAGGTGGAAATTACATTTCCTAGAGATTTTGTAGGGTTGGAGGTTACTGTTCCTACACTTGTTCTAGTTGTTCCGGATACAGGCCCGACATCAGTTTTGATAGGGATGAACACCTTAGAGCCATTGTATTCCCAGCATTTTCAAGCCGATTGTCCTAACTTCCACCCAGTGTCTCAGGGCTATGGTGCCGTGCTAAAACTCTTAGCACTACGTCACTGGTGCAGTCAAGATGGCCGCTTTGGTGTGATCAGGCTGAGGGGTAAAACACCCCAAATGGTCCCAGCTGGTCACACCATTGTGCTGGAGGGTGCTGTTTATACACGGACCCTGTCTGCTACCCAATGGGCACTTATTGAGCATCCAACTTCTCCATTGCCTGGAGGAATATGCGTCCAAATGAGCCTGATTTCCATTCCTAAACGTGTTCCATATAAAGTTCCTGTTGTGGTGACAAACGAATCAGAGCAGGATGTATTGATTCCATCTCACACAGTCATTGCCACAATTGGAGAAGCAGTCAGTGTTTTGTCACAACAAGCCAATATTACCACTGGTGCAGAACACACCTCACCACAATTCAATTTTGGAAATTCTCCTATACCAGCTGAGTGGAAAGATCGCATCATAAGCCAACTCCGTCAATTGCCGGAAGTCTTTTCACAGCATGATTTGGATTTTGGCCGTACTGATCAGGTCCGTCATCATATAACTCTCCATGACAGTACACCTTTTAGTCTCGTGCACGGCCAATACATCCCCATGATCTTGAGGCGGTTCGCAACCATCTCCGGGACCTTTTGGAAGCTGGTGTAATAACAGTCATCAATAGTTGGCCGTGTCAATACCATGAATCAGTCAACTCAGATGATGAGAGCCTGTCCCCAGATGTCTCCTACTGTCCGACTGGATTTTTGGAATCGAGTGCAGAGGCCCCAAGTGATGAAGTTGCTGGGCCGGTTGGTTCAATTCCCATTCTTCCAACACCTCATGATGATGTGGGAGTTCTTCCAGTCACATCAATCAATCAATCAATCAATTTTATTTATATAGCGCCAAATCACAACAAACAGTTGCCCCAAGGCACTTTATATTGTAAGGCAAGGCCATACAATAATTACGTATGTCCCTGATTTTACTTCGTAAGTTCATTGCAAGTAATAATATAAATTTATTAAAAATACATTCAAAATACATGGATTGCATGAGAAAGTGAAAACAATTATTTCCATTGTGGTCCATTTATAAATTAAATGAAACAGTGAAAAGTTGGACTCATTTCTGGTGGGGGATGGCCTCTGCCAGGGCTGTGCCTTGTCACCAGTCCTGTTTGTGATATTCATGGACAGGATACCTAGGTGTAGTCAGGGGATTGTAGATGATGTGCTCATGTTCGCTTCATCGGCCTGTGACCTCCAACACTCACTGGATCATTTTGCAGCCGAGTGTGAAGCGGCTCACATGAGGAACCGCACCTCTAAATCTGAGGCCATGGTTCTCAGCAGGAAACCAATGGACTGACTACTCCAGGTAGGGAACGTGGTCTTGCTCCAAGTGAAGGAGTTCAATTACCTCGGGGTGTGGTTCACAAGTCAATCAATCAATTTCAATCAATTTTATTTATATAGCGCCAAATCACAACAAACAGTTGCCCCAAGGCACTTTATATTGTAAGGCAAGGCCATACAATAATTACGTAAAAACCCCAACGGTCAAAACGACCCCCTGTGAGCAAGCACTTGGCAACAGTGGGAAGGAAAAACTCCCTTTTAACAGGAAGAAACCTCCAGCAGAACCAGGCTCAGGGAGGGGCAGTCTTCTGCTGGGACTGGTTGGGGCTGAGGGAGAGAACCAGGAAAAAGACATGCTGTGGAGGGGAGCAGAGATCAATCACTAATGATTAAATGCAGAGTGGTGCATACAGAGCAAAAAAAGAAAGAAACACTCAGTGCATCATGGGAACCCCCCAGCAGTCTACGTCTATAGCAGCATAACTAAGGGATGGTTCAGGGTCACCTGATCCAGCCCTAACTATAAGCTTTAGCAAAAAGGAAAGTTTTAAGCCTAATCTTAAAAGTAGAGAGGGTGTCTGTCTCCCTGATCTGAATTGGGAGCTGGTTCCACAGGAGAGGAGCCTGAAAGCTGAAGGCTCTGCCTTCCATTCTACTCTTACAAACCCTAGGAACTATAAGTAAGCCTGCAGTCTGAGAGCGAAGCGCTCTATTGGGGTGATATGGTACTATGAGGTCCCTAAGATAAGATGGGACCTGATTATTCAAAACCTTATAAGTAAGAAGAAGAATTTTAAATTCTATTCTAGAATTAACAGGAAGCCAATGAAGAGAGGCCAATATGGGTGAGATATGCTCTCTCCTTCTAGTCCCCATTAGTACTCTAGCTGCAGCATTTTGAATTAACTGAAGGCTTTTCAGGGAACTTTTAGGACAACCTGATAATAATGAATTACAATAGTCCAGCCTAGAGGAAATAAATGCATGAATTAGTTTTTCAGCATCACTCTGAGACAAGACCTTTCTAATTTTAGAGATATTGCATAAATGCAAAAAAGCAGTCCTACATATTTGTTTAATATGCGCACTGAATGACATATCCTGATCAAAAATGACTCCAAGATTTCTCACAGTATTGCTAGAGGTAAGGGTAATGCCATCCAGAGTAAGGATCTGGTTAGACACCATGTTTCTAAGATTTGTGGGGCCAAGTACAAAACTTCAGTTTTATCTGAGTTTAAAAGCAGGAAATTAGAGGTCATCCATGTCTTTATGTCTGTAAGACAATCCTGCAGTTTAGCTAATTGGTGTGTGTCCTCTGGCTTCATGGATAGATAAAGCTGGGTATCATCTGCGTAACAATGAAAATTTAAGCAATGCCGTCTAATAATACTGCCTAAGGGAAGCATGTATAAAGTGAATAAAACTGGTCCTAGCACAGAACCTTGTGGAACTCCATAATTAACCTTAGTCTGTGAAGAAGATTCCCCATTTACATGAACAAATTGTAATCTATTAGATAAGATTTGAGGACAAGCCAAGCATTCCAATTGCTTCAACGCTAGATCTTAATCGCTCACTTGAAATTTTGCCAACTGGAGGTGATATTCAAGGGGGAGAAGCGCATGAAAGTGTGGAGGATTTGAGGGACTTTGTGGATGTGTCCGGTGAAGTGAACGGATCTGTTTCGTCCCTACTCTCCCAGAGGCTGCTGAGGGAGAGTTAACTCTTTCTGTATCTCCAGAAGTGCTGCCAGTTACGCTAGTTACCAACTCTATCCATGACCAATCTGATGCATCTATAGGACTGAGTGTTCCTAATCGCGTTGCATCTCCTGAGAGGAATGGCGATGTTTTATTACGGCGTTCGGGTCGACAACGAGTTCCACCAAATCGCCTCAATTATTTAGGGTTAGGAAATCCTCTCATTTCGGTAGTCCAAACCTTATTTCACAACCTCTCGGATGCGTATACTGATGTTTTGCAACGAACTTCAGCTGTGAATTTTTCTTCTGAGCTCGGTTAGCCATCCATTATGGTCGCAACATGCACAGAGACGTGCATGGTCTGGGGGTGGGGGGTGGGGAGGGTGTAACCCGGTTTATATTTATACCCGTTTCATGTTGAGTGAACTACATTTCCCATGAGCCTGTGCGATCCTATCCGGAAGTCCGGTGCGCTCTAATGAATATATCCGCAGTAGTAGCCGCCGGCCGGCTAGGTGCATGGGGAATACTGGAACCCTGAGAAGCTACAGATATATGCTTATTTCAAGCTTAACGTTTAACATTAATACATTGAATGCGGATCCTAAATGTTGTGCTCCTCAGCTTATAGGTGTCTATGTGTGGAACCGCTACCGTCACCCTTTTGATGTTTTTATGAATGGGATCGGTGAGTGTTTCCACTTATGCTATTATGCTGATGAGCATGTTGTTTTAAAACAAGTATAGAGTTCTGATGTATCTCTTGTTATTGTATAACATACAAATATTTGGTTACAAATTTTGTACCACTATTATGTGTTTTGTTGTGGTGTAGTTAGTTGGTTTAGCCGCTACTGTTATGTCACTGATCGATCGCTTATACATGCAAGTTTTTACACAGGCCAGGTATCACTGAGGGCGTGTAACTGCCAGAAAAAAAAGCCAGTTGTACGGGGCCTGTGTGTGCACCCTCCACTGTGAGACCACTGGAACTAAGGGTGCGGTAGGAGGTCTTGTGGCCATTTTTTCCTTCTTCTCTGTTGTGCTGTTGCGCGTTCCCACCACATCCAATGCGCTGGACTACGGCGGGCCTTTGGGTCCCGGTTCAATTTAGTGTTGAGGAGAACACTCTCCCCAACCATGGACTTTTTAGTAGTGGATTTCTAAGGGCAGAGTGTCAGAGTGTATTGTTCATTTCTTCATGAACTTTTAATCTGAACTTTAGACCTGAGGCCATTTATTTTGAAGTGCACTATTTTGTAAATATTGTATATGTAAACTTCCTGCTGTAAATATCCCCAACCACTAAAGGATATTTGGGTTGCACCGCACATTGTTGTGTTTATTTGGGCACTGTTTTAGTATTTTCCTCCTGAGAGACGAACCAATATACAATTGCACTTGCATATGAATATAATCACATACACTTTATTTAAATCTAAAGCCTTGCAAGTGTTACATGTTTCCATGGAATGGATCATTCTAAATGCAGACTGCAGTGACTCAAAGGAATAATTCTCAGTAAGCTGGTGTGAAGCTGCTTTTTCAAGATTTTTAGAGCAAAATGATAAGTTTGACATCTATCTGATTTTTCAGTAAACTGGAGTTGAGGTTAGGTCTTGCAGGGCTGCCAACCATCCTGCAATCAGCAGGATTCACCCCTGTGTCCTGTATCCTGCATCAGTGTGTGTGGGACGACCATTAGTCCCGCAGTTGTGTGGGTCTGGGCACGCCAACAGACCCCCTAGTTACACTCGGCACTGTTGCCGCTCACGGCCACATGTGGGTTTCCCGCATTGGTGATATCAAATGTTAGCAGGTACTGCTTTTGTAAGAATTGGTTTTATCACTGCATATATAAAACGTGGGAACAGATCCCGAGGTTACTGACAAGTTGACACTTTCCAACACAGTAGGCCCAAGTGTAGCCCTGCAGGCCCTTAAACAGTTTAGTTGGTATTTGTTCAAAATGACATGTTGTGTTTTTAGCAGAAGTTACAAGTTTCATCAGCAGACCCAGAGGAATAGTATCCAATTCAGTAGGTCTTGGCATCCCATCAGTGATTGCACCAACAACAATAACAGGGTACCGTGTTGGAACTAAGGTATTGTGGGATATATTTTACCTAATGTCATCCATTTTCTCTTTGAAGTACTGTAAGAAATCCTGGGCAGTAAAGGGAGAGTGGCTTACCGGTAGCTGTCCTTAAATAGGTGTCACCACAGTGTCAAAAATAATGTTGAACTGTGCTTGTTTTTGTCAAAGAAATCTGGGAAGTATGCCCATTTCATATCCAGTAGCATGTGCTTATAGTCTAGAATAGGTTGCTCCCTACTTGGCTTACTGTGCTGAGGTTTGGGGCAATAATTATAAAAATACATTGCAATCATTAATCATTCTTCAAAAAAAGAGCATTAAGAACAATTCACAATGTAGGTTATCAAGATCATGCCAATTCATTGTTTATTAAATCTAAAATATTAAAACTTCACGATATGATTACATTTAAGACTGTGCAATTAATGTATAAAGTGAAAAATGAGCAACTGCCCCTCAGAATTCAAGAATTTTTTAAGAAGAGAGAGGGAAAATATAATGTAAGGGGCTTGTATCATTTTAAAATTGCTGGCGCTCGGATGACCAGGAAAGGCTTTTGTGTTTCTATGTGTGGCCCTATTATGGAATAATCTGGCAAAGGAACTCAAACGATGTCCAAATGTCAATCAGTTTAAATGCCAATATAAGGAACTGATGTTTTCTGAATATGTGAAAATTGTCTAAATTCTCTGAATTCTCTGAAAATTTAATTCATGTTTGAAGGACTATATAGCTGTTGGTTAATGTATTATGTTATTGATTTTGTATTATTATTATTATTATTATTATTATTATTATTATTATTATTATTTGGATTATGCAATGTGTGCTGTTTTTGGTGTGGATATGATGAGGAATTTGAGTTTATTGATTATTTTAAGATGACTGTGTTTTGCTGTTCTTCTCACTTTGTTTTGTTTTGGTTTTGTTGTGATAAGTAAAAGTTGCTGAGGTAAAAGGGGTAGGTGTATATAAGCTTTGCTTTACACCCTTTTAGTCGCATGGATTTACTGGCTGAGAAATCAGTTTTGTTTTATTTTGTTTTGTTTTATTTTGTTGTAAGTTCTTTCCTTGAACCGAATAAACTTGAACTTGAGTAGCATCATGCCATGCAAGGTGGAAGACTTCCAGTTAATTGTGCCAAGTCATCTAGACTTGAGGTCATGTACATAATCATTGAACCATGGGGAGAATGTTTTGCGGTAGGTGGTGGGGGGTTGCACGATAGGTGATAGCTGAATTGAAGCTATCCACAAAGCTATCTACTGAGTAATCATGTCCAGAAAGCAACCCTAAGATGTTGCGTAGTCTGGCTTAAACTTCATTTGTGGTTGAGGAGTTCATGTGAAGTTGAAAGTGAAAGTTAAGTCAGTGTAAAGACTTTTTTATTATTGAAAAATTCCCAGGCGTAAGGTAAAATTTATTAATGGTATGGCAGCGAATTTGGCAGCCATATTAAATTCCATTAAGGTCAGGCACTGTATGAAGATGTATGTATTTACACTGGAACCTTGACCCTGAACACATATGGTTAGATACCAAACTCAATAGGTTTGCTCAACTCAAAGGGGCATCCACTTTGGTGGAAATATTGAATTGTACTGGAATCAAATGAGATATGAAGATGAGAGTTCCCTCAATGGATTCCTTGACCCTGAAAACATGGGGTTAGACACAAAAATCAATATCATAGCTCAAATCTATGGGGTGTTATTGGCAATTTTATGATGTGGCAGCCATCTTGGATTTCACCCTTCCTGCCCATGTTCAAGAATGTCCACCCAAGTAATGTTCAATTCCATACTAGGGGTGTACTAGGAGGATCAAGAGTCAAACTTAGAGGACTTATGACTGCACACACAACCTCCCCCAGCCCCCAGCTTAAAATTAAAATATACATGTAGTTTGATGGTGGTATCGAGAGGCAAACATCATAGAGCAAGAACAATTAAAGGCTGCAGTTATCACCCTGATGAAGTAGCTATTTCCTCATATAGTATAACAGCAAAGCAGTCCAGAAAACTGCACATCGAGCTGAGCTCAAACTCAAATCACCAATTCAGTAATAGTGCACTACTTGTGCATCACCAATGCAATTTTAGGTTTTCTGAATGATTACTCCATTCAGACGAGCCTCTTTTTTGGAAAAAATCTCTGTGTTGTCTGGGGGGATTTTTATTTTTATTTATTTATTTATTTATTTTTTTTTTGGAGAAGCATTGCCACCCTTGATATTTAAATTTTAACTAATTTATTTGAAGCATCATTCTCTTAAAGACAGTTACCTGTGCAGTCCTGAAACTGTATGCAGCCAATGGTTCTTCCCTTTGAATCTTATCCCTTTTCCTTCATTCCCATTCGTTTATCTGTGCTTGGCTCTGGCAGGTCTGGGCGCTCGCTAATCGTGCATCCCACAGGCTCAGTAGGACTCAGCAATCTGAGAGTGGTAGATTACCCCACACATGTGGCACAGCCTGAATGCCATGTCCGCAGAGAGGGAGCAAGAAAACCAGCGTTTGGTCCATCGCCTGTCTTCAGAGGGTTTTTGGCTCTATGAAATCAGTTTGCACCATTGTGGTTACCCTTTCAAAAGCCACAGTCCAACAAAGATCAGGTTTCTTTTCAAATAGCTTCAGGGAACATGTACGCATCGAGGTCAAGTATAATCCATTTGCTAAAGAAGGAGTCTTTTTTGGCAGTGCTAAAAATAAATCTAACAATGGCAGAACACATTTAAAGCATTCAAGTCAAACAAAACTTTGCACAAAAACAACAAACTTGTACAAGGGGGACAGTGTTAATGACAGGAAATACGAAAGCGCTGATAAATGTGGATGTTCACTTAAGGTTAAGTGAGGTGCAGACATGGCTGCAACCTACAACCCCAAACCTTGTCATGCTCTGCAACAGATGGATAACTAAAATGTTTACATAATAATTTACAATGATGCTCTCACATATGATTATTTTCTGATTAACTACACTCAACAAAAATATAAACGCAACACTTTTGGTTTTGCTCCCATTTTGTATGAGATGAACTCAAAGATCTAAAACGTTTTCCACATACACAATATCACCATTTCCCTCAAATATTGTTCACAAACCAGTCTAAATCTGTGATAGTGAGCACTTCTCCTTTGCTGAGATAATCCATCCCACCTCACAGGTGTGCCATATCAAGATGCTGATTAGACACCATGATTAGTGCACAGGTGTGCCTTAGACTGTCCACAATAAAAGGCCACTCTGAAAGGTGCAGATTTGTTTTATTGGGGGGGGGATACCAGTCAGTATCTGGTGTGACCACCATTTGCCTCATGCAGTGCAACACATCTCCTTCGTATAGAGTTGATCAGGTTGTCAATTGTGGCCTGTGGAATGTTGGTCCACTCCTCTTCAATGGCTGTGCGAAGTTGCTGGATATTGGCAGGAACTGGTACACACTGTCGTATACGCCGGTCCAGAGCATCCCAAACATGCTCAATGGGTGACATGTCCGGTGAGTATGCTGGCCATGCAAGAACTGGGACATTTTCAGCTTCCAAGAATTGTGTACAGATCCTTGCAACATGGGGCCGTGCATTATCCTGCTGCAACATGAGGTGATGTTCTTGGATGTATGGCACAACAGTGGGCCTCAGGATCTCGTCACGGTATCTCTGTGCATTCAAAATGCCATCAATAAAATGCACCTGTGTTCTTCGTCCATAACAGACGCCTGCCCATACCATAACCCCACCGCCACCATGGGCCACTCGATCCACAACACTGACATCAGAAAACCGCTCACCCACACGACACCACACATGCTGTCTGCCATCTGCCCTGGACAGTGTGAACCGGGATTCATCCGTGAAGAGAACACCTCTCCAACGTGCCAAATGCCAGCGAATGTGAGCATTTGCCCACTCAAGTCGGTTACGACGACGAACTGGAGTCAGGTCGAGACCCTGATGAGGACGACGAGCATGCAGATGAGCTTCCCTGAGATGGTTTCTGACAGTTTGTGCAGAAATTCTTTGGTTATACAAACCGATTGTTCCAGCAGCTGTCCGAGTGGCTGGTCTCAGACGATTTTGGAGGTGAACATGCTGGATGTGGAGGTCCTGGGCTGGTGTGGTTACACGTGGTCTGCGGTTGTGAGGCTGGTTGGATGTACTGCCAAATTCTCTGAAACGCCTTTGGAGACGGCATATGGTACAGAAATGAACATTCAATACACGAGCAACAGCTCTGGTTGACATTCCTGCTGTCAGCATGCCAATTGCACGCTCCCTCAATTCTTGCGACATCTGTGGCATTGTGCTGTGTGATAAAACTGCGCCTTTCAGAGTGGCCTTTTATTGTGGGCAGTCTAAGGCACACCTGTGCACTAATCATGGTGTCTTGCTTGCCTCTACTGGTGGTTGGCTCTCACTGCGGTATTGTAACACTTCCTGTTCCGGAGCACAGCGGTGTTTTTCTGTATCTGTTAGCTGTTTAATCTGCGCAGTTAGATTGATCTAGTTATCTAGATTACGATTTGTTTCCCAGTGTAATCTTTACGTGCCTTAACTAAAGCACTCCTTCTGCTGAATCACCTCTAAATTATTTACACATTATTCACTTTGCGTGTTTTTAGGAATCCGCTAGCTTAGCGTAGCTACTAGCTCTTAGCCGATTTAGCATGGCGGCTTCTCCTGTCTCTCCCGCACTTTTCTGCTCTGGGTGTGAAATGTTTAGTTATTCCTCGGCCTCCTTTAGCAGTAACGGTACTTGTAATAAGTGTAGCTTATTCGTAGCTTTGGAGGCCAGGCTGGGCGAATTGGAGACTCGGCTCCGCACCGTGGAAAATTCTACAGCTAGCCAGGCCCCTGTAGTCGGTGCGGACCAAGGTAGCTTAGCAGCCGTTAGTTACCCCCTGGCAGATCCCGAGCAGCCGGGAAAGCAGGCTGACTGGGTGACTGTGAGGAGGAAGCGTAGCCCTAAACAGAAGCCCCGTGTACACCGCCAACCCGTTCACATCTCTAACCGTTTTTCCCCACTCGACGACACACCCGCCGAGGATCAAACTCTGGTTATTGGCGACTCTGTTTTGCGAAATGTGAAGTTAGCGACACCAGCAACCATAGTCAGTTGTCTTCCGGGGGCCAGAGCAGGCGACATTGAAGGAAATTTGAAACTGCTGGCTAAGGCTAAGCATAAATTTGGTAAGATTGTAATTCACGTCGGCAGTAATGACACCCGGTTACGCCAATCGGAGGTCACTAAAATTAACATTAAATCGGTGTGTAACTTTGCAAAAACAATGTCGGACTCTGTAGTTTTCTCTGGGCCCCTCCCCAATCAGACCGGGAGTGACATGTTTAGCCGCATGTTCTCCTTGAATTGCTGGCTGTCTGAGTGGTGTCCAAAAAATGAGGTGGGCTTCATAGATAATTGGCAAAACTTCTGGGGAAAACCTGGTCTTGTTAGGAGAGACGGCATCCATCCCACTTTGGATGGAGCAGCTCTCATTTCTAGAAATCTGGCCAATTTTCTTAAATCCTCCAAACCGTGACTATCCAGGGTTGGGACCAGGAAGCAGAGTTGTAGTCTTACACACCTCTCTGCAGCTTTTCTCCCCCTGCCATCCCCTCATTACCCCATCCCCGTAGAGACGGTGCCTGCTCCCAGACTACCAATAACCAGCAAAAATCTATTTAAGCATAAAAATTCAAAAAGAAAAAATAATATAGCACCTTCAACTGCACCACAGACTAAAACAGTTAAATGTGGTCTATTAAACATTAGGTCTCTCTCTTCTAAGTCCCTGTCGGTAAATGATATAATAATTGATCAACATATTGATTTATTATGCCTTACAGAAACCTGGTTACAGCAGGATGAATATGTTAGTTTAAATGAGTCAACACCCCCGAGTCACACTAACTGTCAGAATGCTCGTAGCACGGGCCGGGGCGGAGGATTAGCAGCAATCTTCCATTCCAGCTTATTAATTAATCAAAAACCCAGACAGAGCTTTAATTCATTTGAAAGCTTGACTCTTAGTCTTGTCCATCCAAATTGGAAGTCCCAAAAACCAGTTTTATTTGTTATTATCTATCGTCCACCTGGTCGTTACTGTGAGTTTCTCTGAGAATTTTCAGACCTTTTGTCTGACTTAGTGCTTAGCTCAGATAAGATAATTATAGTGGGCGATTTTAACATCCACACAGATGCTGAGAATGACAGCCTCAACACTGCATTTAATCTATTATTAGACTCTATTGGCTTTGCTCAAAAATTAAATGAGTCCACCCACCACTTTAATCATATCTTAGATCTTGTTCTGACTTATGGTATGGAAATAGAAGACTTAACAGTATTCCCTGAAAACTCCCTTCTGTCTGATCATTTCTTAATAACATTTACATTTACTCTGATGGACTACCCAGCAGTGGGGAATAAGTTTCATTACACTAGAAGTCTTTCAGAAAGCGCTGTAACTAGGTTTAAGGATATGATTCCTTCTTTATGTTCTCTAATGCCATATACCAACACAGTGCAGAGTAGCTACCTAAACTCTGTAAGTGAGATAGAGTATCTCGTCAATAGTTTTACATCCTCATTGAAGACAACTTTGGATGCTGTAGCTCCTCTAAAAAAGAGAGCTTTAAATCAGAAGTGCCTGATTCCCTGGTATAACTCACAAACTCGTAGCTTAAAGCAGATAACCCGTAAGTTGGAGAGGAAATGGCGTCTCACTAATTTAGAAGATCTTCACTTAGCCTGGAAAAAGAGTCTGTTGCTGTATAAAAAAGCCCTCCGTAAAGCTAGGACATCTTTCTACTCATCACTAATTGAAGAAAATAAGAACAACCCCAGGTTTCTTTTCAGCACTGTAGCCAGGCTGACAAAGAGTCAGAGCTCTATTGAGCTGAGTATTCCATTAACTTTAACTAGTAATGACTTCATGACTTTCTTTGCTAACAAAATTTTAACTATTGTTGTGTGTTGGGGGGGGCGTGGCTGGATGTTTTGGTGTTCTTTTCTTTTCTTTGCTCTCCAGGTGGCATGAGGGCTGATTTGTCTGTGAAGAAGGTGCTGGCTGAAGAGTCTTCACCCTCATCAACATCTTGGAAAGCACCTGTGCTTGGTGCTCACGTGCAACCTGGACGACTTGCAGCTGAAGCAGATAATTGGATGGCGTTCTGCATTTAAGTCATGTGTGATTCAAGCAGAACTGCCGGGAAATCGACCTTGTGACGTTCATTTGTGAGACGCTGAGGACCGCACCTGGGTTTGACACATCGAGCCCGTGAAGCAGGGAGGGGTGAGGACACATGCTGTCAGCACACACGAAAGGTAATTAAGTGTTTAGGTACTTGTTGATAGTAACTTGGTGTTTTGTTACACAGTATACTGGAATTGTAAAGAGAATTGCGCAGTTTGGTTCTCACTGCTGTGGCGTGAAGGATAAGTGATCCTCCACTTGTTGTGAGAAGCTGCTCATTTGCATAAAGTAAAAAAAAAGGACACTGACCTGAGTGTGTTGCTGGCAGCGTGTGTTTATTGGAAGATATAGTTGTATCTGTTGACTTACCTCACCGTCTCTTTGCTTCACAGAGAATCAGTTTGTCGTGTCCACCTGGGGGGTGTTTGGCGGTGGTAGGAAGTCCAGGAGCGCCGGCTTTAATCCTTGCGGGCGCTGGAGAGCGAGCCGCGGATCACTCCACCAGAGGGACGTTGTTTTTTATGTTTTTACACTTTTAAACACAGGTGTATAATAAATAGTTTTTGTTTGGAACCGCTTTCTGGTTATTTTTAGCGCTGGGTCCTGTCTGACGCAGGTTCGCTCCTCAATCCGCGTCGACACATAACAACTATTAGAGAAAAAATTACTCATAACCATCCCAAAGACGTATCGTTATCTTTGGCTGCTTTCAGTGATGCCGGTATTTGGTTAGTCTCTTTCTCTCCGATTGTTCTGTCTGAGTTATTTTCATTAGTTACTTCATCCAAACCATCAACATGTTTATTAGACCCCATTCCTACCAGGCTGCTCAAGGAAGCCCTACCATTATTTAATGCTTCGATCTTAAATATGATCAATCTATCTTTGTTAGTTGGCTATGTACCACAGGCTTTTAAGGTGGCAGTAATTAAACCATTACTTAAAAAGCCATCACTTGACCCAGCTATCTTAGCTAATTATAGGCCAATCTCCAACCTTCCTTTTCTCTCAAAAATTCTTGAAAGGGTAGTTGTAAAACAGCTAACTGATCATCTGCAGAGGATGGTCTATTTGAAGAGTTTCAGTCAGGTTTTAGAATTCATCATAGTACAGAAACAGCATTAGTGAAGGTTACAAATTATCTTCTTATGGCCTCGGACAGTGGACTCATCTCTGTGCTTGTTCTGTTAGACCTCAGTGCTACTTTTGATACTGTTGACCATAAAATTTTATTACAGAGATTAGAGCATGCCATAGGTATTAAAGGCACTGCGCTGCGGTGGTTTGAATCATATTTGTCTAATAGATTACAATTTGTTCATGTAAATGGGGAATCTTCTTCACAGACTAAAGTTAATTATGGAGTTCCACAAGGTTCTGTGCTAGGACCAATTTTATTCACTATATACATGCTTCCCTTAGGCAGTATTATTAGACGGTATTGCTTAAATTTTCATTGTTACGCAGATGATACCCAGCTTTATCTATCCATGAAGCCAGAGGACACACACCAATTAGCTAAACTGCAGGATTGTCTTACAGACATAAAGACATGGATGACCTCTAATTTCCTGCTTTTAAACTCAGATAAAACTGAAGTTATTGTACTTGGCCCCACAAATCTTAGAAACATGGTGTCTAACCAGATCCTTACTGTGGATGGCATTACCCTGACCTCTAGTAATACTGTGAGAAATCTTGGAGTCATTTTTGATCAGGATATGTCATTCAAAGCGCATATTAAACAAATATGTAGGACTGCTTTTTTGCATTTGCGCATATCTCTAAAATCAGAAAGGTCTTGTCTCAGAGTGATGCTGAAAAACTAATTCATGCATTTATTTCCTCTAGGCTGGACTATTGTAATTCATTATTATCAGGTTGTCCTAAAAGTTCCCTAAAAAGCCTTCAGTTAATTCAAAATGCTGCAGCTAGAGTAATGACGGGGACTAGAAGGAGAGAGCATATCTCACCCATATTGGCCTCTCTTCATTGGCTTCCTGTTAATTCTAGAATAGAATTTAAAATTCTTCTTCTTACTTATAAGGTTTTGAATAATCAGGTCCCATCTTATCTTAGGGACCTCATAGTACCATATCACCCCAATAGAGCGCTTCGCTCTCAGACTGCAGGCTTACTTGTAGTTCCTAGGGTTTGTAAGAGTAGAATGGGAGGCAGAGCCTTCAGCTTTCAGGCTCCTCTCCTGTGGAACCAGCTCCCAATTCAGATCAGGGAGACAGACACCCTCTCTACTTTTAAGATTAGGCTTAAAACTTTCCTTTTTGCTAAAGCTTTAGTTAGGGCTGGATCAGGTGACCCTGAACCATCCCTTAGTTATGCTGCTATAGACTTAGACTGCTGGGGGGTTCCCATGATGCACTGAGTGTTTCTTTCTCTTTTTGCTCTGTATGCACCACTCTGCATTTAATCATTAGTGATCGATCTCTGCTCCCCTCCACAGCATGTCTTTTTCCTGGTTCTCTCCCTCAGCCCCAACCAGTCCCAGCAGAAGACTGCCCCTCCCTGAGCCTGGTTCTGCTGGAGGTTTCTTCCTGTCAAAAGGGAGTTTTTCCTTCCCACTGTAGCCAAGTGCTTGCTCACAGGGGGTCGTTTTGACCGTTGGGATTTTACATAATTATTGTATGGCCTTGCCTTACAATATAAAGCGCCTTGGGGCAACTGTTTGTTGTGATTTGGCGCTATATAAAAAAATTGATTGATTGATTGATTAATCAGCATCTTGATATGGCACACCTGTGAGGTGGGATGGATTATCTCAGCAAAGGAGAAGTGCTCACTATCACAAATTTAGACTGGTTTGTGAACAATATTTGAGGGAAATGGTGATATTGTGTTTGTGGAAAAAGATTTAGATCTTTGAGTTCATCTCATATAAAATGGGAGCAAAACCAAAAGTGTTGCGTTTATATTTTTGTTGAGTGTAATTATATACATCTATCTATCTATCGATCTATCGATAGATAGATAGATGTAGCACAAGTGTTTTGCACATGTGCAAAACTTTTGAAGCAGCTACGCAAATAGGCCTGCCCATGTACTGCAGACTGCTGTGAGAGTGCTGTCTGATGTTTTCAAACTGCACCTCGACACTTTTCGAATGTGAGCCAGTTTGTCATTCTGATGCCATTCGGTCTCATTCATGCTATGTGTGATGGGGGTCTTAGAGTGAGCAGATGTGTCTTCAGTCTGTCTGTAAGGAATCAGACTAGCTTATCTCAACAGTGACAGGAAAGGAACATGATAAAAGAATGCCCTGTGGCATGCCATTTTCTTTGACTTTGAAGAACAAAGTAGGAGAACATACAGTATATCTATCTATCTATCTATCTATCTATCTATCTATCTATCTATCTATCTATCTATCTATCTATCTATCTATCTATCTATCTATCTATCTATCTATCTATCTATCTATCTATCTATCTATCTATCTGTCTATCTATCTATCTATCTATCGATAGAAAAATCTCCTTTAACAGTGGAATATCCGGATAAAATGTTGAAACCGACTTCTTCTGAAACTTCTCTGTTCTCTCACGACGTCCTGGATCAATAGAGCCTGAAATGTGGAGGTTTTCAGCTTGAACAGGCTGACGACGGCGGCTGAGAGTGCTGAGCGACGTCTCGCACCGTGGGAAGTCCTTAAAGCGACAGAATCACCTCAAAATCTCTCATCAGCCGTTAAAATTTTCACTGAAAACCAGCTTAATTTTTCGAACCGTGTCCACTTCGATGTGTCTCACAGGTTTAGAAAAAATTTTGATCAAACAAAGCGCCAGTCTCTCAGCAACTTCTCAGACAAAGGAATTCCGACGAGGGGCTGGATGACTCCTCCCACAAGGAGTGCTCACAGGCGAATGACGTCACCGACAGGCGTGGAAAAACTCACGCATGCGCACGAGGGTTCAAGCATGTCTGACGTAAAAACATATGAATGAAATCCATATAGTTTTTGAAAAAAATAAAAAAGGACCGTTACTTTATTGACAGCCCTCGTATATATATATATATATATATATATATATATATATATATATATATATATGAGGCGTTTTTCGTCACAATATCACAATATATATATGAGTAAAAAATACGCCACACATTAATTCCACTATTTCCTAAGTTGTTTACACAACAGAATACCTGAGAAGACAATTGCTTCAAAATAAATGAAAAATTCACTATTATATTATTACCCACTTTTTTGGCAGCTGAACATGTTTGTGTTACTCTTGTGAGAGTGACAAGAGAAAGGCGGAACTTGAAAAGAGGCTGAGACTGTTAATGAGCCTTATTTTAAGAACACAACATGCACATGAATATTTAACAGCTAGTTTCCTGATGAACCACCAAAATAAAAAAAAAAAGTGTAATGCATTCAACAGTGAGTGAAAAATGGTCTGAATATAAGTGTGGCTGTTACCGCCAGGATGCCTCTGTATTATATATTACACAATCGTAGCAGCTGTGACAAAACAAAGCTTTGTTTTTTTTTTGTTTTTTTGTTTTTTTTCATTTAAGAGGAAAAGTACAAGCTGTACACATATTTTAACCAGAGAAGCACTCTGATTATGCCAACCACCATCAACAACCCTCAAATTTTGCATTATATTTAGAAATATTATTGATGTGAATTCCATCCCTGTTGTACAAATGTGCATTTCACTGTATTACAATGCATACAAATTGTACGTTTTGTCTGTCAAATGATCCAGGCTTGGGATTTTACACATTTTTTATTTCAATAAAAAAGAATACAGCATTCCCCATATTAAAAAATATGATAATAATGGCTTTTTAACTCTAGAAGTCAGCTGATGGATTCCAACCCAGTCTCACGGCAAGTCGTGATTTAGCAGCACAAAATATACATTAATCTATTGGCTTGTGATATTGTGACGAAAAACGCCTCATTTTCATCATGGCAGCACAAATTCATTCTAATTCATTCCGTGATGGCTGCACAAAATTAAAAGAGAAGCGGGGGGGGTGGGGGGTGTCAGGGGTGGTTATGGTTAGGGTGGGGGGTAGGGGTAGGAGTAGGGTTAGTAATAGTGAGTTAAAAAAAGTCAAAAAATCTGACTCATTTTGTCACAGGAGCACAAAGAAAAAAAACGTGAGACTGGGCTGTGGATACGCGAACATTTCCACGTTGCAAGATATGCTTCAGGAATTAATTTACAGTGGGGCAAAAAGGTATTTTTTTCAGTCCCTGATTGTGCAAGTTCTCCTACTTAGAAAGATGAGAGAGGTCTGTAATTTTCAACATAGGTACACTTCAACTATGAGAGACAAATGAGAAAAAAAAAATCCAGGAAATCGAATTGTAGCATTTTTAAAGAATTATTTGTAAATTATGGTGGAAAATAAGTATTGGTCACCCACAAACAAGCAAGATTTCTGCTCTCACAGACCTGTAACTTCTTCTTTAAGAAGCTCTTCTGTCCTCCACTCATTACCTGTATTAATGGCACCTGTTTGAAGTCTTTATCTGTATAAAAGACACCTGTCCACAGCCTCAAACAGTCAGTCTCCAAACTTAACCATGGCCAAGACCAAAGAGCTGTTGAAGGACACCAGGAAGAACATTGTAGACCTGCACCGGGCTGGGAAGAGTGAATCTACAATAGTCAAGCAGGCTGGTGTGAATAAATCAACTGTGGGAGCAATTGTAAGAAAATGGAAGACATACAAGACCATTGATAATCTCCCTCGATCTGGGGCTCCACGCAAGATTTCATCCTGGGGGGTCAAAATGATCATGAGAATGGTGAACAAAAATCCCAAAACTACATGGAGGGAGCTGATGAATGACACACTCGTGCAATTTTGAAGAAGACAGCTAAAATGTGGTCATCTGCACTCTACTCTTGTGCCAGGAGCATGAATAGCCCCTCCCTTTCTAAGTGCCCAAGCAAGCGGTGTTGGATGTTCATGTGTGGCACCTGGAATTTGACCGACACCTGCTTAGAGACGCGTCGAATGGGTACTCGCAGGGCACTTGCTATTTTTCAGCCGCTGGAGTGCGCAAATGGTTGTGGCAACAGCTGTTCGAGGCATCTGAGGTGGCTCCAATTTTTCATGAGTGGCATGCAATTCCTGCATTGTGCACCAGTCAGCTTCAACCGTGTTATGTGTGAAGGGGCCCTTAAGTATGACATTGTATTGTAAATATGTCTGGAGTAAACAGTTGTCAAAAACTGCAATGACTGTGTAAGGAGACTGGGGAGCGAACCCATGACAATTCTGAAAGGGTTTAAGGCATCTATAGCTGTGTTTGGGGAAGGTGTGCATAGTACAACTTTTATATCATGTATCAGCAGTTATACAGCTTCAGGGTGGTGTGGTATAACAGTTAAAATGATGTTTTATATTGTTTTCTAAATTTAATATGAATCAGAATGAATTCATTTTCACCTAAAAAAAAAAAATAGAATTTCTGCACAAAGAAGCTTGAGTTTTGACAGTTTTATTTGAAGTCCTGAGATATGAAAAGCATTTAAAAAAAGCCACAGACAATGGTTGTTTTCTTGTCGAGACGCATCAAAGTAAATTCAGAAAACTTTGACAAACACAAAAAAAATGCCTTTTGACTTAATTCTTAAGTAATGCCCATCAACACGTTCATCATTGCAAAAATGTCATGATTCATAAAACCAGTTGACAACTAAAATATATTTGCTGTCGATGTACTGGGAGGACAGTGTGAGTGTCGTCAGTCAATGAGATCCAGTAAGTTGGTTCAGTCCCATGGACTCACTCTGTTGCTAGGCAACAGCAGAGTACTGGGCCATTCCAAGAAAAAATAACCTTCATGCAAAACTACACCAAAGACAGAAAGACCACACCATCAACTGCTTACTTGAGGTTAATTCTCAGTAAATACCATCAGAACCATTATGTTCAGCAACAGCCAAGGTTAAAAGGCTGCTTTTGTTTGGCAATTATGCTTGCTTCCCCAGGACACCACAGAATATGTTATACAAATAATGATGTTATGTTTTCAATGGTACAAGTAAAAACATTCATTATTTGTTTTATATAATGGCTAAAATATATCCTGTCATTTGATATTTTATTAATTTCTAAACAACAGAAAAAGGACTTACATTTTGGTGTTCCACTGCTCCTAAAGTCCAAATTGTGACGTGTAGTCCAGTGATGCTGTGCACTGACTTCGGACTTCCATAAAAAAAAAGAAAAAAAAAAGACTTTGTGTAGTTCCTCAGTCCGGCTAAAAATCACATCAGCGTTTCATGTGAACAGGTCTTCATGCATCCAGACGGCTTACAGTGGAGTCAATTTTGTGTGTGTGTATATATATATATATATATATATGCATCATCAGTTAGCTCAATCAAATCATTGTGTCATTGGCCCCCCGTGTGTCGCGCACACTCGACTGTGTACATCCTCAGTGCAGTGAAAAAAAAATCATGTCAGAAATTAGTCCAGCTTGTCTTTCTTTCTTCCTGCTAACAGCCTCCAGACAGCACAGTGGATTTGTTTTGTGTGTGTGTGTGTGTGTGTGTGTGTGTGTGTATATATCTTACAAGAATTAGCAGCATCAGTTAGCTCAATCAAATTATGTCATGGGAGAGTCATCCCCGCTCACACACACACACGCTACCTGGTCGGCGTTTGTGCGTGCGTGTACTACCATAAAAGACTGTGTACATCCTCAGTGCAGCGAAAAAAAAAAAAATCACATCAGAAATGAGTCCAGCTTTTCATTCTGTCTTCCTGCTAACAGTCTCCAGACAGCACAGTGGATTTGTTTCGTGTGTGTGTACGCGCGCATGCGTGACGCATTATATAGCCATTATATAATAGTCTACTATCTATCATAGCACTACAACTGCGAACAGTTGTCACTGTTAATTGATCTGTGGATTTGCTTTACCTGTGTCGCCTTTTTGATGTAACAGTGTTCACCCCAAAGCAATTCATTGTTGCTGATGGCAAAAGATGTTGACTGGGTAAATTTATTGCTTACAGGCAGGTGATGAGTTTGAACTGCAAAAGGAAATCCAAGAAAATCTTTTCTTTTTCTATTGACTGTATTATCTCTCGAGGAGAGAGAAAATGGTATGTTTAGATAACATGCTGAAAATTAGGGTTTGGAAGGGTAATGAAAATCATTAGTTGAGACAGTGGGTCATTCATGGTACATTAGTCAACTGTCCCAATTACCTTCAGAAAGAAATTAATGTTCAAATGTAAATTTTAAAATGACACAATGAATACATTTAAGAACCACAACTATCGAACTAGACGTAGACAACATAGGATTGACAAAGGGAACTGTGGACCTCATGCAAGAACATTTTAGCAGGTTTTCGCAGATAACCCGTAAGTTGGAGAGGAAATGGCGTCTCACTAATTTAGAAGATCTTCTCTTAGCCTGGAAAAAGAGTCTGTTGCTCTATAAAAAGCCCTCCGTAAAGCTAGGACATCTTACTACTCATCACTAATTGAAGAAAATAAGAACAACCCCAGGTTTCTTTTCAGCACTGTAGCCAGGCTGACAAAGAGTCAGAGCTCTATTGAGCCGAGTTGTTGTGTGTGGGCCGCCGGAAGAGGAGGTACTGCTGGCCCACCACCAGTGGGCGCCCTGCCTGAAGTGCGGGCTTCAGGCACGAGAGGGCGCTGCCGCCATGGACACAGCCGGGGGTGACAGCTGTCGCTCATTACCTCTTGACAGCTGTCACCCATCTACTCAACATCATCTCACTCCATAAAGACCAGACGTCATCTCCACCTCGTTGCCGAGATATCATACTTCATTGGAGGTAATATCCTCAGCCGTTTGTGTTTTTTGCAATATATCTGTATATTGTGAGTGTTTGCAGGAGTACCGGTTCCTTTTTCTGTGGAGGCTGAGTGAGTGCAGGACAGCACTCTTTTCCCCTGAGGAATCACTGCGGTACTCTGCACCATATTGAGTGAGAGGTGGAGGTGGCATTCCCACCGTTGTTGTTACTGGGTGTACACACACCCACACTTGACTGTCTTTGTTCTTCGCCAGCAGTACCAGATCCGACAGTCGGGGACGGTGATCACCTGGGAATTCGGGACTTGGCGGCTCCAGTATTCACCAGGTTCTGGGGCGGCGGAAATCGTGTGGTTCCGGCTCTTCTCAGGACAGACGTCTTCTATCCTCGAGCCTGCCCACACGTCACCTTTGTGGATTGACTGTAATGATATTCTGAGATTGTCTGTATATTCGTTGTGCACATTCACAACATTAAATTGTTACCTTTTGGCTCATCTATTGACCGTTCATTTGCGCCCCCTGTTGTGGGTCCGTGTCACTACACTTTCCCAACAGGATATCTCAGCCAGCATCATGGACTCCGAGGGGCGTCACCCGGCTGTTGAACGACCAATGGGAGAGCAGGGAGCGCAGGCGTCTGCAGGAGACGTGATTGGTGAGCTGCAGCACATTCTCACCGCCTTTACGGCTCGGTTGGATCAAATGACCGAGCAAAACATCCTCCTGAACCGCAGGGTGGAGGCTCTTTCCGCACAGATGGCGGCGAGCGCTCAGGGCGCTGCTGCAGCTCGTCCTCCTGTCGACCCTGTGCAGGATATAAACGTTCCAGTGGTGGTTCAACAACCCCTCCCACCATCCCCTGAAGCATACATAAGCCCTCCTGAGCCGTACGGAGGTTGTGTGGAGACGTGCGCGGACTTTCTTATGCAGTGTTCGCTCGTCTTCGCACAACGTCCCGTCATGTACGCGTCAGATGCTAGTAAAATAGCTTATGTGATTGCTCTGCTTCGGGGTAAGGCACGCGCCTGGGCTACGGCGCTCTGGGAACAGAACTCACGGTTGTTATCAGCATACACTGGGTTTGTGGGGGAGTTCAGAACAGTGTTTGATCATCCTAACAGAGGAGAGACCGCTTCAACTGTGCTGCTGTCAATGAGACAGGGACACGAGAGCGCAGCCGCTTATGCAGTCAACTTCCGGATCGCGGCTGCGAGGTCCGGCTGGAATAACGTTGCGCTCCGCGCCGCCTTGATAAACAGACTGTCGTGGGTTCTGAAGGAGCAGCTGGTAGCTAAGGAGGAACCGCGGGATTTAGATGGGCTTATAGATCTTGTTATACGGTTAGACAATCAGTTGGAGGAACGCCGTCAGGAGCGAGGCGAAGGACGTGACTGGATACGCGCCGCCCCTCTCCCTTCCGGGTTCGAAAGGGGCCGCCCTCCCCACGCTCCACAGCCGCAGCGCTCAGTGGGGCAACAGCTCCCCCTGCTGACGTTGTTAGGGAAACGCACAGGGCCAAAATGAGGAGGCTGATCCGTGGAGAGTGTTTTCTCTGCAGCTCTAAGGAGCACACACAGAGAAACTGCCCCAAACGGCCAAAACGACAACACTCGCCCTTAGAGACTGGGCTAAGGGGGGGTCAAAATATTCAAGTGAGACACACACAGATTGCCACCCGACTCCCAGTCACAATCCTGAGCGGGGATTTAACTCTTCAAGCCCCAGCACTGGTGGACACGGGGTCAGAAGGGAATCTGCTAGACAGCAGATGGGCAAGGGAGGTAGGGCTCCCTCTGGTGGCACTTCCTTCGTCATTGCAGGTTCGGGCACTAGATGGCACCCTCCTCCCTTTAATCACACACAAGACACAACCAGTAACTCTGGTGGTGTCTGGAAACCATCGGGAGGAGATTGAGTTTTTTATAACTCCCTCTACCTCCCGCGTGATTTTGGGTTTCCCATGGATGTTGAAGCACAATCCCCGGATTGATTGGCCATCTGGGGTGGTGGTTCAGTGGAGCGAAACCTGCCATCGGGTGTGTTTAGGATCCTCGGTTCCTCCCGGTTTACAGGCTAAGGAGGAGGTCAAAGTCCCTCCCAATCTGACGGCAGTGCCGGTTGAGTACCACAATCTTGCTGATGTCTTCAGCAAGGATCTGGCACTCACCCTTCCCCCGCACCGTCCGTACAATTGTGCCATTGATTTGGTTCCAGGCCACGACCTGAGCGCGAATCAATGGAGACCTACATCCGGGACTCATTAGCCGCCGGGCTGATCCGGAACTCCACCTCCCCGATGGGGGCAGGTTTCTTTTTTGTGGGCAAGAAAGATGGCGGACTCCATCCATGCATTGATTACAGGGGGCTGAATGAGATTACGGTTCGCAATCGATACCCGTTGCCATTGTTGGATTCCGTGTTCACCCCCCTGCATGGAGCCAAAATCTTTACTAAGCTGGATCTTAGAAATGCGTTTCACCTGGTTCGGATCCGGAAGGGAGACGAATGGAAGACGGCATTTAACACCCCGTTAGGTCACTTTGAGTACCTGGTCATGCCGTTCGGCCTCACCAACGCCCCCGCGACGTTCCAGGCCTTGGTTAACGACGTCTTGCGGGACTTCCTGCACCGATTTGTCTTCGTATATCTGGACGATATTCTCATCTTTTCTCCGGATCCTGAGACCCATGTCCAGCATGTACATCAGGTCCTGCAGCGGTTATTAGAGAACCGACTGTTTGTGAAGGGCGAGAAGTGCGAGTTTCACCGCACGTCTTTGTCCTTCCTGGGGTTTATCATCTCCTCTAACTCCGTCGCCCCTGATCCGGCCAAGGTCGTGGCGGTGAGAGATTGGCCCCAACCAACAATCCGTAGGAAGCTGCAACAGTTCCTCGGCTTTGCTAATTTCTATAGGAGGTTCATTAAGGGCTACAGTCAGGTAGTTAGCCCCCTGACAGCCCTGACCTCTCCAAAAGTCCCCTTCACCTGGTCGGATCAGTGCGAAGCCGCGTTCAAGGAGTTGAAACGACGGTTCTCTACTGCGCCAGTTTTGGTGCAGCCCGACCCTAGCCGCCAGTTCGTGGTTGAAGTGGACGCCTCTGACTCAGGGATAGGAGCCGTGCTATCCCAGAGCGGAGAGACCGATAAGGTTCTTCATCCGTGTGCCTACTTTTCACGTAGGTTGACCCCGGCTGAACAGAACTATGACGTCGGCAATCGAGAACTCCTTGCGGTGAAAGAGGCTCTTGAGGAGTGGAGACACCTGCTGGAGGGATCGTCTGTGCCATTCACGGTTTTCACTGACCATCGGAACCTGGAGTATATCAGGACTGCCAAGCGGCTGAACCCCAGGCAAGCCCGCTGGTCACTGTTCTTCGGACGTTTTGACTTCCGGATCACCTATCGTCCCGGGACCAAGAACCAGAGATCGGATGCCTTGTCCCGGGTACACGAAGACGAAGTCAAAACGGTGCTGTCGGATCCACCGGTGCCCATCATTCCGGAGTCCACTATCGTGGCCACCCTCACCTGGGACGTGAAGAAGACCGTCCGGGAGGCCCTGGCACGGAGCCCGGACCCCGGAACCGGTCCGAAAAACCATCTGTACGTCCCACCAGAGGCCAGAGCTGCAGTCTTGGACTTCTGTCACGGTTCCAAGCTCTCCTGTCATCCAGGGGTGCGAAGGACTGTGACAGTTGTCCGGCAGCGCTTCTGGTGGGCGTCTATGGAGGCCGACGTCCGGGAATATATTCAGGCCTGCACCACCTGTGCCAGGGGCAAGGCAGTACATAAGAAGGCCCAAGGACTCCTCCAGCCGCTGCCGGTGCCTCATCGCCCCTGGTCCCACATCGGCCTGGATTTCGTCACGGGCCTCCCGCCGTCCCAGGGCAACACCACCATCTTCACGATAGTGGATAGTGGACTTCGTGGCCCTCCCGAAGCTCCCAACAGCCCAGGAGACAGCAGACCTCCTGGTCCACCACGTTGTCCGTCTGCATGGGATACCCTCCGACATCGTCTCAGATCGTGGTCCCCAGTTCTCCTCACACGTCTGGAGGAGCTTCTGCAGGGAACTGGGGGCCACCGTGAGCCTCTCGTCCGGGTACCATCCACAGACGAACGGACAGGCAGAGCGGGCCAACCAGGAACTGGAACAGACCCTCCGCTGCGTCACATCCGCGCACCCGACGGCCTGGAGTAACCATCTGGCCTGGATCAAGTATACGCATAACAGCCAGGTGTCTTCTGCCACCGGCCTCTCCCCATTTGAGGTGTGTTTGGGGTATCAGCCCCTGTTGTTTCCCGTGGTGGAGGGAGAGGTCGGTGTTCCCCCTGGTCCAGGCCCACCTGCGGAAGTGCCGTCGGGTGTGGCGCTCCGCCCGTTCTGCCTTGTTGAAGGCCCAGACAAGGGCGAAGACCCATGCAGACCGCCGGCGATCCCCGGCCCCTGCTTACCAGCCCGGGCAGGAGGTGTGGCTTTCCACAAAGGACATCCCCCTCCAGGTGGACTCCCCAAAACGTCAGGACAGGTACATTGGCCCCTTCAAGATCCTCAAAGTCCTCAGTCCTGCCGCAGTGAAGCTCCAACTCCCGACTTCACTGCGGATCCATCCGGTTTTCCACATGTCACGTATCAAACCTCACAACACCTCACCCCTCTGTGCTCCCGGACCGGTGCCGCCTCCTGCTCGGATCATTGACGGGGAGCCGGCTTGGACGGTGCGCCGGCTCCTGGACATCCGTCAGATGGGCCGGGGGTTCCAGTACTTGGTGGACTGGGAGGGGTATGGACCCGAAGAACGCTCCTGGGTGAAGAGGAGCTTCATCCTGGATCCGGCCCTCATGGCCGACTTCTACCGTCGACACCCCAACAAGCCGGGTGGGGGGGGGTCCTGTTGTGTGTGGGCCGCTGGAAGAGGAGGTACTGCTGGCCCACCACCAGTGGGCGCCCTGCCTGAAGTGCGGGCTTCAGGCACGAGAGGGCGCTGCCGCCATGGACACAGCCGGGGGTGACAGCTGTCGCTCATTACCTCTTGACAGCTGTCACCCATCTACTCAACATCATCTCACTCCATAAAGACCAGACGTCATCTCCACCTCGTTGCCGAGATATCATACTTCATTGGAGGTAATATCCTCAGCCGTTTGTGTTTTTTGCAATATATCTGTATATTGTGAGTGTTTGCAGGAGTACCGGTTCCTTTTTCTGTGGAGGCTGAGTGAGTGCAGGACGGCACTCTTTTCCCCTGAGGAATCACTGCGGTACTCTGCACCATATTGAGTGAGAGGTGGAGGTGGCATTCCCACCGTTGTTGTTACTGGGTGTACACACACCCACACTTGACTGTCTTTGTTCTTCGCCAGCAGTACCAGATCCGACAGTCGGGGACGGTGATCACCTGGGAATTCGGGACTTGGCGGCTCCAGTATTCACCAGGTTCTGGGGCGGCGGAAATCGTGTGGTTCCGGCTCTTCTCAGGACAGACGTCTTCTATCCTTGAGCCTGCCCACACGTCACCTTTGTGGATTGACTGTAATGATATTCTGAGATTGTCTGTATATTCGTTGTGCACATTCACAACATTAAATTGTTACCTTTTGGCTCATCTATTGACCGTTCATTTGCGCCCCATGTTGTGGGTCCGTGTCACTACACTTTCCCAACACGAGTATTCCTTTAACTTTAACTAGTAATGACTTCATGACTTTCTTTGCTAGTAAAATTTTAAGCATTAGAGAAAAAATTACCCATAACCATCCCAAAGACGTATCGTTATCTTTGGCTGCTTTCAGTGATGCCGGTATTTGGTTAGACTCTTTCTCTCCGATTGTTCTGTCTGAGTTATTTTCATTAGTTACTTCCTCCAAACCATCAACATTCCCATTCCTACCAGGCTGCTCAAGGAAGCCCTACCATTAATTAATGCTTCGATCTTAAATATGATCAATCTATCTTTATTAGTTGGCTATGTACCACAGGCTTTTAAGGTGGCAGTAGTTAAACCATTACTTAAAAAGCCATCACTTGACCCAGCTATCTTAGCTAATTATAGGCCAATCTCCAACCTTCCTTTTCTCTCAAAAATTCTTGAAAGGGTGGTTGTAAAACAGCTAACTGATCATCTGCAGAGGAATGGTCTATTTGAAGAGTTTCAGTCAGGTTTTAGAATTCATCATAGTACAGAAACAGCATTAGTGAAGGTTACAAATTATCTTTTTATGGCCTCAGACAGTGGACTCATCTCTGTGCTTGTTCTGTTAGACCTCAGTGCTGCTTTTGATACTGTTGACCATAAAATTTTATTACAGAGATTAGAGCATGCCATAGGTATTAAAGGCACTGCGCTGCGGTGGTTTGAATCATATTTATCTAATAGATTACAATTTGTTCATGTAAATGGAGAATCGTCTTCACAGACTAAGGTTAATTATGGAGTTGCTAGGACCAATTTTATTCACTTTATACATGTTTCCCTTAGGCAGTATTATTAGACGGCATTGCTTAAATTTTCATTGTTACGCAGATGATATCCAGCTTTATCTATCCATGAAGCCAGAGGACACACCAATTAGCTAAACTGCAGGATTGTCTTACAGACATAAAGACATGGATGACCTCTAATTTCCTGCTTTTAAACTCAGATAAAACTGAAGTTATTGTACTTGGCCCCACAAATCTTAGAAACATGGTGTCTAACCAGATCCTTACTCTGGATGGCATTACCCTGACCTCTAGTAATACTGTGAGAAATCTTGGAGTCATTTTTGATCAGGATATGTCATTCAATGCGCATATTAAACAAATATGTAGGACTGCTTTTTTGCATTTACGCAATATCTCTAAAATTAGAAAGGTCTTGTCTCAGAGTGATGCTGAAAAACTAATTCATGTATTTATTTCCTCTAGGCTGGACTATTGTAATTCATTATTATCAGGTTGTCCTAAAAGTTCCCTGAAAAGCCTTCAGTTAATTCCAAATGCTGCAGCTAGAGTACTAACAGGGACTAGAAGGAGAGAGCATATCTCACTCATATTGGCAAGGTTTTGAATAATCAGGTCCCATCTTATCTTAGGGACCTCGTAGTACCATATCACCCCAATAGAGCGCTTCGCTCTCAGACTGCAGGCTTACTTGTAGTTCCTAGGGTTTGTAAGAGTAGAATGGGAGGCAGAGCCTTCAGCTTTCAGGCTCCTCTCCTGTGGAACCAGCTCCCAATTCAGATCAGGGAGACAGACACCCTCTCTACTTTTAAGATTAGGCTTAAAACTTTCCTTTTTGCTAAAGCTTATAGTTAGGGCTGGATCAGGTGACCCTGAACCATCCCTTAGTTATGCTGCTATAGACGTAGACTGCTAGGGGGTTCCCATGATGCACTGTTTCTTTCTCTTTTTGCTCTGTATGCACCACTCTGCATTTAATCATTAGTGATTGATCTCTGCTCCCCTCCACAGCATGTCTTTTTCCTGGTTCTCTCCCTCAGCCCCAACCAGTCCCAGCAGAAGACTGCCCCTCCCTGAGCCTGGTTCTGCTGGAGGTTTCTTCCTGTTAAAAGGGAGTTTTTCCTTCCCACTGTCGCCAAGTGCTTGCTCACAGGGGGTTGTTTTAACCATTGGGGTTTTTCCGCAATTATTGTATGGCCTTGCCTTACAATGTGGAGCGCCTTGGGGCAGCTGTTTGTTGTGATTTGGCGCTGTATAAATAAAATTGATTTGATTTGATTTTCCTTAAATTCCCTGTCCTATTTTAGTACAGTGGACCTGTACAGACATACTACACCAGATTCAGCAAATGCTCATACATTCAGAGAACTGCATAAATTACATGTGTAAGCATCCCCCCCCTGTATACATACCAAATAAGGCTACACGCCATACCCATACATATCACAGTCAAGCAGTCAGGACACAGATTGAGCCTTTTTCCCAAAGGCAAACTTGCCATTCTGCTATCAGAGAAATGCATGAGAAAATGTGTAATTGTGAATAGTTGGAGAAAAAAAAAATGGAATCAAGAGATTCGCTATAGCCAGCAAGTAGGAATGCCTATTAAGTGTTTTGAATACCATTTCAACCCACTGGGAGTCACACACAATTTCTGAAATATGTAAGTACAGGTAAAGCCAGTTACCTCACATTCACATAAGTCGTGTTTTGGCTTTACTCATGGTCAATTTGTGGACCCTGAAAATTTAGACTACTGTAAAAATGTCAATTTTGATTTGACATTTTTGGGAGAGATCATCAGTGTGGACGATTCTGGATGATTATTTCTTCTTCCTCCTCAGCTGCTGCACATCAGGGATGAGTGCTTTGTCTCTTTTTTGCATATTCATACACGAGAGGGGCAGGCCTGTGGCTTCACTGCGAGGGGCAAGCGTGTGCCCCAGGCACCTGCCTCAGGTGTGAGAGGTGAGCACATGCCTCGGGTGTCATCAGATCATTCTTTCATTCTCCACATTGTCTCGTCCATGTTGTCTTTGAGTTCTATGAAGATTTTCAAGCAAGTTATGTTTGTTAAAGCAAGCATGTTTTCAAGAGTGCAAGTGGTCATCATGTCCAGTTGTGGGAAGGATTTAAAGAGGAAAATCATAGTCAGATCCATAAACTAAACAAATTGGAACATCCAGACGGTCTGTAATGGTAAATCACGAACCAAGGTTTGTCAAGAAGAAGAGGTGGCTGAGTCAGCCTTCCGTGGGTAGCTGAAAGAAGAAGACAATCTAAAGACATTCATCTAAGAAGTCAACAGTGATGAAGGGCTAAAGAGGAGAAGGGTTCCCCATGTGCAGAACCGAGCTCTTGGCAAAGACCTCTTCAACTGGTTTAAAGACCATAGGGTAGAGGGTATTCAAATCTGTGGTCCTATCATCCAGTCCAATGCTGAACAGTTCAATGAAGTGATGAGAGGTTCTTCAGCATTCAAAAGTTCACAAGGATGGTTGCACCGCTGGAAGAAATGACACTGCATTGTCAAGAAGACCATCACTGTGGAGGTCTGTTCTGTGGACACTGAAGCTGCTGAGGCCTTTCTTCCTCAACTTCAAACCCTGGTTGAAGAAGGCAATCTGTTAGCATTGCAGATTTACAATGCTGATGAGATGGCTCTGTATAACAGAGCGCTGCCTATGACTGCATTTCCCACAAGACAAGACCATGGCTCCAAGCAGTCTGGGGACTGACTGACCATGCTGCTGTGCACCAACTTGGAAGGAGACCATAAGCTGGCCCCATTGATGATTGGAAAATTGCGGTCTCCAAGTTGCTTCCATCACATGAACCTGGACACTCTTCCCGTGCTTTATGTTAACTCCCACAATGCCTGGATGATGACCTCCATCTTCCAGGAATTTTCATAAAGACATTTGTGCCATCTGTGAAGAAGTACCTACCATGGAGTGGAAGAGAAGGCTGTTCTACTCCTACACAACTGTCCCGCTCATTCCCCAGATGAGATCCTGGTTTCAAGATATAGAAAGATTAAAGTGATGTACCTACCAAAAGATATCACAAGCAAGATCCAGCCCATGCACCAAGGAGTAATCAGCACCCTGAAACAGCTCGACAGAAAGAAACTCATCAAGGAGATGGTGTCAGTCGACTCTGGGATGCAGACCTTTCTGTGAGAGCTGATTTGAAGGCAGTCATCCATAACGTGGATGGTGCCTGGAAGTTCATTTGCAAGGACTCCGGAAAGAAATGTTGGACTAAGGCCCTTGGATATCCCTCAGCAGTGAAGATCATGTTCCATTGAGCCAGCTTATTCCAGCCAGCTCCATCCACCAGCAGCCAGCCATCCACCTGTCAGCTTGCAGATGACAATGAAGATGATACTGACTTCGTGGGGTTCACCCAGGAAGACCTCCAGACATCCACCTTTCAGCAAATTGGAGCTGTCATGCAGGACCAGCAGTGTTCATCCATGAAGGAGCACATTGTGACCTGGACCACCAAAGATGAAGATGCTGATTTAGCTGAAACCTGCACCAACCAGCCCTCATTGCTGGAGTGCACCAGCCCGAGAAGGTAGAAAAATATCCCAAACACAATCCAGATGAAGAAATCATAATAATGCAGGAAGGAATCAACACCAAGAAGATGGTGAAACTCTACAACTGCCTGGGTTACAAGGCCAAGAAGATCCAGATCCAAGTTCATCTTTGTAACTTTAAAAGAGGACTGGAGGAACATTGGGTACAACCTAAGATCTACACTTTCTTCAAGAAGTAATATGGTTTTGGAAGTAATCTGGTTTTGTGGACCCCAACTTCTGCAAGTTAACAAGGTTTACCTGTAATAGTCTGATGCTCCCCACTAAATGACTCACTCAAAAAAGTAATCATATACCCACCTGAGGAGGTGAGCTAAAATTCAACCACTGCACCATGTATGCAGCAATCCTCTAGTCTACCCAGGTCAGAACTAGATACTTTTTATAAAAACAAAGGGGCTTTATCTCATTAGTACAGAAAAGAAGAAGAAAACAGTCTGTCTAAAGGGAAATGAAAGTTTTTTTTTTTTTTTATTTAGCTAAAACAGCTCAAATTAATTAGTCTTCTTTCTCACTCTGTTCATTATTCCAACTGTAAACACATTAGTCAAATGAAATGTTTGTCAGCACACCTGGCTTTCTTATCATCACATTGTGGCTGATATGGTGGTTCAGCTTTCCAATGTGCTGAGAGCAGAGTATTAAGGAAACCCAGCGCCATTTATGGGATGTGGTACCTGCTGCCTCTTCTACCGATAGCTGCCTCCCAGGAAGCCTTAATGTATGAGATTTGTCAGTGTCAATTTTCCAGCTAATCTCTCTGGTCCACCTCCCTGCTGATGCCACCACCCATTCATTCAGCTGCTCTTTCTATACCTGCTCACAACATTGCACGAAGGACCACAAAACCTTGGAAAACCGTCACTGAGGAAATCTGAGGATCTGCAGTATGACCCCGAATGTATGGTCCATACCCATCAAACATAAAATGATGCCTCATGTGCTTCTTCTAAACATGTCAACAATGATATGATGGAGATTAATTTGAAGTTTCACTCATGAGTATCAAAGCAGATCTCATTATAGTGTATATACGAGGTCTGTGAGAAAAGTATCCGACCTTTTTATTTTATGCAAAAAATATATGGATTTGATTCATATGTTTTTATGTCAGCCAAACTTGAACCTTCGTGCGCATGCGTGAGTTTTTTCACGCCTGTCGGTTGCGTCATTCGCCTGTGGGCAGGCTTTGAGTGAGCACTGGTCCACCCCTCTCATCGTTTTTTCATTGCGAGGAAATGGCAGAATGATTTGGGCTTTGTTCCATCAGAATTTTTTCAGAAACTGTTAGAGACAGGCAGCTGGAAACCATTCGGAAAATTCAGATGGCTTTTGGTGAAAATTTTATGGGCTTCACAGAGATTAAGGAGTGTTACTACCGCTTTAAGGATGGCCCACAATGGCACACGGTGCGCCGTGCTCCGAGCTGCGATCGACAGGCAGAAACCATCATTTCATTTCTAAACGGATGGCTGTGTCGATCCGGGACCGTCGTGTGCAATTTCTCTGGTTATCACAAGAGCTGGACATCAGCCATTTTCCGGCAGATTTCACTTGTAATAAGAGATTTTGTCATGGAAAGCCACGCGGAGGCTTCGCGCGTCACAACAGATTCGCTGATGGAGCAAGACAAAGAACACCTCAGTTTTGGAGTGTCAGAGGACAAGTTGGGACATGCCTTTCTCGGCTTTCAGTGGCTTACCAGTCGAGTGAGTATAAGAGAAATTGTGGAGAGCGGGGCATGTTTGGAATTCACCAGCCATCAGACCAGGCTAAGGATCTGTGTTTGACGACATGCAATGACATTCTCACATTAAACAAGCCATGCGCAGGCATCTCTAGATCGACTGTGGATGTAGATTTTCTACGTTTTCCATCACATCTGGGAATTGATCAAGAGACAGCCTTGCTCACTGCCAAGGGATTGTTTTAACCACTCAGCTGGAACTCTTAGACCCCTGTCACACATAGTAAGAATATGCAGGAACCAGGTCAACTGAGGCTGACATGGCCAAAATGGTCATAATCCGGATGTAGTCGGGAGGGAAAGAGGTGTCCAGACTGCCTCGTACACACCTGCACAATCACAGCCAAAGTGTATTTAGACAACAGTTGTTACATAGACTAACAACTGTCCACTGTGAGGTGCATGTGTCTGATTGCTGTACTTACGTGGACATAAATAAAAACATATACTGACCTGGCGACAAGCTGCAGTGAACGAGTTCACGCATGAGCGCCCACAGCCTGCCAGGTTGAAACGGACTGTCCACAAGACACGCGAGTTGTGCAGAACACGTGCACGGCTGACTGGACACACTAGACCAGTAGATGTGGACATCAGCGCACACTGATTCTCATTCATGTCATTTCATGACTGTATGTCTGTGACCATGGGTCATCTACAGAGGAAGAGACAGATCATATTTGTATTGCTTGATATCACTTGATAAATGCCGTGTTTTTATATGGTGTGGGATTTTAAATTTGTTTTTGTAATACTTCCATGTCTTTTCTGATATGAGGCAGATTCCCGCAGCTTTCGAAGAACAGCTCCGTAGCTCAGTAGTAAAGTTGTTGACTGGTAATCAGAGCTTTTGGAAGGTGCGGGCTCGTGTCCGGTGGGTGGTATATGTGTTTTTCTTTCTTTTTTTATTTATTCCACATAAGCGGCGCAATGTGGCCCCACAGGTACTGGCTGGTTTTCTTTTTTATTTATTCCACATAAGCGGCGCGATGTGTTGCACCTTGCACTGTTCCTGCTCGAAAGACACCGTCACGAGGTGTGCACGATCCTGGTTCGAGAGCTCGTGCACGCCTGCCCACTGGCGCAATGTTTCGTGGTGCGCAAATTCGAACTGTTTTGCGCCGTTTTGTTGTATTTGTCCAAACGTCGTCCAAACTTTGCATAATGTGTGAAGGGGCCTTTAACTTGGACAATACTGTGCATACAGTTTGTGACACAGTATCTTTCTTAGATGTGTAAGTCAGAATTTTGTCCATGTGGGGCAGGTTAAAAAGTCTTAAAAACATTGATATTCAGTTTGAGTTGAAATGTAGACAGTTTAATTCATATTCAAATGTATTCAAATTTGGATTTAGATTACAGATTAGTGACACAACAATAATTAGTACCTGAAAAATAATCCAAATTTTTGGCACATAATGTACTTAAGAATTGTTTGGTTTGACAGCAAACATTTTCTTCCCTGCTCATTAAGAACTAATTACACTTTAATTGATAGGTAATGAGTGTGCAACCTTACACTCCAGAAAACTTTATTTTTGGTTGACTCACTCAAAGAAAAAACTTAATTTCCAGCCAAAAATTTCAAGTCTTGTTCCATGTTAAAACTGGGCAGATATATTTGGACAATGCCGGTTTATTGTGGCCAGCCTAAGGCACAGCTGTGCAATAATCATGTTGTGCATGCAGTATCTTTATATACCACACCTGTGAGGCGGGATGGATTATCTCGGCAAAGGAAAAATGCTCACTAACAAAGATTTAGACAGTTTTGTGAACAATATTTGAGAAAAATATGTATTTTGTGTATATGGAAAATGTTTTAGATCTTTGAGTTCAGCTCATGGAAAATGGGAGCAAAACCAAGTGTTGCATTTATATTTTTGTTTAGTGTAAATTTGTACACGTAATATGTAAAAACTTAAACATTTGGAAATAGTTGCCAATCAGCCATTTTTATTGTCACATTTGAATTCAGCATGCCAAAATCCATAATAAACAGCACATTTTATTTCTAAAGCAGACAACTTCTAAAAAAATGTATACCAGTGTCATCAGTCCAGTGGTACCCAAGCATCATCCAAAGTAGCCTATTGCCCAGAACATCTAGTTAACGTCTTAGGTCTCTGGCTCGCATCCAGGTCTCAAAACTGTACTTTAAGACAAAAATCACAAGAACCCTAAAGACTTAGAACTTCATTCTCCTGAAAATATATCAGCATCACCACACACCAACTGCCTCATTACTTTGCAAGCTGTTCTCAAGCATCTCTAAATGTCAAAGGCCAATAGCACAGTGCATCCATGTCAGATAATCATCATGATACTCAAAACTAATGAAAAATTAGTTGCAATTCATGCATATTTTAAACTCAACAGAATTTTCCACTCATAGTATAGGAGTAAAACTCATCATGTAATGCATTTTTCTCACAGACCAGGCATTTAGTAGCTGCTGAAACTTGAATAAACAAGCAGCATTTTGATGCTGATTTTATGTACACTTTTAAACCCTGTAAACCCAAGCATGTGTCTACAAATTATTAAGCAGCATATGTATTTTTTGCTCAACAGATTGAAAATATAGTGATGCAGGCAGCTCTGATTTTTGTGTGGGTGTTATTGTGCTGACAGAACATTTAATCTCTTTACTGGCTCGACTGCTTAGAGATTGCTTCGGCTGTGAGGGTGTGTATTAAATAATAATGCTCAGATTGAAAAACAACAAGATTTGTGGTGTAAATGTAAAATATTTTTAATTTAAACTTAAGTAATTTGCTTCCTCTCTAATATTCTTCTTGCTCTTTATAATGCTAAAGGCCACTTCACACATAGCATGATTGAAGCAGACTAGCGCAAAAAGGAGGAATTGCATGCCATTCGTAAAAAATCAGAGCCACCTCTAACGCCTCGTACACCTGTTGCTACAACCATTCGACCGAAAGACAGAGAGTGCCCTGTGAGAGCCCATTCAATTCCTCTCTTGGCAGGTGTCGGCCAAATTCCAGGCACCACACATGAACATCCAATACCACTCGTGGAGCACTTAGGAAATGTGTGGCCATTCGCACAGTTAGGACAAAAATGGTGAGCAGGCGACCACTTTCAAGCTGGCTGTGGAATTTGTCCAAGTGCTCCCACAACTGTGGTGTTGCCAAGCAACACACGTGGTGTGCCAGAGTGTCGGCTCCCCCATCAACACGTGGCTGCATGTGTATCACACGTGTGTTGCATCCCCCCCTCCCCCACAACACGTGGCGTGTGTTTTTCGCATGCCCCGCACCCCAGGGGAGCACACTTGCATGAAATTCTGATATGTATGTACAGATGGGGAGTGGCCAGCCAGAGCGCACACAGCATGGTGAGGCACCTGTCAGCTGATCACTGGCCAGAGACCCATTGACAGCTGCAAATGACAGCTCAGTGCACACGACGTGTCACATTAAAAACATAGAGACCACCGGCAGGACTGTTAGAGAAATAATAACTCCATACACAACTGCATGCCAAAATAACAACAAAAAAAATCATCACATAACACAGAAACAGAGAATGACACTTTGGTGTGTGCTCTGATCAGACAGGGGGCGTGGCTGGCTGCAAACAACAGCAACTGTTGAGATCTCCAGTTCTGTATGTCACAGCTCCAGAACACGTACCGTGTTTTGATGGACATGACCTTACAACTATCCGCCGTGACGTGTGCGTGTGTGCTTGCTGTCATCACGTGGAAATACATAAAACATATATCACTTCTGTGATGGGCTGGAGCGTGCAGACAGTGCCCACAGCGCCCACATTGACAGGTTGTCCCAGGTGAAACGGACCGTCAGATCACGTGGACACGCAGCAGGTGATCTGAATGTCACATCTGTTTGGCAGGACACGTGTGTCGGATGCATGCCCTGCGATCGGCACGCTGCAGGACTATATGACAAGCCAACAGTACAACAAATGCACCACTTTCAGTCATGTATCACTAAAAATACGCCATAACTAAGGTTTTGTTAGTTATTACGGCGCTTTTTTCACCGTAATTACAGATGATGAAAACATCCCTTGCTATACATCATCTAATTTTTCTCTTTTTTAAAAAAATACATTTATCTCTTTATTGAGTTTAGGCATTTTACACTACTGTTGTAAGGCAACGACTCTAGCGAAGGGTGGTAGTAAATTGCAGGTTCGAATCCTGCGAGTGGCATTTATTTTTTATTTAACCGCAGGGTTCTGTATTGGGTCCCCTTTTATTTATTATTTATATCAACCCACTGATTTTCACTAATTATACACCAATATTGAATCTATCATTGTCCGGTGATTGTAGTCATTATTTATATACCTGCTGGACATAATAAGATATAATGAGAGCGCACTGCTTCATTCATGTCATTTCATGACTGTATGTCTGTGAGGCACAGAGGGATCATACTTGTATTGTCTGCTAGATAAGAGTGATTAAATATTGGATATTGAGGTGTTTTTCTATGGTGTGTAGATTTTTTTTCTTTATCTCCACATCAGCGGGGCACAGACCAGTCTCACATTTTTTTTTTCATGCTCTCATGATGAAATGAGTCAAATTTTTGTGACTGTTTTTTTTTTTAACTCACTATTCCTAACCCTACTCCTACCCCGACCCAAACCTTAACCATAACCCAATCTTACTCCTTCCCCCCACCCTAACCATAACCACCCCATCTTAATTGGAGTTCACATGGGGTAAATTCAGTTGATTGGACCTGTCTACATATAAGGTCCCACAGTTGACAGTGCATCTCAAAGCACAAACCAAGCATTAAGTCAAAGAAATTGTCTGTAGACCTCCGAGACAGGATTGTCTTGAGGCACAAATCTGGGGAAGGATAAAGAAACATTTCTGCTGCTTTTAAGTTCTCAATAAGCACAGTTGCCTCCGACATCTGTAAATGGAAGAAGTTCGGATCCATCAGGACTCTTCCTAGAGCTGACCGCCCATCTAAAGTGAGCAATCGGGGGAGAAGGATCTCAGTCAGAGAGGTGATGAACAACCAGATGGTCACGGTCAGAGCTCCAGCATTCCTCTGTGGAGAGAGGAGAACCTTCCAGAAGGACACCCATCTCTGCAGCAATCCACCAATCAGGCCTGTGTGGTAGAGTGGCCAGATGGAAGCTACTCCTTAGTAAAAGGAACACGGCAGCCCACCTGGAGTTTCCCAAAAGGCACCTGAAGGACTCTCAAACCATGAGAAACAAAATTCTCTGGTCTGATGACACAAAGATTGAACTCTTTGGTGTGAATGCCAGGTGTTTGGAGAAAGCCAGGCACCATCCCTACAGTGAAGCATGGTGGTGGCAGCATCATGCAGTTTTAAGGCATAGCCACATTAAGTTTGAAAAAAAAAAGAAAAAAAAAAAAGCAACATAGGACCAAACATCACTGACACAATTATTTAATTTTGTATTGTTACGACTTGGTCAATAAAGGCATCATTTCTTTAAGCAGCATTTGGGTTAAAATAGGTCTGTTTCTTGAGCGTGAAGTGTGGTCATCATGACAAAACACAAAAGATTTCCTCTTTTGCTGCCATGAAAATCTTGTCATGAGTGCAGTATGATTCACTGATAATTCCATGAATGCATATTTATGCAGGGCAAGCATGTTGTTTTATATGGAGGTGAGATGACATAATTATTACCAGAAATCCTGACAATTTTGCACCACATGGACTGTCCACATCCAGTCTCTTTCACCTTCTATAAAATGATTAATAGAAATTTCCTCGGATTATATTAATATTTTGTGAACTTTGTCAAAACACTTTGTCTTTGGCTCATCTCCAGTGCTACACACAAAACAGTCCATGGCTCTGACTACACAATAAAAAAAAAAATGGATGAATAAATAAATAAATGAATAAACAATCCAAATGTCTGTTTTTGTATGTATGATGCTCGTCACAGGGAGCCCTTTCCCAATTTCAGCACCAGAGATGATAGTCTCTTTCTTTTTTATGCCATCCTTCTTCAATTTATCAATGATTTTTCCCTCCAGCCTCATTACGCTAGCCACCAACATATGCACATCTGTGGCACACAGTGGCATACAAATGGCACCAGTGGGGCAGACCAAAAAAAAGTTAAATTTTGGAGTCAACAAACATATTTTGAACATATTCAGGATATGAGCTGCGACTGTTTTTCAGCTAACGACACATCACTGATACGATTCATCAATAGCTGATATAACCATATGTGCAATGGATTATCTTGAGGTTGTGTGTGTGTCCACATATACTTTGGAGTTGTGTATGTCCATGTATGTTCATCGTGTATGTCCATTAATGACTTTTCATTTTATGGGTTCTTTAATAGATATCAACATATAGTACCTAGTTTGAGATTTCCATTTGATAGCATATAAATTATGTATTTTGTCTTCCTATAGTAAGCTAGCAGGGTTTATTTTAGATAGATACCAATACATATTACTTCATAGCTTCTGTTTCTATAATATAATAACCATAAGCTAGCTATAATTTAATTTTACTACTAGTCTGCAAACTCAGTATGCGTATACTACAATCTTCGCCTATATTAATATTTAGCTTTTAGAAGCTAACTCCTATAATATTATATATAAACCATTTTTCTTGTATATATTGTTTATTACCCTTATTTGTTGTGTGGGCCGCTGAAGAGGAGGTACTGCTGGCCCACCACCGCCAGAGGGCGCCCTGCCTGGAGTGCGGGCTCCAGGCACCAGAGGGCGCTGCCGCCTCACAGGAGCAGCCGGGGTGACAGCTGACACTCATCACCTATGACAGCTGTCACCACTCATCGGATCAGCATCGGTATATCAGCAAGACGTCATCTCCACCTCTTTGCCGAGATATCGTTCTACCTGGAAGGTAACATACCTCAGCTGACTGTTTGACAGTGATCTTTTGTGACTTTGTGCATTGTATTGTGGACTACTTTTCCAACGAGAGGTGGAGGAAGCTTTCCTGCCGTACGGATTCCTGGGTGCAAACGCGCCCTCATTTAATTGCTTTTTGTTCCTCGCCAGCAGTACCAGGTCCGACACGCGGAGGCAGTGGCCACCTGGGAGTTCGGGACTTGGCGGCTCCAGTATTCCTGGGGTCTGGTGGCGGAGGAAATCGTGTGGTTCCGGTTCTGCTTTGGACAGGCGTCTCCTATCTTTGAGCCTGCCCACACGACACCTTTGTGAATTGACTCTTGTCTATTGTTGTAATCTGTTGTATTTGTTGTGCACATTCACAACAGTAAAGTGTTGTTATTTGACCTACTCCATTGTCCGTTCATTTGCGCCCCCTGTTGTGGGTCCGTGTACCTACACTTTCCCAACACTTATTATTGTAATATCACCTATATACATGATGTCTATTTTCTTATGATATTTCTTATGATATATTATTATGATATGACCATTTTCTTGAGCCGCTTGGGTGGGTAGGGAGAGTTACCATGGGATAAAAAAGCTTTTCAACCTACCATCCCTGGTTCTCAAACCAGGCACCTAAGTGGCTCTACTCTACTCTATTCTACTCTTCCTTTTTTTTTTTTTATTTTAGATATACCTTAGTATTCACTAGTATAGTTCTACTTTAGAACTGGAATATATTACAGAAGACATACCTTACTGAATTTCATATATTTACTTCCACAAAAATCGATGAGTGTACAAGAAAAAAGCTAAAGGGAAGAGCTGAAATTTATGTCCTTCCAAAAACTGGCATCTCACTTGACAAGCCATCTTGTCAATTAACTTCAAGGTATATAATCAGGTGTATGATCCTGAAAAAAAAAAAAAACTGTCAACACTTTCTTGATGAATGGCATCTGGTCCATTAAATTAGGGTTACATTTCATGTATGCAATCAGGAGATTTCCAGTGACACTCTCATGCATTTTGCTATGAGCAACCAAAACAAATGGATCAGCACAACAGTTGTCAGAAGACCTCACACACAAATTGGTGAATCTTCATGAAGTTGGAGAAAAATGTAAAAATATTTCTAAATATTTTGGATATTTTGTTAGTTCCACATTTGATGTACATGTAAGGGCACAACAAAGAAGTGTAACACCAAGGAAAAAGTTGAAAGAGCTGGTAAGAAACTCGCTCGAGCAAACAGCAGGGAACTTTAAAAAGTCCTCCAAGGCAACTGGAATAAAAGTTAAAGTGTAGTCTGCACAACTCTGGATTGTTTGTGAGAAAAGTATGCAGGAATCTACTGTTTGCTTCGAAAACATAAGGCAGTGCAGTAGTATGCTAAAAGCACGTGGACAAATCAGTTTGGTACAAGTTTACTTGGTCTGATGAGATTGAAGCTGAATTATTTGGAGCCCCCTCGAATTGTTCCTAAGAAAAGACGTGTGGTCAGTGTGGGCGTTTAGTATCAACAGGAAAACGCTGCCGTTGTATTGTACAGTGAGGACAGCAGTAATATCACCGACACTTAAACCACCTACACATTGTGTCGTAACAATAAAGTCCTCTGTATCACACAATTTCCAGCATGCTCTGCACTCAGAATACTGGAGTGAAAAACACATTTTTATAACACTGCACTGTTCTCTGCTGATGGCAGCAGCCAAGAAAATAAAAAAAAAAGCATAACGCACTGCTAAAATACCCTCAGCCGCATGAGCATTGCATGCTTTATAATTTGCACTTGTTTAATTAATTATTAAGATCCTATTATCTTATGTACAATTTGTACATGTTCAAATCAAATCATCATTTATTCATGTTCTGCAAATCAAGGAATATTTGTAGATGACCGTCTGTGCATTTGCATGTATTAATAATGAGACAAATTTAACTCCATAGAAAGTTATCTTTGAGCTAGCAAAAGTTAGCATGCAAGCTAACGTCCACAAATCTCTTGTAAATGACACCAGAGGTGTTATCAGGTTACAAGAACAGTGTTTTCGAAGCATTTATTTCTCACTAGCTTTTACATAATATGCCAGAAACGAAGCAGCGAAACCAGGATGTGATGTTACCATGCTAACCTCCATAAAATGTCTTATAAATACATTCAGAGGCATTAATAGTTTTCAAAAACAGCATTTTCAGATTTAGAAGTGCGTATTTCTTGCTAGCTTTTACATAATATATGACAAATGTATATAAACACATAAAACAAAGCGTTTTTTAAGAGACCAGCAACTGACCTCTACTCTGATTGGCTGTCACGGGGATCACTCAAAAACTAAACAGATCTGATTATAACAGAATGCAACTTTTTAAACCTCTTAAAACAGATCAAGGTGAGCCAGACACATGGACGGAGAGACAGAGAGACAGAGAGATGGTTGGACAAAATGCCTTCGCAATACACGATGACCATATTGTGGCTTCAGGTAAATATATATACTTATCATATACTTATAAATGATACGCCAATATGACTGGATAAAACACTAAAGAATAAATAGCAATACACCCTTTTTTGCAGACGGGTAATATTTTTCATACAACCAGAGTAATCAACCTATCCAGACAGCGGAGCGGTGCCACGACGAAGAGGCGCGGTCAGAGGAACTGTGAAATACTGGTGAGTCACTATTAATAATTTCTTACGTGTCCAACCTTGTGGTTGATCGTTAAAATTAAATTTGTTAGTTCTAAATGCCATCATAATTATTTATAGGAAAACATTCTATTTTTTTTCTACTAAGGTTTGAACTTTGAGTGTTTACACAGGAGAGAAAAGTGAGAAAATGTTAATGCCTGTTTGAGAAAAGTGTATAAAGTGTGTAGCGAGGGGTTTTACACCCTTAAAACATTTATAATAATTGTAAAAAAATAACGCTGACTACTTCACGGATTTCACCTATCGTGGGTTATTTTAAGAATGTAACTCCCGCAATAAACGAGGGACCACTGTATATGATAAAATCCTTATCAAGTTGTTCACCAATGAATATGGCTTTTTATACCCTTCAGAAAACCATACAACATTTATCATTTATAAGTTATATGATAAAATCGTTATCAAGTTGTTTATTTTATTTTTTATGTTTATGACTGCATCTGTTTCTTGGTTTGTTACTATGCGGTGATGCAGTCATAAGCATTCAAAAAATCCACTACACAGGCTCAACAAAGTTGTGAAAGTAAATGGTGCTGTCTCTTTTTGGAAACACTAAAAATGAATATGAGTAGCTGGATTTGTCCATTCTCACCCTCTTGTGTCAGTAATTCAAAGACCAATAAATGCTACCATCTTTCCCAATTCTAACTTAAACAGGGATAAAACCAGAACAAACTGATTTAAAATGTGGTGAACTGATGCACCAGATTAATCAATCAATCAATATATGAGGTCTGTTAGAAAAGTATGCAACTTTTTTATTTTTTGCAAAAACCATATGGATTTGAATCACGTGTGATTGCATCAGCCAAGCTTGAACCTTCGTGCGCATGCGTGAGTTTTTTCACGCCTGTCGGTTGCATCATTCGCCTGTGAGCACGCTTTGTGGGAGGAGTGGTCCAGCCCCCTCAGCGCATTTTTATTGTCAGGAAAATGGCTGAACGATGGCCGCTTTGCTGCATCAAAATTTTTTCAGAAACTGTGAGAGATAGCCAGGTGGAAACCATTCGGAAATTCAGGTGGCTTTCGGTGAAGATCTTATGGGCATCACACAGATTAAGGAGCATTACAACCGGATTAAAGACAGCCCACAGCGGCTGAGGGCGCGCTGCGCTTTGAGCAGCCATCGACAGGCTGAAACGAGCAGATCTTTCCAAAGTGAAGGCTGTGTTGATCCGGGACGTCGTCTGACTACCAGAGAAATGGTAAGAGAGGTGGACATAGCACTTTTTTGGTACATTACACTGTTACAGGAGATTTTGTAATGAAAGACGTGCGGAATTCGCGTAATGACACAGAACAAAAAGCACCTCTGTGTTGGAAGTCTCACAGGACATGCCCAGCTCTTCCATCATTCAGAAGATTCAGACAGCATTGGGTGGCTTTTCAGTCGAGCGAGTATCCCAGAAATTGTCGAAGAGCTGGGCATGTCACAACATGTCCTGTGAGACCAACACGGAGGTGCTTTCGTTCCGCGCCATTAGCGGCTCCATGGTGAATTCCTCAGCTCCTGTTTTGATGACAAAATCTCCTTTAACAGTGGAATGTGCCGGAAAAGTGCTGATGTCCACCTTTTCTACCTTTTCCACCTGTAGTCAGACGACGTCCCCAATCAACACAGCAATCAGTTTGGAAATGATCTGGTTGTTTCAGCCTGTCGATCACCACTCGGAGTGCGGCGTGTCCTCTGCCATTGTGCGCCGTCTTTAAACCGGCTGTAACACTCCTTAATCTGTGTGATGCCCATAAAATCGTCCCTGAAAGCCATCTGAATTTTCCGAATGGTGTCCACCTGGCTGTCTCTCACAGTTTCTGGAAAAATTTGATGCAGTGCTGCATCAAATTTTTCCAGTTCAGACAGTTTCCTCACAATGAAAATCTGACGAGGGGGGAGGACCAGTGCTCACTCAAAGCCTGCCCACAGGCGAATGACGCAACCGACAGGTGTGAAAAAACTCACGCATGCGCACAAAGGTTCAAGCTTGGCTGATGCAATCACACGTGATTCAAATCCATAAGGTTATTGCAAAAAATAAAAAGGTCGGATACTTTTCTAACAGACCTCATATATATATATATATATATATATATATATATATATATATATATATATATATATATATATATATATATATATATATATATATATATATATATATATATATATTGAGCCTGTGTAATAATCCCACAGATGTGTCTGCCACGTGCTGGATGCTCCACTTGTCCTATGCAAATTAAAAACTTAATTTAACAGCCGCAGGGAGAACCATGACACACTGTTTGTCCAGAAGGAAAGTCAAACCAGAATAATAAAAAAAAATGGGTCGAATGAGTGAATGGGGATGACATCAAAAGGTTTCATCAATACTGCAAATTCATAAAGGCAAACTTTGAAACTTTGTTTCAAAGACTTTCAAACCTTTAAAAAAATATGTTTTTTAGAACACTGTTCCGGGGTCCGCATGAAATAGAACACATCCTATACTGTGTTGCCACATGCTGAAGGCTGTCACCGAATGAAACATGTATTCATATCTTTATAAGAATTCCAGATTTAAAGGCTATATACTGTGTATGCAATAGAATATACTGTATGTTGCTTTTATTGATAACATTTTTTAACAACATATATTGCCTGTAACAGAAACCAGTACATTCATTTTAGGGAGACCTGGATAAACAGGTGCAATGAAATTTAAAAACTAATTTTAAAATTCAGAAATATGAACCTATTCTTCTCAAAACGTTGGAGGAAAAAAGTTTAGCCTGTAATAAAATCCACTGTTTGACACTGTAAGATGGTTAGACTCATCAGAGGCATGTGGTCCAATGAATGGCTTTCAAGGTGTCTGTCCATCTAATTGACTAATTTGTTTTGTGCATCATGTCATGTCTTTTTCCTATGAGTTGGTTAGTGGAGGTCCAGTGGATTGTAACAGCAGATAGATGACACTGTCATGTGAAACTGATGCTGTAAACACTGTCCGTTTGAACCTTTCTGGAGTCCTGACAAAAGATTTTGTAGACAACTTTTGTGTGTGATGGCTGAAAATCACACAGTATGTGGAAAGTGTGTGTGTGTACACGTGTGTGTGTTTCACTCTTATGTTCTTACCTTGACTTTAACTGGGTTACAGTCCATTAGCAGGTTGGTCTTTATACGTCCATATCTGCAATTACACCAAACACAAACAAAAATAAATAAGTTATTAAAACATAAAATAATAATAATAATGATGATGATGATGATGATGATGATGATGATGATGATAATTCAATATATTTAATTTAGTTTATATAGCACCAAATCACAACAAAGCTGCCTCAAGGTGCTTCACACAAGTACGGTCTAACCTTACCAACCCCTAGAACAAGCACACAGGCAACAGTGGTAAGGAAAAACTCCCTCTGATAATATTGAGGAAGAAACCTCAAGCAGACCAGACTCAAAAGGGTGACCCACTGTTTAGGCCATTCTTCCAAAAATGTTTACAATACAGAACACAACAACAATTGACGAGAGTCCATGCAGGTGTCCAGTACACCATCAGGGGAAAATGGGAGTTATGATAGAGAACACGTTAACCACTGCTAATCATATATTTATTCGAGAGTCCAGAGACCACATCCTGCACTTTACAGACTGTGACTGAATTGAAGTCAACTTCATAACAATTTGTATTTTCATCCACCAGAAAACATTGTTGCTGGCTGCATTTGTTTTTGCAAACACAGAAGGTGCTTGTGTTGGAGGTAGTGATTGGCAATACACAGGTGTCATAAGCATCACTGGGGGGCAATTCTATGGTAACGGAATTACAACAGCAGCAAAATCTGGACATATGGCATCTAACCATGACAGATTAGCTCAGATTGTAATTGCATTACCGTAGAATTGCCCTGGTGTGATAATGTGTCACAAAATGGATTGTGTTATACCATCAACAACACGATATATCAGTTTTTCCCTAATAATAGTGCAGAACTCCATTCATATCAATCAATCAATCATATCATTTCAGTGGCAAAATCACAAAAAAATAATGCCAAATATCCATTAATTTGGAGTCAGAACTCATCTAGGCACAGTTCTTATCAGAAGCTGTGATGATCAGAACCATGTGGCTATTAAGCATTTTTGTCCCCCTGTTCTGTTGAGCTCCATACTTGAATGGTAAATGGTCAATGGACTGCATTTACTGTATATAGCGCTTTTCCATCTGCATCAGATGTTCAAAGCGCTTTACAAATAATGCCTCACATTCACCCTGATGTGAGGGTGCTGCCATACAAGGCGCTCACTACACACCAGGAGCAATTAGGGGATTACAGACCTTGCCCAAGGCCCCTTAGTGATTTTCCAGTCAGGGTGGGATTTGAAGCTAGGATCTTCTGGTCTCAAGCCCATCTGATCTCAACGGCAAACCCATCCCATCAGTCATAGGGCATGAGGTCAGGTACACCCTGGACAGGACGCCAATCTGTCGCAGGGCCACATACAGACAAACAAACACAGTCACACCTGCATGCACACCTACGGAAAATTTTTAAAGTTTCAAGTCCACCTAACCTGCACATCTTTGGATCTAGGAGGAAGCCAGAGCATCCAGAGGGAGCCACACAAACAGGGGGAGAACACGCAAACTCCACGCAGAAAGTCCCCAGGTGGGAATCAATCCCATGACCTTCTTGCTGTGAGGCAACAGTGCTCACAACTCAGTCACCATGCTGTAACTTTAACTTCAAAACACAACACTCATAGAAATGTTAAACTATGAGCTGGTAGATTTTTTTTGCGCTCCTGAACATTCATAAGTTATTTTCACTGTAAAAATCTTGAGTGCTATTGAGCCCAAATGGCAATGAAAATGAAAAATATGCAGGCACAGGCTGAGAGCAGGTGTCGCATGTGATGTTTTCTGCATTCTAAAGACTGTCAGCACATCAGAAGTGCAACAAAAGCTCACAGTTCATAAGTACAATTCACAGTTCTGTTTTAATTATTCAGATACAACTACAAAGTGCAAAAGTGCTCATTATTCTGCAAAATACAACAATTAGAGGCATTGCTGAAACACTGAGCAAAAGACACGGAGCGGAAAACAATAACAACTGATGGCAGAAATATTTTGAGAACAGTGAAGTAAAAACCCCAGTACCAAAGTCAGCATCATCACCAATGAACTCAACCTTCCAACATTTAAAGAAGACTTCAAGAACAGAAATACAGAAGTCACACGTCAATAGTTTGGAGGAGGGAGTGGTGACCAAGCGGATATGCATGTTGATCTTGCACAAGTTTACTGCCAGATGTCCTTTCTAACACAACTCCACATTACATTGAGAATGGGCAGTGGTGGCCTTGAACCAGCAACCTTCCACAATGGAAAAAAAGCAAACCTATCCGATCTGTAGAGGCGACCCCAAGTGGAAATAAAGGAGACGCCAAAGGAACTTACTGTAAAACAGCAGAGAGCAAAGTCAGACTCAAACTTGCAAAAACAAACAAACAAACAAAAAAACTGGGGCCATATGACACAAAACATAACAGCTCATCTGTGCAACATTGTGGAGGTGGAGTCATGGCTTAGCCTTACATGTTTTTGTATTACTGAGGATATAACCCACGATGGCAGGAGTGGAACAAATTCAGAACTCTACAGGACCATTTTGTTTGGCAGATTCCATTGTAAATGGATCCAAATGGATCACCATGCAGAAAGACAATGACGTAAAACACAACGCCAAATCAAGGAAAGGCTGACAGGTTCAGGATGGGTCAAGTCAATCTCTTGATTATAAACCATTTTTACATTTCACCCCCTGAAGAACATACTAACAGAAGAAACCCCATGAGATCAACAAGTGAAACACACACTAACTCATCTTCAACCGCTTACTCCAATTAAGGGTTGCTGGGGGCTGGAGCCTATCCCAGCAGTCATAGGGCATAAGGCGGGGTACACCCAGGACAGGACGGCAGTCTGTCGCAGGCCACATAGTATCCAATCCACCAATATGCGTGCCTTTGGATGTGGGAGGAAGCTGGAAGACCCGGAGGGAACCCACGCAAACACGGGGAGAGCAACCAAACTCCACACAGAAAGGTCCTCAGGTGGGAATGAAGCCAATGACCTTCTTGCTGAGAGGCAACAGTGCAAACCACTAACCCACAATTAAAACAGACAGCTGTCAAAAACAATCAGAACAAAAGAAGAAACTGACAATTTGTTGATGTCACTGAGTCATAGAATTGATGATGTTACTGTAAGCCAACCAAGTATTAATTATACTATTAGACTGTAGTCTGTTTGTTAGATGTATTTGTTGTATCTTTGTCAAATAATGCGCTTACACATGTGGCAATGGGGTTTACATACCCCCTGGCTGAAACCTTTCAAACTCAATTCCTACACATATTCCATTGTATCAAATGTTATGCTTAAGTCAGTTGCAATGCATACTTTAAAAAAAATAATAATAATTTTAAATTTAATGTACGAGATAGATTTCAGACAGATTCTGAGTTGATTAAAAGATGAATGCCTCTTTCCATATGTTATGGCCCCTTCACACATAGTGCGAAGTTTGGACGGTGTTTGGATGAAAATGACGCCACTTATGTGGAAGAAATAAAAACCAGCTGGTGCGTGTGGAACCACATCGCACCGCTTATGTGGAGTAAATAATAAAATAAAAACCAGCCGGTACCTGTGGGACCACATTGCGCCGCTTATGTGGAATAATAAAGAAAAAGAAAAAAGCAAAACAAAAAAAAACAAAAAAAAACACCACCCGGGACGCAAACTCGCGCCTTTCAAAACCTCTGATCTGCAGTCAGAGACTTTACCACTGAGCCACAGAGCTGTTCTTTGAAAGCTGTGGGAAGCTGCCTCATATCAGGAAGGACATGGAAGTAGTATTACAAAAAAATAAATAAATAAAATCCCACACCATATAAAAACACCGCATTTATCAAGTGAGCAATACAAATACGATCCATGTGTTCCTCTGTAGATGACCTGTGGTCAATAACATACAGTCATGAAATGACATAAATGAGAAGCAATGTGCGTATTCAGCCCGATACGCGTGTCTTGTGGACGGCGTGCTACAGCACAGACACTGCATCATGTGGAACAGAGCTCACGTGAGTGACGTGACAGTCAGATCTCCGCTGCGTGTTCTGATCTGAGGGTTCGTTTCAACCTGACGGGCTGTCAGTGTCTGCTCCGTGTGCATGCTCGCTTGCTGCAGCTTGTCATCACCACAGCGATACAGTGGGGTTAAAAGTATTTAGTCAGTCCCTGATTGTGCAAGTTCACCTACTTAGAAAGATGAGAGAGGTCTGTAATTTTCATCATAGGTACACTTCAACTATGAGAGACCAAATAAAAAAATAAAAAAAATCCAGAAAATCACATTGTAGGATTTTTAAAGAATTTATTTGTAAATTATGGTGGAAAATAAGTATTTGATCACCCACAAACAAGCAAGATTTCTGGCTCTCACAGACCTATAACTTTTTCTTTAAGAAGCTCTTCTGTCCTCCACCTGTTACCTGTATTAATGGCATCTGTTTGACCTCGTTATCTGTATAAAAGCCACCTATCCACAGCCTGATTTCCTGGATTTTTTTTTTTCTCATTTTGTATCTCACAGTTGAAGTGTACCTATGATGAAAATTACAGACCTCTCACATCTTTCTAAGTAGGAGAACTTGCACAATCAGGGACTGACTAAATACTTTTTTACCACACTGTATATATTTTTATTTATGTCCATGTAAATACAGCAACCAGACACACACGCCTCACAGTGGACAGTTGTTAGTCCATAACTGTCCAAATGCAGTAGGTGTTGTGTAGCTGGAAAGTCCAGAATGACAGATCACCACAGCTGCTTCTGTCAGAAGCCACGCCTCCCGTGAGTGGAGTGCACACACCCACATGTCAGTGTGTGTGTTCGCAAAGTCACACTTGTGGGGAACTTAGACAAATTTCACAGCAGTACGACAGCAGTCTGGCTACACATTTTCTAAGTGACATGCGAGGGTGTTAGATCTTTGTGCATGTCACCTGGAGTTTGGCCGAGAAGGATTGATGGGCTCGCACAGTGCACACGTTGTCTTTCAGGCGCTTGTGTGCGCAAACAGTTGTAGCAACAGGTGTACAAGGTCTTGGAGGCAGGTACAATTTTACATGTTTTGCACATGATTCCTGCTTCATGCGCACTTTATACACAAATTGACCAAATTCGCACTGTAAAGCTGCCCTAAGCAATGGCACAATGTTGCTGCGCCACCACACAGATTGTCAAATTTTGTGTATCCCTTTCTGTTTTCTTGGCTAATTTTTTTTTAAAGGCCCGGTCCCACTGGCGTTTAGGAAGATTTGCACATGAATTGCGCACAAAATTGGTTTATATTCGCTAAACATCCGCAATATCCGTGAAACATGCTTGCATGAGTCGGCCCACATCTGCACACATCCACAACTATCCGCAGAGGCACGTTTTTCCGTTGCCAGGATTTCTGAGCTGCACCAAATTTTGGTTGCGGATGACATCTGCCTTACATACGCAATACATACTCAATACATACTCAATCTATGCACTGTATATCCACCGTTATCCGCTGATATCCGTAACTGACGGGGTATTGCGGCTCGGCAGCGGACTGGGACAGTGTGTAAAATGGATATATAGCGTGCCTATCACGTCCACATCATGGGCTACAATAAGTTGTAGCAAATGCATACAGAGTGGCCACGAATAATCGTTTGTATTACATCTGCTTTGCATCTGATTTGCGGACAGTTTGCGAATGCATAACAAACACTTCACGTAAACCCAAAGTGCTATGTAAATGTGGCAGAAATCGACATACTTGCCAGTCATTGCCAGTCCAGCTATGGAGACGTACAGATGTAGTTATGGATCCCTAAAGATGTAGTGTGATAGTTGCTGCCATCCAACAACATACCAATCAACGTGTCCAAGTCCAGCAATTGCTCCAGAGGCTGTGGTGTTGGTGTGAATAGTGATGCCAAAAGGCCCGAGTGCGCTTCTTTCATGACCGCAATGCAGATGCTGCACATGTGCAATACAACCGCTGTTTCCGCAACACGTGTGCAATGCATTCTCAATACATCCTTAATACTTCCGTGATAATCGTAATGCATCTGATCCTCAGTACATGCATCATACATCCATGATTGTTCGTCAAATATTCACTATACATTATTAATATATCCATAATTCATATTGAAGAATTTGTCATTTTTGGCCAATTTTGTTGTGGACGACGACGAACGCCCGAAATTCGTATACTCAATTCATGTGCAATTAATCCTCTCCCCAGTGGGACCGGGCCTTAATATCTGCTTTTACTAGGAAGTTCAACTTCAGGGTCAAGAAAGGTCAAAAACAACTCCCATGGTTAGGGCCCTGTCCCACTGGGTTTAGAGGATTAATTGCGCATGAATTGAGTATACAAATTGCGGGCGTTCATTGTCATCCACAACAAAAATGGCCAAAAATGACAAATGTCCCAGTATGAATTACGGATATATTAATAATATATAGCAAATATATGATGAACAATCACGGTTATATAACGCATGTAGTGAGGAAACGGATCTGACACATTGAGATTATCACGGCAGTATTACTGGTGTATTATGAATGCATCACGCACGTGTTGCACGTGCACGGCATCTGCATTGCGGTCATAAAATAAGCACACTCGGGCCGTCGGCATCACTATTCACACCAACAATACAGGCTCTGGAACATTTGCTGGACTTGGACAAGTTGATCACAGAGTTAATGTTCATTTTGTCATGCGAGGGTTAACTGTTCATGAGTTTGGGGAGCGGGAGGGGGGAAGCCGCTCGCGGTGTGAGACTGTGTTTTTTTTTTTTTTGAGTGAGTTGTGGATAAACAGCAACTCTTCCTTTTGTTGGTGTTAAATAAAAGTCCTGGATTGCTGCAGCTAGGTCTTTGTGGATTTACACAGCCAGACTGGCACTGACTGGCAGGTATGTCGCTTTCTGCCTCATATAGTACTTTGGGTTTATGTGACATGTTTGTTATGCATTCACAGATTGTCCACAAATCAGCTACAAAGCAGTTGTAAGAAAAACGCTTTATTCATGGCCAATTTGTATGCATTCGCTACAACATATTTTAGTTTGTGATGTGGACATGATGGGCACGCAATATATCTGTTTTACACACTGTCCCTGTCCACTGCCAAGCCGCAAATCCCCGTCAGTTGCGGATATCAGCGGTTAATGGCAGATATACAGCACATAGAGTGAGTATGTATTGTGTATGAATTGAGTATATAAGGCGGCTCAAAAATCCTGGCTGCGGACATGCGTGCCTCTGCGGATGATCACGGGCGTGTTCGGATGACGGCCGACTCATACAGGCATGTTACACGGATATTGCAGATGTTTGGCGAATATGGGCCAATTTTGTGCGCAATCCAGATGCAAATCCTTCTAAATGCCAGTGGGACAGGGCCCTTAGATCAAACCTGTAAAGATCTGATGAGACCTAGAGACATGTAGCTTAAGCTCTATCTGAAAACTCGACTGCTCACAGTAAAAAATTTCACTCATTTGCGGAACAAAGTTACTCAAACTTTAAGGAAAGCCATCATCTCAGTTATTGAGGATTCAAAGGGTAATGGGAAGAAAGTTTGTCAGACACTAAATCAATTACTTGGTAAAAATAGCAAATATGACAATAGCACTTTTGAGTTAGATATTGATAATGTTCTGGAGAAGGATCCTAAGAAATAGCAAATACTTTGAATGACTACTTTTTAAATAGTGTGCTCAATATAAAAAAAAAAAATGTTTTCCCCCACCTCTGTTGCACCTTGTTTTCTAAACTGTGACCAACCCATTTTCAACTGGACAAAAAAACTGAAGGCGAACTATTAAAAACTATTAAAGGACTTAAATGTTCCAAAGCCAAAGATGTATATGGTATGGATACAAACTTTATAAAAATGCATGCTAATACATTAGTACAACCTATCACTCACTTGGGTAATTTGTGAATTCATCATAAAGCAGTCCTAATAACCTAGAAAGTTGCTTCAGTGACTCCCAGTTTTTACATTAGGCTGTAAAATTCAAGAGGCCAATTATAGACCAATCAGCATTCTTCCAGTTATCTCCAAGGTAGCTAAAAAATGGGTTGGAAATCAGCTGATCAAACACCTTGATAAAGGCTTCACACCACTACATCAAATGCAGTTTGGGTTTCGGTCACACAACTCAACTGAAACAGCTAACTGTATGTTAACTGAAAAGGTTAAGTGTCTATTGGATAAGTATTCCTATTTAGGTGCAGTGTTTCTTGACTTCAGGAAGGCATGTGACACCGTCAATCACAAAGTTTTGCGTAATAAACTCTCATACTTTAATTTCTCACCTGATGCGGTTCAGTTGTTTGAGTCGTATCTTTCAAATAGAACTCAGTGTGTTACAGTTGAAGGAATCAAATCTTCTTTTCGTAGCTGTCCTGTAGGTGTCCCACAGGGATCAGTCCTGGGGCCCTTATTATTTTCATTATACATAAATGACCTTCCAGAAGGATGCTGTGAACTCAATACCCAAATGTATGCAGACGATGCAGTCAGTTACACCTATGGTTCTACAACTGATATAATATCTTACAAACTTACCAATATTTTAAACAATGTACAAGACTGGCTTAATGATAATTGCCTTATGTTTAACAGAACTAAAACAGTCTGTATGACATTTTCAAAAGACCAGTAGAGCAGAACAGTCCAAAAGTGTCGATAGGTGGAGAGCTCCTTGAAATGGTATCCCATTTCAAGTAACTTGGAATCATCTTGGACTCTACTCTTTCCTTCCATAAACACGTGAAAAAAAAAAGTTGTCAACACTGTAAAATTTAGCCTTCAAAACTTTAAACAAATCAGGCTTTGTATTTTGACTGATGCTGCTGGATCGTACCTTCATTGCATGATCCTGTCTCATATTGAATATTGCTGCACAATATGGTCATTTGCTCATATGACAGTACTAAAACATTTAGAGCAACTTTATAAAAAAGTCATCAAAGTGTTTGCCAAAAAGTCATATTCCACTCATTACTGTGAAATTCTAGAGAAATACCATCTTTTAAGCTTTAACAATTTTATCATTTTTAAGCATGCTTGTCTCATTTATAAAAACTGTCCATGGCCTAGCTTTCCTCCTCTGGAGGAATTTATTAGACATAGAGATCATAACCTCAGGACTAGGTCTGCTTCTAGAGGGGACTGTGAGGTGCCCTTTCGATGAACTGCCACAGGACAAAACACTATTTCTGGGAAGGGTTGTACAAACTGGAACAGCCTTCCAACAACTATACGAGACAGTCCCACCCTGAGTGCTTTTAAAAATTAGCTTAAAAAATGGCTCAAAAACAATCAAACCTGTCAACACAGGTGAGATGTATTGTATATAATTTAACGTTTTGTATTTATTGTAATTGTTGTTTGTTGTTGTCTGAGGACTACAAATGGAAAGTAGCTTTTACCTAAATCTGGCATATTTACACTATGTCATGAAAATGTACAAAGTGTTCATTAATGTGCATTGTCCTCATCAAATAAACAATAAAGAAAGAAAGAAAGAAAGAAAGAAAGAAAGAAAGAAAGAAAGAAAGAAAGAAAGAAAGAAAGAAAGAAAGAAAGAAAGAAAGAAAGAAAAAGAAAAAAATAATCAGAGGGAGTTTTTTTCTTACCACTGTTGCCTGTGTGCTTGCTCTGGGGGTTGGTAAGGTTAGAACTTACTTGTGTGAAACGTTTTGAGGCAACTTTGTTGTGATTTGGCGATATATAAATAAAAATAAATTGAAAAAAATTAATTGAAATTGAAAAATGGTGATTATTCAATACTTATTTTACCCCATGTGTTTATTGACCCTGGCTGGATTAAAGAAGTTCCAAAATAAATTCAAACTTGTTGTCTAAAGTCATTCATGATATACGAGGTCTGTGAGAAAAGTATCGTACCTTTTTATTTTTTTCAAAAGCTATATGGATTTGATTCATATGTTTTTACGTCAGCCAAGCTTGAACCTTTGTGCGCATGCGTGAGTTTTTCCACGCCTGTCGGTTGCGTCATTCGCCTGTGGGCAGGCTTTGAGTGAGCATTGGTCCACCCCTCTCATCATTGTTTCATTGTCAGGAAATGGCGGAATGATCTGGGCTTTTTTTCCAATCAGAATTTTTTTTAGAAACAGTTAGAGACAGGCAGCTGGAGACCATTCGAAAAATGTATCTGGCTTTCGGTGAAAATTTTACGGGCTTCACAGAGAATAAGGAGTGTTACTACAGCTTTAAGGACGCCCCACAATGGTGCACGGCGCACCGCGCTCCGAGCCACCATCGAGAGGCAGAAAACACCACATCATTTCTAAACAGATGGCTGTGTGGAGCCGGGACCGTCATGTGCAATTTCTCTGGTTATCACAACAGCTGGACATCAGCCATTTTCCGGCAGATTTCACTTTTAACAAGAGATCTTGTCATGAAAGCCGCGCGGAGGCTTCACGCGTCACGACCGATTTGCTGATCGAGTGAGACAAAGGAACACCTCTGTTTCGGAGTGCCAGGGGACAAGTTGGGACATGCCTATCTCTCCACAATTTCTCTTATAACTCACTGGGCTGGTAAGCATTGAAAGCCGAGATAGGCATGTCCCAACTCGATGGCGGCTCAGAGCGCGGCGCGCCGTGCGCCATTGTGGGGCATCCTTAAAGCTGTAGTAACACTCCTTATTCTCTGTGAAGCCCGTAAAATTTTCACCGAAAGCCAGATAAATTTTTCGAATGGTTTCCAGCTGCTTGTCTCTAACAGTTTCTGAAAAAATTCTGATGGAAAAAAAGCCCAAATCATTCCGCCATTTCCTCGCAATGAAAATCTGATGAGGGGGCTGGACCACTACTCCCACAAGGCGTGCTCACAGGCGAATGACGCAACCGACAGGCGTGGAAAAACTCACGCATGCGCACGAAGGTTCAAGCTTGGCTGACGTAAAAACATATGAATCAAATCCATATAGTTTTTGAAAAAAATAAAAAGGTACGATACTTTTCTAACAGACCTCGTATGCTGTACAATCACACTAGGCTTTGTGTCGTGGTGTTTTAGACTCTGCGTCATATATTCAAACCATATAATGCATGGCTTCTCGTTGTTTAATCCTTACGTATATATATATATATATATATATATATATATTTTTTTTTTTTTTTTTTTTTTTTTGGGGGGGGGGTGGGGGGTCCAGGCTGTAAACATTTTTAGTTTTTGCTATAAAATTGTACCTTTTAACATGGAGTTGAATGGGAGTCTGCTCACTTTTGGAGAAAACGTCAAGTGGCCAGTAAAGGAACTGTAAGATTTTCTTCCAGCAGAGCTTCATCTGAGGCCATCAAAACTTGGGAAAGACTGAGCAGTGATGCACCACAAATTATTTTTTTATTAATTTATTTATTTCATTTATATAGTGCCAAATCACAACAAGGCTGCCTCAAGGCGCTTCACAGAAGTAAGGTCTAACCTTACCAACCCCCAGAGCAACCGGGGTAAGGAAAAACTCCCTCTGAGGAAGAAACCTCAAGCAGACCAGACTCAAAGGGGTGACCCTCTGCTTGGGCCATGCTACAGACACAAATAAAACAAAACGAACATACATAAAATGTTCCCGGTGCACAGGATGGTTCCGGAACAGATACCGCACCCATCTCTGGATGGAGCCACACTCCAAACATAGAGAAAAGAAAAAAAAAAGCAGAATGAAGCATCAGAAAGACAACAAATACAGTGTAATTTGTCAGCATTAAGCAACAAGAAAAAACAGAAGAAATGCTAAGGTGATCGCCGGCCACTAGCCCTAAGCTTCACTAAAAGACCCAGAATTTGGATGAAGTTGAGGCCGCAGCCTGCTGTTTCCTAATAAAATTAATTAAAAGAGTAAAAAGTATAAAAACATACTGTGCCAGTATGCTAGCCATACGAAAGGGAAAATAAGTGCGTCTTAAGTCTGGACTTGAAAGTCTCCACAGAATCTGACTGTTTTATTGATGCAGGGAGATCATTCCACAGAACAGGGGCACAATAAGAGAAAGCTCTGTGACCCGTAGAGTTTTTCTTCACCCTAGAGACACTATGTAGTCCTGCACGTTGAGAACACAAAGCCCAGGCTGGTACGTAGGGTTTAATTAAGTCAGCTAGGTAGGGAGGTGCCAGTCTGTGAACAATTTTATAGGCTAGTAGCAGAACCTTAAAATCTGATCTCACTGGGACAGGAAGCCAGTGAAGAGATGCCAAAATGGGTGTAATATGGTCAAACTTTCTGCTTCGTGTCAAAACTGGCAGCAGCATTTTGCAACTGAAATGCACCTGATGTAAATGCAAAAATGCAAAGTAGTTGCATGTAATGCATGTTTATCATGATGTGACTTGTAGTGTGTTCCATGCGTAAGAAGATGGACTCGGTTCAGTTCTTGAACAGCATGTTTGTCAAAGAGATATTTTCTGCATTAATAAAGATTTCAATGTGAACGACATGAATGAGTTCACTCATTAAATATTGATGAAATAAAGTGTGCTGATGTTTTAACTCACTCATCTTCAGCCACTTACTCCAATGAAGGGTAGTGTTTTGACTCTTCCCTCAGATTTATTGGTGTCCTGTCTGAGTGAATTAAATGCATTAATTATCAGAAATAATGTGAACACATCTTCTGAATGAAAAGCTTTGATGGCTATTTTTCTAATCTCCCTATTCCTCTGCTAAACCCCTGTGCTCTGCACAATATCTGATCTATCAATCTGATTCTTTCATCTTTAGATAGATTGTGAGTAAAACCACTTCATTTCATCAGCAGACTCATCAAGAACATTACAGTAACTCTACATTAAAAATGCATGTAAATCACATATCCAAAAATGACCTAAACCCCCAGAAAAGTCAAAGCTTCATGTGCTGATCTAACCTGTCATTTGGAAATCTGCTGTAAAGTGTGCTGATTTATGTCCTTGCAAGCATAAGGCCATCAGTTCTCTCCATATGACATTATGGCACATTCAAGGCTGTCTGGGGATAAATTATCATGCTCAATGATGTCGATGAGTTAAACCAGAGGAACAGATGCATGCCTGATGTTGAATTTAAACCTCAATGCACAGCAGCATCTCAGGGGACCAGCTGTGTGATGCATGGGCTCGAGCAATATTCTGCAATTTCTACTATAATTAACGGCAGTCAATAAAATGATGATCTAGTGTCCAAGCTGTGGTGACACATACGAGGCCTGTTAGAAAAGTATCCGACCTTATTATTTTTTTCAAATACCATATGGATTTGAATCACATGTGATTGCGTCAGCCAAGCTTGAACCCTTGTGCGCATGCGTGAGTTTTTTCATGCCTGTCGGTTGCGTCATTCGCCTGTGAGCAGGCTTTGAGTGAGGTGTGGTCCACCCCTCTCGTCTATTTTTTATTGCAAATAAATGTCTGAATGATTTGGAGCTTTGCTGCATCACTTTTTTTCCAGAAACTGTAAGAAACCTCCAGGTGGACACCGTTCGAAAAATTAATATGGCTTTCAGGGACAATTTTTTGGGGATTAAACAGATTACGGGGTGTTACTGACCCTTTAAGGACAGCCCACAACTGCTGAGAGCGCAGCGCGCTCCCAGCGCCGATGGACAGGCTGACACCCAGCACAAACAACCAGATCATTTCCAACGTGAAAGCTTTGTTGATCCGGGACCTCATCTGACTTTCACAAAAAGGCAGAAGATGTGGATGTCAGCACTTTTTCCGGCACATTCCACCATTACAGGAGTTTCTTTTCATGGAAAAAGAAGCGTTGGGACGCGCCACGGAGCCGTTCATTACGCGGGACAAAACCACCTCGGTGTTGGTCTCACAGGACGGCTTAAAGGTGGATTTCAGACGGATTCCGGTTGCTTTCCAGTCGTGTGATTATCCGATAGTGATTGTGCATGAGCTGAACATGCCAGAACATGTCTTGTGAGGCTTCATCACGGCATTTCTTTTCGCCATGCAGCTCCGCCGTGACCAGCGGAATTCCTCCACCTTTGTTGAATATGCCGTTCATTTCTAAACTGGACGCTGTCTTGATCCGGTATGTTCTCTGACTAGCACAGGAATTGTGAAAAGACGTGGACGTCAGCACTTTTTCTGGCACATTAAGACAGACGTGCGGAGGAGTTCGGCGCGTCGTGGTGCAGCTGCTTGGCGCAAAGCAACGCCGTCATGAAGCCTCACAGGACATGTTGGGCCAGCTCAAGCTCAATTTCTCGGATATTCACACAACAGAAAAGCAACCAGAATCCGTCTGAAAGCCATCCTGAGAGACCAACACCGAGGTGGTTTTGTGCCGCGTCAAGAGCGGCACGGTGGCGCGTCCCTCGGCTTCTTTTTCCATGAAAAAAAAACTCCTGTAACGGTGGAATGTGCCGGGAAAAAGTGCTGATGTCCACGTCTTTTCACAATTCCTGTGCTAGTCAGAGGACATACTGGATCAAGACAGCGTCCAGTTTAGAAATGAACGGCACATTCCACTGTTACAGGAGTTTTTGTCATGGAAAGAGAAGCTGCTCCACCATGCATCACGGTGCAGCCGCTCGGCGCAAAGCAACGCCGTGATGAAGCCTTCCAGGACATGTTGGGGCAGGTCCAGCTCATGCACAATCACAATCAGATAATCACACGACTGAAAAGCAACCGACAGCCGTCTGAAATCCACCTTTAAGCCGTCCTGTGAGACCAACACCGAGGTGGTTTTGTGCAGTGCCATGAGCGGCACAGTGGCGCGTCCCTCCGCTTCTTTTTCCATGAAAAAAACTCCTGTAACGGTGGAATGTGCTGAAAAAGTGTTGATGTTCGCAATAAAAAATAGATGAGAGGGGTGGACCACACCTCACTCCAAGCCTGCTCACAGGCGAATGACGCAACCGACAGGCATGAAAAAACTCACGCATGCGCACGAGGGTTCAAGCTTGGCTGACGCAATCACACGTGATTCAAATCCACATGGTTTTTGAAAAAAATAATAAGGTCAGATACTTTTCTAACAGTTCTCGTATAATATGAGAGTGAATCCAACTGCTCTAATATCGGTGCTTGCTATTTTATCAACAAACAAGAGCAATCTGAGATTTCTGATGTCCGTCAATGGTTGACAAGGACTCAAAAGAAAAGATATGTGATTCACATTGTGACTTTACCTGGATCCAGATTCCAAAGCACAATGCAATAATTGCAAACTGATTCAGAATGGTTTGACTGATCAAGATGTTGCAATTGCAATTCACAAGCTGAAACAAAATAGTGTCTTTTTGATCTTGGGTTTACATTGTGATGTCATACCCATGAAGAAGTTTTGGCATAATCCTTAAAAGTTAGTGAAGTAAAATCTGATCCAGAATCCAAATCCAGATCACCTCCAAAATTTAATGGAGTCTTCCAAGGGCAATTTATGGTGAACATTTGTTGAAAATCCATTAACAAGTTCTGCCATAATCCTTTAACACGTACAGTTGTGCTCAAAAGATTACATACCCTGGCAGAATTTTTGCTTTTTTGGTCATTTCTAAGAGAATATGAATGACAACACAAAAACTTTTTTTCACTCATGGTTAGTGGTTGAGTGAAGCCATTTATTGTCAAACAACTGTTTCCTCTTTTTAAATCAAAATGACAAGAGAACTACCCAAATGAAACTGATCAAAAGGTTTACATACCCCTGATCTTAATACTGTGTATTGCCCCCTTTAACATCAACGACAGCTTGGAGTCTTTTGTGGTAGTTTTGGACGAGGCTCTCTGATGGAGAAGCTGCCAGCCAGCCAGCCAGCCAGCCAGATAAGCCCGTAAGTTACGGGCTTATCTGGCTGTGATTAGAGAAATCGTGCACAGTGCAAGCTTTGCATTTTGCATCACTACTCTTAGATTCATAGTGGAGTAGAGCAGAGAAGGATTTTCTTTCACCAAAACAGATAAACTCCAGGCTTGCATCTCAGATGTACCTTCTGGCAATTTGTAGCTAAACTTTCAGGTCTTCTTTTTAAGAAAATCCTCCTCTATACCACTTCATCATGAAGATGGATAACTGGTGACACAAAATGCAAAGCTTGCACTGTGCATAATTTCTCCAATCACAGCCACGTAAGCCCGTAACTTCTTCTGGGTTGTCTGGGTATCTTGGTGGCTTTCCTCACTCTTCTCTTTCTTGCACAGTCACTCAGTTTTTGAGAACTGTCTACTCCATGCAGATTTACCATAAAGTGCCATACTGTTTGTATCTCTTTGTAATTAATGTAAATAAAGTCCAAGACATATTCAGTGGCAGCTTCTCCATCAGAGAGCCTCGTCCAAAACTACCACAAAAGACTCCAACCTGTCGTTGATGTTAAAGGGGGCAATACACAGTATTAAGAACAGGGGTATGTAAACTTTTGATAAGGATAATTTGGTAGTTCTCTTCTCATTTTGATTTAAAAAGAGGAAACACGGTTGTTTGACAATAAATGGCTTCACCAAACCACAAACCATAAGTGAAAAAAGTTATTGTGTTGTCATTCATATACTCTTAAAAATGGCCAAAAAAACAAAAATTCTGCCAGGGTATGTAAACGTTTGAGCACAACTGTATATAAAGTGAATCCTGATCCAGACCTGTATCATCTCCAAAAATCAGTGGAGCCTTCTATGTCCTAATATCTGTCTGTGGTGCAAATTTGGTGAGAATCCATTAAGTAGTTTTTTTTTTTTCTTTTGTTTTTACATAATCCTTCAAACCCTATACAAAGTGAAATGTTGATCCAGAATCCAGAACCAGATACAGATCACCTCCAAAACTGAATGGAGTCTTCCATGGCTGAATATCTATCTATGTTGAAAATTTGGTGAGAATCCTTGAAGTAGTTTTGAGGTAATCCTGCTCACAGACAGCCAGACAAATAAATAAACGCCAATGGTTTTATTACATCCTTGGCACACAAAATAAGCTGAAGACTTTTAGAAAGCTGACATCCTTGGACTTTAAACCTTTCACTCACCACAGAACATTCTCATAAATGGGAAAGGCTTAAGAATAGTTGATACTTCAACAAACCAAATCCAATGTTTCATTCATATATTGTAAGAGCGTTCTATAGAATAGTGTGGTAACAAGTATTCGGTTTGGGTTTACAATCAGGGCATCGAGTAGTGATGGTGTTATGACCTGGGACCTCATTTATCTAACTGTGCAAGATTCAAGATTTCATTGTATGAACACAATTCAGCGTATGTGTAAGTACAACATAGTCTGCATTTGTCAAACACACACACCGGCCAAATGGTTGTGCAGCACCTGTTTGTTACTTATCTTTCACAGCAGAATAAAGGAACAAGATAGGAAAAAAATCCGCTTTTGTAAAAAAAAAAAAAGATTGAGGTGCTTATGTTGTCACAGCACTGAGATGAAAAATAAAAAAAATAAATTAAATAAACGCATCAAATCTACCTGTGCCATTTGTAATGACTATTTAGTCATGGTGTTGTATCGCTTCTTTATGTAGACATCACAACTTATTGCACAACTTATTACTTATTGTCATAACTTTCAAAAAACTTTAAGAAGTTTTAACAAGCCCGCCCCCCCCCCCCCCCAAAAAAAGCATCTGTCCACACCCCCTTTTAATGAAAGTTGGTTAAATTCAAAATTAAAATAATATTGTATTAAAGTTGATTACTTGACCCTACATTAAATAATTTTTTCTGACCCTGACACATAATAAAAAGGAAAAACAAATATTTCACAAGGTTTTATGCTTCACTTCGGTGTCTGACCCATAAAGGTCATCAGTGTGCGCTGGTCTTTCCAGAGTTCCGTAACTGAACTGGCTGACTCAAAATAACTTTTCTTTTGCAGGGGGAATTTTTTTTTTAATTTGTTAATCATTTTACCCATGCACATTTTTTTTTTTTTTTTTGCCAAAATCAGTAGTAGTCACATGACAACTCAGCAGTGATGCCGGTACGCGTTACTCTCATCTGACCACTTTTTTTTAGTAACGAGTAATCTAACGCGTTAATCTTTCCAAATCAGTAATCAGATTAAAGTTACTTCTCCATGTCACTGTGCGTTACTATTATTTTTGCATTGTGGGTCGATAGCAGCATTAAACGTGGTCCGTGGGCAGGAAGACTGAACTGCCCACTTTAAGTGAGCTGCGAGCTTTTCATCCACGGTTTTTTGCAGCAGCTTCCGGGCAGCAGCTACGACTTGTCCTCACCTCTTAAAACAGTGACAACAGCACAAATGCACTGAGCTTTACAAAGACATTTTTATGCTTTTTTTTTCTCTCTCTGAGCCGAGCTCCGTATCTGCTGCTAAAAACAGCTGGTCCTCCGCCACGCGTCAGGCACGTCAACAACTAACACTATTTTCCACTCAAATGCACCTAAACTCTCTTTCTGAGGACCACATGATGTGAAAACACAATAAAACTTTCTTACCTGTAAATCTGGTCATGTTTCCTGTGTAAGTAAATGTTATCCATTCTTTGTGCCCAAACGCCAAGGCAGGGGCGAATCCAGATGGAATGGGGGCGTGGGGCAGGGATGTGCCCCCCCACAACACCCCTAGATTAAAGGTCCAGTTTTGAAGTCGTTTTTTTACTACAACTACTAATACTACTTATAATAATAATTTCGACAAGTAAAATGTTTACAGAGAATTTAAATGTTAGAAAAAATTTAATAGTTACATTTATAAACAATGTTGGTTAGAAATTTCAAGTTTTACTGTTACAGTGCTGTCAACAGTTAAATATGAGGTCAAGAAAGAGGTCTTTATTTTACTTTTTATAAAACAAGTATTTATTTTCATTGAAGTCATGAAAGGATGACTATAAAGTGAGTTTTGGCAAAACAAGTATCATTGTCATGTTGAGGTGGCAGAGGGTTGTTGTCGGCAGCTGGGGAAAGTAACTAAAAAAGTAACTAGTAATCTAACTTAGTTACTTTTCCAACTGAGTAATCAGTAAAGTAATCAGTAATTGGATTACTTTTTCAAAGTAACTGTGGCAACACTGCAACTCAGCCCCATGGAGTGTGCACCCAGTACATTCTGACTGCCTGTCCCAAGCTCAGATAAATGAAAAGGGTAGAAGAGGGCGTTAACCTTAAACTTCTCAGCCACACGGGGTGTGCAGCTGGGACACTGAGTCCTGGTCCCAATCCTGGATAAATGAGTAGGGTTGCTTCAGGAAGGGCATTCGGGTGTCAAACAAGCCAAAATAAAGATGCAGAGTACAAATAGAATTTTCATACCGGATCGGTCGAGACCCGGGTTAGGGCATAACATGATTGAAGCCGACTGACTCATGAAGGAGGAATCGCATGCCACTCGTGAAAAATCAGAGCCGCCTTGAATGTCTGTTGTGTGGGCCGCTGAAGAGGAGGTACTGCTGGCCCACCACCACCAGATGGCGCCCTGCTTGAAGTGCGGGCTTCAAGCACGAGAGGGCGTCATAGCAACCGGGAGTGACAGCTGTCACCCGTCATCAGCACCAGCTGTCACTCATTCACATCATACCACCACCACCATAAAGGCCGGACTGCAACTCCACCTCCAAGCTGAGAAATCAGCTACCTTGGAGGTAATTTTCTCTGCTGAAGTAAAACATTGAGTAATAGTATGAACTTCTTTGCAGCCGTTTTCCTGTGGTGTTGCCTTATCTGTGGGATTGGCGTTTGGTGTGATCAGCGACGGCTTCGCTTCACACTCCAACCAGATAAGTGGTTAGACAGGAGCTGCACGAGACTGTGATTGGAGGTGGAGGTGCTCCCTCCCAAAAGAACACAGACGGTGGAATTACTGAGTGTGCGAACTCACACTCATCTAAACTGTTTCTGTTCTCTGCCAGCAGTACCCGGTCTGACAGCTGGAGACGGTGGCCACCTGGGGCTCCAGGACTTGGCGGCTCCGGTGTTCTTCAGATCTGTTGGCGGTGAGGGCTGGGTGGGATCCGGCTCGGTTCTACAACCCCTGGCAAAAATTATGGAATCACCGGCCTCGGAGGATGTTCATTCGGTTGTTTAATTTTGTAGAAAAAAAGCAGATCACAGTCATGACACAAAACTAAAGTCATTTCAAATGGCAACTTTCTGGCTTTAAGAAACACTATAAGAAATCAGGAAAAATAATTGTGGCAGTCAGTAACGATTACTTTTTTAGATCAAGCAGAGGGAAAAAAATATGGAATCACTCAATTCTGAGGAAAAAATTATGGAATCATGAAAAACAAAAGAACACCCCAACACATCACTAGTATTTTGTTGCACCACCTCTGGCTTTTATAACAGCTTGCAGTCTCTGAGGCATGGACTTAATGAGTGACAAACAGTACTCTTCATCAATCTGGCTCCAACTTTCTCTGATTGCTGTTGCCAGATCAGCTTTGCAGGTTGGAGCCTTGTCATGGACCATTTTCTTCAACTTCCACCAAAGATTTTCAATTGGATTAAGATCTGTACTATTTGCAGGCCATGACATTGACCCTATGTGTCTTTTTGCAAGGAATGTTTTCACAGTTTTTGCTCTATGGCAAGATGCATTATCATCTTGAAAAATGATTTCATCATCCCCAAACATCCTTTCAATTGATGGGATAAGAAAAGTGTCCAAAATATCAACGTAAACTTGTGCATTTATTGATGATGTAATGACAGCCATCTCCCCAGTGCCTTTACCTGACATGCAGCCCCATATCATCAATGACTGTGGAAATTTACATGTTCTCTTCAGGCAGTCATCTTTAGAAATCTCATTGGAACGGCACCAAACAAAAGTTCCAGCATCATCACCTTGCCCAATGCAGATTTGAGATTCATCACTGAATATGACTTTCATCCAGTCATCCACAGTCCACGATTGCTTTTCCTTAGCCCATTGTAACCTTGTTTTTTTCTGTTTAGGTGTTAATGATGGCTTTCGTTTAGCTTTTCTGTATGTAAATCCCATTTCCTTTAGGCGGTTTCTTACAGTTCGGTCACAGACATTGACTCCAGTTTCCTCCCATTCGTTCCTCATTTGTTTTGTTGTGTATTTTCGATTTTTGAGACATATTGCTTTAAGTTTTCTGTCTTGACACTTTGATGTCTTCCTTGGTCTACCAGTATGTTTGCCGTTAACAACCTTCCCATGTTGTTTGTATTTGGTCCAGAGTTTAGACACAGCTGACTGTGAACAACCAACATCTTTTGCAACATTGCGTGATGATTTACCCTCTTTTATGAGTTTGATAATCCTCTCCTTTGTTTCAATTGACATCTCTCGTGATGGAGCCATGATTCATGTCAGTCCACTTGGTGCAACAGCTATCCAAGGTGTGATCACTCCTTTTTAGATGCAGACTAACGAGCAGATCTGATTTGATGCAGGTGTTAGTTTTGGGGATGATAATTTACAGGGTGATTCCATAATTTATTCCTCAGAATTGAGTGAGTCCATATTTTTTTCCCTCTGCTTGGTCTAAAAAAGTAACCGTTACTGACTGCCACAATTTTTTTTCTTGATTTCTTATAATGTTTCTTAAAGCCAGAAAGTTGCCATTTGAAATGATTTTAGTTTTGTGTCATGTCTGTGATCTGCTTTTTTTCTACAAAATTAAACAACTGAATGAACATCCTCCGAGGCCGGTGATTCCATAATTATTGCCAGGGGTTGTAGACTGACGTCTCCTATCCTCAAGCCTGCCCACACGTCACTCAACATTTAATTGTCTGTGGTACCAAAACTGTGTTTGTCTGTATTCCGTTGTGCACTTCACAACATTAAATTGTTAATATTTGGCTTATCCATTGTCCGTTCATTTAACGCCCCCTGTTGTGCGTCCGTGTTCCTACACCTTCACAACAGGATTTCTTGGCCAGCGTCATGGATCCCGAGGGGCGTCAACCATCGCTTGAACAGCCAATGGAAGAGCGAGGTGAACAGGCATCAGCAGGAGGCATGTTAGGTGAGCTGCAGCAAATCTTGACCACTTTCACTGCTCGGCTGGACTTAGTCACCGAGCAGAATGTGATTCTCAATCGGAGGATGGAGGCTCTCACCGCCCGGGTGGAAGCGCAGGCTCAGGGCGCTGCTGCAGCACCTCCTCGTGCTGACCGGAGGCCTGAGACAGACATTCCGCTGGTCGTTCTATGACCCCCCCCCCACCATCCCCTGAAGCTTACATAAGCCCTCCGGAGCCGTACAGAGGCTGTGTCAAGACGTGCGCGGACTTCTTAATGCAGTGCTCGCTCGTCTTTTCACAGCGTCCCGTCATGTATGAGTCAGACGCCAGCCGGGTGGCTTACGTAATAAATTTGCTTCGAGGAGAGGCACGCGCCTGGGCTACGGCACTCTGGGAGCAGAATTCACGGCTCCTAACGACGTATACTGGGTTTGTGAGGGAGTTCAAGCAGGTTTTTGATCACCCCCATAGAAGCGAATCCGCATCAAACTTGCTGCTGTCAATCAGACAGGGGCGTCGGAGTGCAGCGGACTATGCAGTCGACTTCCGCATCGCGGCTGCGAGGTCCGGCTGGAACAACGTTGCACTCCGCGCCACCTTCATAAATGGACTGTCTCCGGTCCTGAAGGAGCATTTACTGGCTAAGGATGAACTGCGGGATTTCGATGGGCTTGTTGATCTGGTTATACGATTAGATAACCGATTAGAGGAACACCGTCGGGAGCAGGGCAGGGGGCGTGGCCGGGCACGAGCCGTCCCTCTTCCTTCCGGGTCCGAAAGGGTGCTGTCTTCCCCACGCTCCACAGCCCGTGACTCACGTGTGGCAACAGCTCCCCCTGCTGACGAAGCTATGGACACGAGCAGGGCTAAAGTCAATACAAAGCTCAGACAACGGAGGCTGGTCCGCGGGGAGTGTTTTTTCTGTGGCTCGAGTGAGCATCAACAGAGGAACTGCCCAAAAAATGGTTAAACGACAACGCCCGCCCTTAGAAGCTGGGCTAAGGGTGGGCCATAATACGTACGCGGGGAAACCCCGTAAATCTGCACGCATCCCAGTTACGATCCTGAGTGGGGATCTGACCCTTTACGCCCCAGCACTGGTAGACACGGGGTCGGAAGGGAATCTGCTGGACAGCAGATGGGCAAGGGAAGTCGGGCTCCCTCTAATGGCTCTACCTTCACCTTTGAAGGTACAGGCACTAGATGGCACCCTTCTTCCATTAATCACAGACCAGACACCACCAGTAACACTGGTGGTGTCTGGTAATCACAGGGAGGAGATTGTGTTTTATGTAACACCTTCTACCTCCCATGTGATTTTGGGCTATCCTTGGATGATAAAGCACAATCCCCGGATTGATTGGCCGTCTGGGGTTGTGGCTCAGTGGAGCGAAACCTGCCACCGGGAATGTCTCGGATCCTCGGTTCCGCCTGGTGTGACAGTTAGTGACGAGGTCAAAGTCCCTCCCAATCTGACGGCGGTGCCAAGTGAGTACCATGATCTTGCTGACGTTTTCAGCAAGGATCTGGCGCTCACCCTTCCCCCGCACCGTCCGTACGATTGTGCCATTGATTTGATCCCGGGCGTTGAGTACCCGTCCAGTAGGCTGTACAACCTCTCACGTCCTGAACGCGAATCAATGGAGACCTACATCCGGGACTCATTAGCTGCCGGGCTGATCCGGAAACTCCATCTCCCCGATGGGTGCTGGTTTCTTTTTTGTGGGCAAGAAAGACGGTGGACTACGTCCAAGCATTGATTACAGGGGGCTGAACAAGATCACGGTTCGCAACCGATACCCTCTGCCCCTGTTAGATTCAGTGTTCATGCCCCTGCATGGAGCCCAAATATTCACAAAACTGGATCTTAGGAATGCGTACCACCTGGTTTGGATCCGGAAGGGAGACGAATGGAAGACAGCATTTAACACCCCGTTAGGTCACTTTGAGTACCTGGTCATGCCGTTCGGCCTCACAAATGCCCCCGTGATGTTCCAAGCTTTGGTAAACGATGTCTTGCGGGACTTCCTGCATTGGTTTGTCTCCGTATATCTAGACGATATACTTATCTTTTCCCCGGATCCTGAGACTCATGTTACGCATGTACGTCAGGTCCTGCAGCGGTTGTTGGAGAACCGGCTGTTTGTGAAGGGCGAGAAGTACGAGTTCCACCGTACTTCTTTGTCCTTCCTGGGGTTCATCATCTCCTCAAACTCCGTCACACCCGATCCGGCCAAGGTAGCGGCGGTGAGAGACTGGTCCCAACCAACAAACCGTAGGAAACTGCAACAGTTCCTCGGTTTTGCTAATTTTTACCGGAGGTTCATCAAGGGCTATAGTCAGGTGGTTAGCCCCCTGACAGCCCTGACCTCCACAAAAGTCCCCTTCACCTGGTCGGATCAGTGCGAAGCCGCGTTTAGGGAGTTGAAACGCTGGTTCTCAACTGCGCCAGTTCTGGTGCAGCCCGATCCAAGTCGCCAGTTTATAGTCGAAGTGGACGCCTCTGACTCAGGGATAGGAGCCGTGCTGTCCCAGAGCAGGGAGTTCGACAAGGTTCTCCAACCTTGTGCCTATTTTTCCCGCAGTTTGACCCCGGCTGAAAGGAACTATGACGTCGGCAATCGGGAACTTCTTGCGGTGAAGGAGGCTCTGGAGGAGTGGAGACACCTGTTGGAAGGAGCTTCAGAGCCATTCACGGTTTTCACTGACCATCGGAACCTGGAGTACATCCGGACCGCCAAGCGTCTGAACCCCAGGCAAGCCCGCTGGTCACTGTTCTTCGGGCGTTTTGACTTTCGGATCACATACCGCCCCGGGACAAAGAACCAACGGTCTGACGCCCTGTCCCTAGTGCACGAAGAGGAAGTCAGGACCGAGCTGTCAGACCCGACTGAAACCATCATCCCCGAGTCCACTGTCGTGGCCACCCTCACCTGGGACGTGGAGAAGACCGTCCAGGAGGCCCTGACACAGAACCCGGACCCGGGGACCGGCCCCAGGAACAGACTGTACGTCCCACCAGAGGCCAGAGCTGCAGTCCTGGACTTCTGTCACGGTTCCAAGCTCTCCTGCCACCCAGGGGTGCGAAGAACCATGGCAGTTGTCCGGCAGCACTTCTGGTGGGTGTCTCTGGAAGCCAATGTCCGGGAGTACATCCAGGCCTGCACCACGTGCACCATGGGCAAAGCGGACCACCAAAGAACCCAGGGTCTCCTCCAGCCTTTGCCCGTGCCTCATCGCCCCTGGTCTCACACCGCCGTCCCAGGGCAAGACAACCATCCTCACGATAGTGGACCGGTTCTCCAAGGCAGCCCACTTCGTGGCCCTCCCAAAGCTCCCGACGGCCCAGGAGACTGCAGACCTCCTGGTCCACCAGGTCATGCGTCTGCATGGGATTCCATCGGACATTGTTTCAAATCGTGGTCCCCAGTTCTCCTCCCAGGTCTGGAGGAGTTTCTGCAGGGAACTGGGGACCACAGTAACCCTCTCATCCGGGTACCACCCTCAGACGAACGGGCAGGCAGAGCGGATGAATCAGGAGTTGGAGCATGCCCTCCGCTGTGTGACCTCCGTGCACCCGATGACCTGGAGTGTTCATCTGGCCTGGATCGAGTACGCTCATAATAGCCAAGTGTCATCTGCCACCGGCCTCTCCCATTCGAGAAATGTTTGGGGTACCAGCCCCCATTATTTCCGTTGGTGGAGGGAGAGGTCGGGGTGCCCTCGGTCCAGGCCCATCTGAGAAGGTGTCGTCGGGTGTGGCGTACCGCCCGCTCTGCCCTGCTCAAAGCCCGGATGAGGGCCAAGGCCCATGCAGACCGCCGGCGTGCCCCGGCCCCTACGTATCAGCCCGGGCAGGCGGTTTGGCTATCCACTAGAGACATTTCCCTACAAGTGGAATCCCAAAAACTCAAGGACAGATATATCGGACCCTTCACCATCCTAAACGTCCTCAGCCCAGCATACAGATACATCCAGTTTTTCATGTGTCAAGACTCAAATCCTGCCACTCCTCTCCCCTCTGTGCCCCCGGACCGGTGCCGCCGCCTGCCCGGATCATTGACGGGGAGCCGTCTTGGACTGTGCGTCAGCTCCTGGACGTCCTTCGGAAGGGCCGGGGGTTCCAGTATTTGGTGGACTGGGAGGGGTATGGACCTGAAGAACGCTCCTGGGTGAGAAGAGCTTCATCCTGGACCCGGCCCTCCTGGCTGACGTCTACCGGCGGCACCCGGACAAGCCTGGTCGGGCGCCAGGAGGCGCCCGTTGAGGGGGGGGTCCTGTTGTGTGGGCCGCTGAAGAGGAGGTACTGCTGGCCCACCACCACCAGATGGCGCACTGCTTGAAGTGCGGGCTTCAAGCACGAGAGGGCGTCATAGCAACATGGAGTGACAGCTGTCACCCGTCATCAGCACCAGCTGTCACTCATTCACATCACACCACCAACACCATAAAGGCCGGACTGCAACTCCACCTCCCCGCCGAGAAATCAGCTACCTTGGAGGTAATTTTCTCTGCTGAAGTAAAACATTGAGTAATAGTCTGAACTTCTTTGCAGCCGTTTTCCTGTGGTGTTGCCTTATCTGTGGGATTGGCGTTTGGTGTGATCAGCGACGGCTTCGCTTCATACCCCAACCAGATAAGTGGTTAGACAGTAGCTGCACGAGAGTGTGATTGGAGGTGGAGGTGCTCCCTCCCAAAATAACACAGACGGTGGAATTACTGAGTGTGCGAACTCACACTCATCTAAACTGTTTCTGTTCTCTGCCAGCAGTACCCGGTCTGACAGCTGGAGACGGTGGCCACCTGGGGCTCCAGGACTTGGCGGCTCCGGTGTTCTTCAGATCCGTTGGCGGTGAGGGCTGTGTGGGATCCGGCTCGGTTCTAGACGGACGTCTCCTATCCTCAAGCCTGCCCACACGTCACTCAACATTTAATTGTCTGTGGTACTAAAACTGTGTTTGTCTGTATTCCGTTGTGCACTTCACAACATTAAATTGTTACTATTTGGCTTATCCATTGTCTGTTCATTTAATGCCCCCTGTTGTGGGTCCGTGTTCCTACACCTTCACAACACTGTCGCCACAACCATTTGCGCACACCAGCGGCGGAAAAACCCTGTGAGTGACCATTCGACCCCCTCTTGGCAGGTGTTGGCCGGAGTCCAGGTGCCACCCACAAGCATCCAACACCCCTCGCAGGGCATGTAGAAAAGGTGGGGACATCCATGCTGCCAGTACGAGAGCAGAGAGCAGCTGACTACTTTTGACCTGGTTGTGCGAACGGCAGCATATTTTCTAAGTGCCCCACGAGTGTGCCATTACCAAGCATCACACATCATGCAAGCTCCCCACAACACATGTGGTGTGCGAGTGTGTTGCTCACCCCAACACATGTAGCGTGAGGAGTGTGTCGTTGCCCCCCCATGCCATGATCAAACATTCTCAGGTGCTGCTTACATGGCTGCAGTGCAATTGCTGTCCTGCGCACATCTGGGTGGCTGTAATGTCCAGCTGGGACAGCTGACTACTGTGTACTCACAAATCAGCTGGAGGGCATCAGCAACATGAACAACACTCCAGCAATGCACATGTGGGCGGGCTCTCATGTTCTCGTCAGTTCCACCTGAACGCGGCTCAGTGCACATGGCATGCTAAATTAAAAATGCAGAGAACACAGCCAGGGCAAGTATATAAATAAATACTACAATAACTACATACATAATTACATAACAGAGAAAATAAATAATCACAGAACAAAGGAAAAGAGAGTGACACTTTGTTCTGTGTGGTGATTAAAAAGGTGGGCATGTCACTGCGAGCAGCTGCTGTTGAGATCTGTGGATCCGCAAGTCACAGCTGGAGAACACATACCATGTTATGATGGACTTCAACACTCCACCATGAGGCGCATGCATTGGCAAGCTGTCCACATGCAAAAGGATAGTGTGACAGCAGTGAGATGTGCAGTAGGACTTCATTCAAGCTGGAGGTGAGATTACACCAAGGATCTTGTTCACAATGGTGATGGACAGATTGACAGAAAAGATCAGACAGGAGTCTCCATGGACTATGATGTTTGCAGATGACATTGTGATCTGTAGTGAGAGTATAGAGAAGGTTAAGTCTAGCCTGGAAATTTATTTTTGTTATTTTACACAGAGAGTATCTGTTGGATTTTGGATGTCGATGTGTGCGAAGTCTTTTCCCTATAAGGGAGCGCCACTCATTTTTAACCCGATTGTAGCTCCCGCTGTAAATGTGCATTTGCAAGTGGAACTGTCAGCTGTTTTTCAGGTTGTCTGATCACACAGATTTTTTTTTTTTGTAGATTTTTCACAGTTCCACTAATAACAACACTCATAAGCGTGCACAAAGCTGAGCCTCTAGCACAGACTTTTTAACAGGCTGCATTCATGATAAACATGCATGCGCCACAAGTCTTCTCACAGTGGAGAGCGGCTGCTGTTTTTACCGTGACTGCATCAAAATGAAGAGTTATCACTTAAATACTAGTCATCATTACATGACATCACACTTATGTAAACTTTCCAATTAATCTGTGGCTCCGTTCTTAACATTAGCTTCTACATTTCATAGAAGCACACTCTGGGATGTTTTCCTCAAGGCTAGGGGAAAAAATGTCAGAAACACTTGGAAAAACAAGTACCCACAAGTACTTTGTTTTTGGCAGTCTCTTTGGCTGTTTGTATATTTTGAGACTGGTCACAGAAGTGCACAAAGTAATGGTCACTAACAGCCTAAATCTAAGATGTTATGATGTCAGTGTGACATATCCTTTAAGATCCTAACATGCTTAAAACCTTTGCACAGTAATGTGTATATGACTTTCGAGGTTGTTCGGGGTGCCTCGTACAAAGTTCACAGATTTAGAAAGGAAGCACTTAACTCAGTTTTTCCCCATTAAAATTAATCCTGTGATACCTTAAATGCCATTATTATGATAATCTATACTTCAAAGCTGCACTCTTTTTTTTATGATCTTTAATGCAATAAATGTTAAGTACATAATAGTGTCTACTATATATACTTTGAATTTTATCACTTTTATTATCCACACTCAGAGATGCACTTAGTGCTTGTCTCTTCATGATTAATCTGACTTTTGGCAGCATGGAGCCCAATACAGTCCTCATTTTATTCACTCTGGCCCACACATGAATTTGTAGTTGCTGTTTTTTTCCCAGTTGCTTTGGCTTATTTCAAGGAGCATAACAATAATTTCGAAAGGCGAAAATACCTGTGTCAAAACACTGTCAGAAGAGCACTGCACCACAGTTGATGAGTAAAAGGCATGCATGCAAATCATGCAAAAAAAAAAAAAAAAATCCTCACTTGTGTTTCCAATTAAAATGATTGTCATTTCACCTTCATTGGGATGTCTACAGAGGCCAAATTGCAAAAATGATTTTGCTGTACAAATATTTTGGTATCAGTTAGAGTCACATCTGGTATTTTTTAAAATTAAGTATTTTGAAGACCTCTTCCAGTTATGTTCTGTTTTCACCTGTGTCTGTTTATTCACCAGTCACCTGCATGTCCTCTCTCATCAAATCCATCAACCTTCTCTTTAGCCTCCCTCTTCTCCTAATGCCTGGCGGCTCCATCTTCAGCATCCTTCTCCTTATATGCACTGGATCCTTCCTCTGCACATGTCCAAACCATCTCATCTTACGTCTCTGACTCTGTATCCTAACCATTCTACTTGTACCATTTCTCTCATGTGCACTTATGTTTAGAAACACATTGCTGAAATTCCATGCTTTGTTAAACAAGGCGATCAGAGATCTTAGGCTTCACCCCACACACCCAACTAGTGAATATAACAATTAATGAGATATTCTTTATTTTTACTGTTCAACCTTTCTTTGTGGTTTCTGAGCAACGCCAACATACTAGAATTATTATATTTAAAAATACAAAACATGTCACAACACACACAGCAACGTCCAATGACTCATCTGTGCAGCACGATCATAACCTTGATTATATTTTCCTCATTCTGTACATTTCACAACATGCACAAGAAAAACAATGTTATATGACTTATACAGTAATTGTGGCGTAATCATGCAAAGTGCACTGTTTATATCTCCTCATCCTGTACATGTCACAACAAGAACAGCAGCGTTCAATGACTTTTTTTGTAAATCTGATGTGTTTTTCCAATTCTCCCACCCATTACACAATAATTTGTATTAGTATAGGACAGTATGGAAAAGCTGGCCCCACAAAAATGGTCAAAACCACTTTATCAAATAATTTGTTAAAAAAAAAAAAAAAAAAAAATATATATATATATATATATATATATATATATATATATATATATATATATATACAAGCAGATCTAAAATTCTTCCATGCCCTAATATGTATCTGTTGAATTCTCTTATTTATCAGTTTTTTTGTTATTGTTGAGTGTGTGTGCTGAATAAATTAATTGAATTCATTCATTCATTACATCTGTGGTGCAAATTTGGTGAGGATCTGTGAAGTAGTTTTGAAGTAATCAAATCCTACACAAAATGAAATCTTGATCCAGAATCCAGATCACCTCCAAAGTTTCAGTGGAGTCTTCCATGCCCTAATATCTAACTATGTCCATCCATGTCCATCCTTATTAAGCCCAGAGAAATCACAGTATTTACAGCTCTGCCACCTCCAGCACCACCCCTGTCTTTTTGTCAGTGCTACAGTCCCAAAGTAATATAACATAATTTTACAACTGTCTTGTAAACTTTCACACTTGCCAATATTCTATCACAAATCACTCCTCCCACTCTCCTCCACCCACTCCACCCTGCCAACTCTCTCTTCTTCACCTCACTACCACACCCTCCTTTACTCTGAACAGTTAATCCTATGTATGGATTTAAACTCTTTTACCATCAACTCCTCTGGTCCTCACGATTCCACCCTCTAATTTCCAAAGATCTACTTTTTCTTGCTTCATCTGACTTTCATTCCCCTTCTCTCAAGAGCATGTTTCCACCTCTCCAACCAAGAAAGTACTTTATGTCAAACCTTGATGTAATCCCACTTTCACCTTGAACATAATGATGGACAACTTTTTGTATCATGTCAGTTAAGAAAGTGGTTGTCTTCTCTGGGCACCAGCAATGCACAGCTGCTTGCAGCTCTACATCATTAGTGTAATGGTGCACCTTCAGGTGATCTTTCATCTTGGGAGAAAAGGAAGATTCAGAAGCCTTGAATTTTGGACTATGTGGTGGGTCTGGTGAGATCTGCGGATTTTGAGACTCTGCAATGCACCCTGTGTTTGTTGACTTCCAGGATGAACCCACTTCAAGCACTGCTCGGACGCCAAGCAACTGAACTGTGGCTGTTATAGGGTGCCCACTATGGGCCTGGTTATGCAGAATCATTGTGGCTGTATTTTTGCCCTTCACACTCCTTGCCCACCCCCGGAATAAACTGATATCCATACAGGATACGCCATAGACGCTTATTTGTGGATGAATGTTCATGGATCCACAACCGTCCACCAATTCATTAACAGCACACTGTTTCAAATGCATGTCCATGTATATCGCCATTTTTTACAGACTGGTATGCGTTATGTCAAAAGCAATTCTGCGCATACCTAAAATTGCAGATAAAAACTGTTTGGTGGAGCTACTGTTAACAGGTCAAGGAGTATTCTCATACCAGTGTCACTTCAATATCTTACTTGTTTTTTTAAATAAGTACTTTTGAGGCAGAACTTTTCAAGTGAACCTTGTAAAATTAAAACCATATATATGCTGAGAGAGACAGAGTGAGAAGGACAAACGGTCTGAATTGACACGTCAAGTAAACTCTGGAAGCATGCACTGGCACTGCACTTTGCCACATCCACAACACCACGGAACTGCCATGGTCCTGGATGCCAGCCATCCAAGCAGACACCTGGCCCATTCCCACATCTCAAAAATAACTATCTATCTGCCACAACCAGGTTAAAATTTGACATCCCTTTGGCCTTCTCCGAATACTGGAGTCCTCAACAATCAGGCACCTGCATGCCAGATCATGCACGTACAACCCCAATTCCAATGAAGTTGGGACATTGTGTAAAATGTAAATAAAAACAGAATACACTGATTTGCAAATCCTCTTCAACCTATATTCAATTGAATACACCACAAAGACAAGATATTTAATGTTCAAACTGATAAACTTTATTGTTTTTGTGCAAATATTTGCTCATTTGTATATATGTTTACCACTGTGTTACATCACCTTTCCTTCTGACAACACTCAATAAGCGTTTGGGAACTGAGGACACTAATTCTTGAAGCTTTGTAGGTGGAATTCTTTCCCATTCTTGCTTGATGTACGACTTCAGTTGTTCAACAGTCCGGGGTCTCCATTATCATATTTTGTGCTTCATAATGCCCCACACATTTTCAAAGGGCGACAGGTCTGGACTTCAGGCAGGCCAGTCTAGTACCTGCACTCTTTTACTATGAAGCCACGCTGTTGTAACACGTGCAGAATGTGGCTTGGCATTGTCTTGCTGAAATAAGCAAGGATGTCCCTGAAAAAGACATTGCTTGGATGAAGCATGTGTTGCTCCAAAACCTGGATGTACCTTTCAGCATTGTTGGTGCCATCACACATGTGTAAGTTGCCCATGCCATGGGCATTAACACACCCCCATACCATCACAGATGCTGGCTTTTGAACTTTGCACTGGTAACAATCTGGATGGCCTTTTTCCTCTTTTGCCCGGAGGGCACAACGTCCATGATTTTCAAAAACAATTTGAAATGTGGACTCATCAGACCACAGCACACATTTCCACTTTGTGTCAGTCCATTTCAAATGAGCTCAGGCCCAGAGAAGGCGTCAGTGTTTCAGGATGTTGTTGATGTATGGCTTTCGCTTTGCATGGTATAGAGTTTTAACTTGCACTTGTAGATGTAGCGACGAACTGTGTTAACTGACAATGGTTTTCTGAAGTGTTACTGAGCCCACTTAGTAAGATCCTTTACACAATGATGTTGGTTTTTAATGCAGTGCCACCTGATGGATCGAAGGTCACGGGCATTCAATGCTGGTTTTTGGCCTTGTCGCTTACGTGTAGAAAGTTCTCCAGATTCTCTGAATCTTCTGATTAAATTATGGAGTGTAGATGATGGAATCCCTAAATTCCTTGCAATTGTACATTGAGAAACATTGTTCTTAAACTGTTGGACTATTTTTTCATGCAGTTCTTCACAAAGCGTTGATCCTCACTCCATCTTTGCTTGTGAACGGCTGAGCCTTTTGGGGATGCTCCTTTTATACCCAATCATGACACTCACCTGTTTCTAAATAGGTCTTTTTTGAGCATTCATCAACTTTCACAGTCTTTTGTTTCCCTGTCCCAACTTTTTTTAAATGTGTTGCAGGCATCCATTTCAAAATGAGCAAATATTTGCACAAAAACAACGTCTATCAGTTTGAACATTAAATATCTTGTCTTTGTGGTGTATTCAGTTGAATATTGGTTGAAGAGGATTTGCAAATCATTGCATTCTTTTTTTTATTTATTTACATTTTAAACAATGTCCCAACTTCATTTGAATTGGGGTTGTAGAAATGTGCCACATGGCGAAAATCCTCAAGGTAAATTAAATACCTTTATGGGAATCAGGTTTTACTGCTCTGCAGAAACATGCAGAGCAGCAGACAGAATAATCTTTAGGGCTAAGTGTGGCTTTAAAATGATGCTGTCTCATTATCAAGGATAATAAATGATCCAAACCCTATTGTTTATGAACATTCACAGTCCATTTGAAATTTAAGAAGGATTTCTTGATCAACATGGTTTTTTTTTTTTTTCAGACAGACATTTTCCACAATTCTTCAATAAAGTTTCAAAATTTAAACTGCTGACTGGATTTCACAGTTACTCAGCCAATACCAGTTTCATAAAGTAGAACAAAATGTGTAGAGCAGGTAGCTCAGTGGCTAAAGAGCTGCCATCCCATATTTAGACCTGGTTTTGAATCATGCAACCTGTTGTGCCATTGGAAAAAAGAGTCAACCTGCTCTGTCTGAGTATGCCCACCTGTAAATGGGTACCTCCCTTGGCTGGGGAAGTGAAAGCACTTTATGCATCTGTTTGATGGAAAACTGCTGTGGAAATGCAGGCCTTCTGATGCTATGAGTCATCTGTCAAATTAATCTGAGATGCCCTTTTAGGTGGACTAAAGCCATTCATGAATCACCTATGTTTTACTTTAGGTCATAATTAATGTTTCACATACAGATGATGTAAGATGCTGCCAGGGATATGCAGTGTTTTTATTTTTTTAATGGAGGCAGCTGCCAGCATCATTAAAGTCAAGCAAAGCCCCCCCCCCCAAACAAAAACAAAACAAACAAAAAAAAAACTCTACATTGCCTGACAACAAATGACCTCATTACAAGATTAACATTTTAATGTGATCCTAATCTTTATACACACATGGACAAAATTGTTGGTGACCCTATATTCCATGTACACATTTTAATATATCTTTTGTATAATATATATATACAAACACAGCAGTTTTGTTTAATTAAATATATTTCTTAAAAATGTCCAAAGGAAATGAGTGAGAAAAGCCACCAAGACACACAGACAACACAGAAGTTCTTGGCCTATGTGGCTGTAATAGGTGAAACTGTGTATGTGTGTGTGTATATATATATATATATATATATATACACTCAACAAAAATATAAACGCAACACTTTTGGTTTTGCTCCCATTTTGTATGAGATGAACTCAAAGATCTAAATCGTTTTCCACATACACAATATCACCATTTCTCTCAAATATTGTTCACAAACCAGTCTAAATCTGTGATAGTGAGCACTTCTCCTTTGCTGAGATAATCCATCCCACCTCACAGGTGTGCCATATCAAGATGCTGATTAGACACCATGATTAGTGCACAGGTGTGCCTTAGACTGTCCACAATAAAAGGCCACTCTGAAAGGTGCAGTTTTATCACACAGCACAATGCCACAGATGTTGCAAGATTTGAGGGAGCGTGCAATTGGCATGCTGACAGCAGGAATGTCAACCAGAGCTGTTGCTCGTGTATTGAATGTTCATGTCTCTACCATAAGCCGTCTCCAAAGGCGTTTCAGAGAATTTGGCAGTACATCCAACCAGCCTCACAACCGCAGACCACGTGTAACCACACCAGCCCAGGACCTCCACATCCAGCATGTTCACCTCCAAGATCGTCTGAGACCAGCCACTCGGACAGCTGCTGAAACAATCGGTTTGCATAACCAAAGAATTTCTGCACAAACTGTCAGAAACTGTCTCAGGGAAGCTCATCTGCATGCTCGTCGTCCTCATCGGGGTCTCGACCTGACTCTAGTTCGTCGTCGTAACCGACTTGAGTGGGCAAATACTCACATTCGCTGGCGTTTGGCACGTTGGAGAGGTGTTCTCTTCACGGATGATGCGAAGGAGATGTGTTGCACTGCATGAGGCAAATGGTGGTCACACCAGATACTGACTGGTATCCCCCCCCCAATAAAACAAAACTGCACCTTTCAGAGTGGCCTTTTATTGTGGGCAGTCTAAGGCACACCTGTGCACTAATCATGGTGTCTAATCAGCATCTTGATATGGCACACCTGTGAGGTGGGATGGATTATCTCAGCAAAGGAGAAATGCTCACTATCACAGATTTAGACTGGTTTGTGAACAATATTTGAGGGAAATGGTGATATTGTGTATGTGGAAAAAGTTTTAGATCTTTGAGTTCATCTCACACAAAATGGGAGCAAAACCAAAAGTGTTGCGTTTATATTTTTGTTGAGTATATATATATATACACACACACATACACACAGGGGACAATTGAGAAGTTTTGAGCCTGACCCAGAAAGGGTTCCCCATCCTTAGATATATCAGCCCAGTCTCACATTTTTTTTGTGCTCTCGTCACAAAATGATTCAAACTTCCGTGAAGGTTTTTTTCTTTTTAACTTGCTATTACTAACCTACCCCTACCCCCAACCCTAAACCTAACCATAACCTAGCCCTACTCCATCCGCTAAGCGTAACCATAACCACCCCAGACCCCCCGCAATACTTTTAATTTGTGCTCCCAGTACGAACATTTTGCACTTTTTGTGACAATATCACAAACCAATAGATTAATGTATATTTCGTGGTGCTGAATCACGACATGTCATGAGACTAGGTGGTGTATATATATATATATATATATATATATATATATATATATATATATATATATATATATATATATATATATATATATATATATACATATATATATATATACGAGGTCTGATAGAAAAGTATCTGACCTTATTATTTTTTTCAAAAACCATATGGATTTGAATCACGTGTGATTACATCAGACATGCTTGAACCCTCGTGGGCATGCGAGAGTTTTTTCATGCCTGTCAGTTACGTCATTCGCCTGTGGGCAGTCTTTGAGTGAGGAGTGGCCCACCCTCTCGTCGTTTTTTCATTGTTTAGGAATGGCTCAGAGACTACTGCTTTGTTTGATCAATTATTTTTCAAAACTGTAAGGCACAACTGAGTGGACACCATTCAATAAATTCAGCTGGTTTTCGGTAAAAATTTTAACGGCTGATGAGAGATTTTGGTCTGGTAGTGTCGCTTTAAGGACAGCCCACGGCGCCTGACGGCGATCTGCGCTTCGAGGCGGCAGCGTCTCGCCGTTTCAAGTTGAAAACTTCCACATTTCAGGCTCTGTTGACCCAGGAAGTCGTCAGAGAACAGAAAACTTTCAGAAGAAGTCGGCATGAGGAGTTTATTCGGACATTCCATTGTTAACGGACATTTTGTAATGAAAGAACGTGCGGGCAGAGTCGCATGTCGGGCCGGACCCGACCGCGGGGGATCGCGACAGGAAAAACACCTCCGTTGGAAACCTTAATGGGCAACTTGGAACATGCCCAAGCTGTTAAACAATTTCTCAGTTACTCACTTGTTGAAAGCCATCAAAAGCCGCCTGAATTTTACAAATGGTTTTCAACACGGAGGTGTTTTTCCTGTTGCGGCGCACACAGATTTGCCGAGTCATCACGGAAATGACTCTGCGAATTTGCGCGCACGTCTTTCATTAAAAAATGTCCTTAAACAGTGGAATGTCTGCATAAAGTCCTCATGCCGGCCTCTTCTGAATCTTCTCTGTTCTCTCACGTCATCCTGGGTGAATTAAGCCTTAAATTAGGATGTTTTCAGGTCGAAACAGGCCGACGACGGCGCCTGGAAGCGCTGCAGGACGTCCCGCTCTGTGGGAAGTCCTTACACCGACAGAAACACCCCATAATCTCTCATCAGCCGTTAAACTTTTCACCGAAAACCAGCTTAATTTCTCGAATAGTGTCCACTCGGATATTCCTCACAGGTCCAGAAAAAAGTTTGATAAAGCAACGCGCGCTGTCTCGAGCAGCGTGTGAAACAAAGGAATTCAGCTGAGAGGGCTGAACCACATCTCACTCAAGGCCTGCCCACAGGGAAATGACGTCACCGACACGCGTGAAAAAACTCACGCATGCGCACGAGGGTTCAAGCATGATTGGTGTAATCACACATCATTCAAATCCATATAGTTAAAAAAAATAAAAGTGTCGGTTTCTTATCTAATACACCTCGTATATATATATATATATATATATATATATATATATATATACACAAGGTCTGTTTGAAAAGAATCAGACCTTTTTATTTTTTGCAAAAACTATATGGAGGAGTGGTCCAGCTTCCTCGGCGGATTTTCATTTCCAAATGGTTTGCACCTGGCTGTCTCTCACAGTTTCTGAAAAAATTTTGATGCAGTAAAGCGGCAGTCACTCAGCCAGGAGGCTGGACCACTCCTCCCACAAGGTGTGCTCACAGGCAAATGACGCAACCATCAGGCATGAAAAAACTCACGCATGCGCACGAAGGTTCAAGCTTGGCTGATGCAAGCACACATGATTCAAATCCATATAGTTTTTGCAAAAAATAAAAAGGTCAGATTCTTTTCTAACAGAACTTGTATATATATATATATATATATATATATATATATATATATATATATACTTCTCAAAAATGTGTGAAATTTTGATGCACTGGATGCAATGTTGAGAAAGTGGGTCAGGTCACCAGTCATCTCCTGCAGGCTGTCTGATGGACAGCAGCAGAAGGAAAAGAAAATATGCACTAAAGTAATGAAGTAACAAAGTTTATTATTATTGCTATTATTATTATTACAATTTTTGATAATTTTTTATTTTCTTCATGTGACCTTCTTTGTGCATTTCACCTTCACAGCATGTTAAGTGAAGAACAGGCATTAAAACATTTTTTAAATAATTAGATTTGATTAGTTTTGACAGAAGTTTGTTAATCCCTTGTGATGACTCCCTCAGGAAAATTGACGTTCCAGCAGAATTGTATAGCAGCACACAGGATAAGAAGTACACAGAATATCAAGAATAGAAGATTTGGAAAATGTAAATACAAATATAAATACCAGAAATACTGCTCGCTACTTGGCTTACTGGCTACTACTGTTCCTCTCCTTCCCATCCTCTGTCTTCCTGTTACCCCTCCTCCCCCTGAGTGAGAAGTTGTACAATCTGATGGCTTGAGGGACAAAGGAGTTTTTCAGTCTGTTGGTCCTGCAATTGGGAAGGAGCAACCATCCAATAAAAACAGTAAAACTCCAGGTCAAACACGAGGCCCACTACAGACATGAGGCCCTCCACTGTTGCACAGTCTTCACAGCCTATATGACAGCTCTGATACCCAAAAAACACCCTAACCTTACTTTATGCACCAGTGATATGCCCTGTCAGTAGCAAAGTGGAGTTGGACATGCCTCACATGCGCTTATGCTATGCACTTCATGTGCCATAGAGTGGCAAGATAGAATGTTTGGTCCCCAATACAACTTACTCTCCAGCCAAGGGTGGTCCTCATTTCCAGCAGGGCAGACTGGGATCATGCAGGTGAAGTATCTTGTGCAAATACACAGATTGGTAACTTCTAGGAGTTAAACATGGAAATCTGGTTGGGGCTAGTACTTCTTAAGGTAAGCCAATAAATTGCTATTGGTCAGGTAGGCCAGTGGTCAAAAAGCCTTGAAGTCTCCCCCAGTGACATAAACCTAACACAGTGTAATCCAGTCAGGTATTAGCATAATGAAGAGACAAACATTGACGCAGCATGCTTCACACTCATAGCTAATTCTTTTTCACCCTAAAATGAGAGAAAATATTATCAGTGTTGTTGTAAACACAAGTACAAATCCCTACTGTCGTGGCAGTCAAACGGAGACTTTCTGATGTTTAGAGTCATTTCTATTCCACAGCCTGCATTTGCATTTGTTTGATTTTCAGCGGCAGTGCAATGCCTCTTTATGCAACAATACAGACACAAATAAATTAAGATCCATCCTTCTTTGCAGAGATTATTTATCTCCCCACTCAAGCTGTCTGAACTTTGAAAACACAGCTTGGAGTTACTCATTGCTGTTCCCATAACCATCGCCCACTGACTTTACATAAAAACTACAGTCTGCACTGTTGCTGCTTGTGTTTGTGCAGGATAGAAGCCCGAGACAACATCTAACAAACACTTTGTTTCCCAACTTTGTTGTGCATAAGCTCGATGAATCATTGTAACATAATTCAAGCCTATAGCTATAACCCTGCTGCTAATCTTTTTTGCATAAAATCAATTTTTCACATTGGCTTTCACTGGCCTTAGGTAGGCACATCACAAACCTCGTCCAAGCACCAAATCAGAATCAAACAGATTGGAATCAGAAGCATCGTGGAGAAACACTTTGTGTGTATTCAGCGGTACAATCACTTACATGTCACTGTGTTTTTGCAGTGATGATGAGTATAAAATGAGAGTCACATTTTGACAAATATTACATAATGAGGATGATTAAGTTAAGCAAAGACTAAAGGCCAACTGTGTTAACATAGCTGGAGATAATAAAAGGATTAGGGAACATCCACTTAGAGAAGCTAATGGCTTTTTGAAACAGAAAGCAGGAATTCATTAGTGAACTTGATTGATAGCTGAATATCACAACACAAAAACTAAAGCACGGCAACAGATGAACTAACAATGTCAACAACAGTTCTGCTGGCGAGGAAACAAAGACCAGAAATGTCAGCTGTGTCAGCCGCAAAAACAAAAAGCACCTTTAGGAAAAAGAGAAAGCAGATCGGCGCTGAACAGATGAGCACCGACCTGATCTGACCCACTTCTCCCCCCACCTGATTTATGGTTTATGGTCTCCCAGCAGACAGAGCTTTGTTCTAGGTGGGGGTCATAAATCTCTCGCACCTCAGAGCTGATCAGTTGACCCTCCAATCCTGACAACCCCCTTTTGCATACTGCCATCAACGGGCGGCAGCCGAGCTCTTAACACAAAGCAGAAATCACTCGAGTCACGGCGCAGGCAGTGAATCACTGTGAGCAGACAACAGCATGAAATACAGCCAAGCAGACAGAGCGGGCAATCCATCGCAGCCGCTAAAGCACTGCAACAGGATGGCCGTGATTTACCTGTTTGAAAAGCCCAGCACTGATCACCCCATGGTTTCATGCATACTGATATGAAGTTCAACACAGGCATATGTAAGGATTCTCAAACTCACTCACTCACTCACTCACTCACTCACTCACTCACTCACTCACTCACTCACTCACTCACTCACTCACTCACTCACTCACTCACTCACTCACTCACTCACTCACTCACTCACTCACTCACTCACTCATCTTCAACTGCTCATTCCAATTAATGGTCACCTGAGGTGGGGTACACCCTGAATAGGACGCTGGTCTGTCAGAGGGTCATATATAGACAAACAAACACACTCACACCCGCACACACACCTACAGACAATTTAAAGTTTCCAGACCACCTAACTTGCGTGTCTTTGGATGTGGGAGACAGCCAGAGCACCCTGAGGAAACACACTCAACCACAGGGAGAACATGCAAACTGACCACAGAAAAGCCAAAAATGGGATAATCAATCCAATGACCTTCTTGCTGTGAGGCAACAGTGGTAACCACTAAGCCACCATGCTACCAGATTCTCAAACTATAAAATCTAATGGCCCCTTCACGCATAACACAAATTTGGGCAAATGAGGCCAAAACAGGCCGAAAAGAGCAGAAATGGCGAAACCCAAAAAATTCCAGGCATTGTCGGGAGGGACAGACAGTCAGACAGCTGTTTACAGATGCAGTACGATCCCGCAGTGATGGTTTCGTGCACACTCCTGTGCATGCACACGGACACAGTGTAGTCACGTGAGAGGTGTGATACCACATTGCACTCACACAGCAGTGGAAACAATTAAATGTTGTACATATGTAAATCGAAGAAAATATGTAAGGACCAAATAATGAGAGAGCACAGAATATTACAAGAGCAATGAATGTACTGTTTAAATGTAAGACGATCATGTTACTGGTAATGATAACTTGACGGTTAGAATTAAGGAAACAAATGGATTTCATTTCATCTGTTAAAATATTTCATTCCTGTTATAAAGAGCAGACAATGAAAGAATTATCATCCTTCCATTCCTTTTTGTTCATGAGCCATGCCCATGGATGTAAACAAGGAATTAATGACTTGACATGAATGAATGAATGTACTCACATCATGAATACATCAGCCAGCTCTGCCTGTCCACCTGTCTCAGCGTGAGGTGTGCCAAAGGATGCCATGTCATGTGGACAAGAGCTCACGTGGTGCACTTGACATTTGCCTCACAAGCTGACTGTTCACATGAACAGATATTTTCACATGGGGCAGCCTGTTGATGGTGTCTGCAGTGCGCACTGAGGCGCAGCTGAGGTGATATGTGTTTTTATTTTTTACCATGTCACGAGCCGACACGTGCATCACACAGGCGTGTTGAGAGTTGATGTTCTTCATGGCACAATATGTGTTCTCCAGCTATGAGTAGCAATAACATAGTGGTCAGGTGCAACTTGATGAGCAGATTGGAGCGCGGTCACTGGCCATGGCCCATGGTCAGCTCCCTCCCAGCTTGATTTCAAATGATAGCCAACCCATGATGTGATTACATGTGAACCACGTTCCCCTGACAAACGCATAACTGTGATGGATGTGATCACGTGTGATCATGTCAATATGGACATCACATCACCGACGAACATCACTTGCCCTTGTCCGTAGCAGCAAAGTGCTGACTGTCATGTGACAGTCAGGGTGTCACATGACCATGTGGACCGTGGGGACATTCATGTGAACATTGCGATCCTGTGTCACGTGAGACATAGCAGGCTGGTGAGCTGTTTTTATTTTTCACTATGTCATGATAACCTATCGACATGTGCATCACGGTAGCGTGTTGACAGGTGATGTTCTTCATGGGGCAATGTCTGTTCTCCACCTTTGAGTAGCAATGACACAGTGGTCAGGTGCGACATGATGATCGCCTTGGTGAATGTGTGTGATCATCTGACGGCTTCATTGCACCTGCGTGTGCTGGTTTCATCTGGTTGCCTCGTGACGATGCCTAAGCCATGATCATCAGCAATTACATGTCACATGATATGACTGTCTGGTCAGATGGTGCACTGGAGCTGTGACACGCAGCTGGAGTAGCTGGGTTTTTATTTTTATCTCTGTTGTGGTGGTGTGGACACGCTGCTGGCTGGTGATTCCACCTCCAGTGGAAAATGCTGGATATGCAATGATGGGTGTTCCGCAGCTGTCCAGATGTGTGCATTGCGTTGGACAGTGATTGCACTACACTCTGGCCACCATTCGAGCCTACCACCTCAGCTGCACCTTGACAATGTAGGACTGTGTTGTGTGTGTGTGTGGGGGGGAAGACACACTCACACACCAGGCATGTTGCTGGGGGAGGGACAAGACAGACTCGCACACCATTTGTGTTGATCGGGGGCGGACATGACACACTGACCTCCCTTTAAGCTTTCCCACCTGGACTGCAGCTCAAAAGTGGTGTCCTGCACTCTACATTTGTGCTGGCTGTGTACATGGCCCATTTTCCAAGCCATGTGCCTTCATTCGGCCACTGGTGTGAAGACTGGCTCAATTGCGCCAATCAGCCAGGGTTTGACGTGGCTGGTGATTTTGTGCAGCCTCTTTGCCACAGCCCGATTTGTTTGACCTGCATACGGCATGACGTGCAAATGTTGCGACCACCTACCATCCCTGGTTCTCAAGACCAGGCACCTAAGTGGCTCTACTCTACTCTTTTCTACTCTCCTATTTTACTCTTCCTTTTTAGATATTTAGATATACCTTTGTATACTGGCATAGTTCCACCTTAGAATTGGAATATAATATATAAGATATACCTTACTGAATTTTCATGATCAGACAGCAGTGCGACCTCATCTTGGACACCGATCAAATGGGTTTCTGGCGCAAGCCACGTGCCGAATGGTTGCACTGACTGCTGTACGAGGCATTTGAGGTGGCTCTGATTGTTCACGAGTGTTATTTGAATCCTCCTTCATGCATCATTTGGCCTCTTTCATGTTACGTGTGAAGGGGCCATACATGAAATATCATATGTGACATAAAAGTTGCACAATGTATTTATGTAGTTGAACTCAAAACATCTCAACCAGGTTAGAAGCATCCCTCACCACCACATAGAGGCAGCCAAGCTCAACCAGGTAAACAGTCATCTATGGTCCAATTTTACACAGAGGAATCATACTGCACTCTTAACAAAAATTAAAATTCTATTGTTTTGCAGGAAAACGTGGCAGCTGTGATTGTCAGAATAATTCTGGAAAACAAAATCAGAGAAAATATGTAAATACCTTTACAGAAAATACTGTAAAATTTACAATATAAAACCACTGAAATGTGCAAAAAAACAAACAAAACAAACAAACACAAAAATAAAAGAAGAATGGGGTAAAGTTAGTCTTAAAGCAGGTCTCTTTGGAAAGCAAGCACATGAAAGGTTCATCTTTCTGTGGACCCCAGAGGGTAAGCTGCTGGGCACAGTGATATGACTCAATGCTGGATGATTGATGAGATTCAACAAAAACACAGGCAGAGAGTTCAGGAAGTTTGGTCAACAAACATCACATAATGTAGCTGAGCTCTGCAGGTTAACCGCTGTAGGTTGCATCACACCATGAGTCTGAAATGACTTGTATTCTTAAGACCACACACTGTGACATCCCCTCTGTGTCCAGGCACTGCAAAGCACTCACAGTGACACATAAAACAGACAAATGATACAGAGGAGAAGGCAAAGTGCAGAAAACAGAACAGAACAAGGTTCATTTTTGGTAAGCGGCAGCCACAGAAGTCAGACTCTCTTGCTATGAGAAATCAGCATGGAGCTAAACATGGATTGAAAGGCATGTGGCGATCACGCATCACACCAAAAATAGAGCTGCAAAAAGTCTGTGCTCGTAGTGCACTCACCTGCCTAAAGCATGAAGAAATCTGTGAAGTCAGTCCTCCGCTCTGGCGACATGTTCTCCATAGGGCACCAGCCAAAATGACCTCCATGACGCATGGGGGGAGATAATTGGCTCTCAGAAAAGTGGGATAAACACTCAGTTTTCTTCAACCTCTCATATGCCTTTCTTATTCACCCATCAGCCACATTCTCCATGCAAACCTCGCTACACCTCTTATACTCAAAATAATAGATCATGAACACTTTCAACAATCTCAGTTTCTTATAGGCTCTATGCACCTTCTCTTTCTCTGCTTCCTGTCTTAAGGAATCATATTCAAACCTCTGCACCCCACCTCCCAAAAGCTCTACCCCTCCTGCAGTTCAAGATGAAAAGTGTTGGGCAAAACTAATTACAGTATGGGGTCGGAGCAGCAGGACAAACTTTAATAATTCATGAGCCCAATTTAAGGCTGACAGCAGTCGCCCAACCTGAGGAAGCGGAGCTTGTGGATAAAACACAATTGGATTTTCATGGAGTTGCCCTGCTGGAATTGCACATGTGGGTGTTTGTGAATAATCGGGGGACAACTTCAACAAGATGTAAAGTAATCTGTGACATTTATTGGTCTGTCTCAGACCCCAGGGAAATGCAACATCATCAGCACAGCTGGAGGGAGAAGACCTGCATCTGGCACAAGCGGTGTTTCGATTTGCACCCACACACATTGGTATTGCATACAGGAGTATTGATTTCAGTCCTGTGTGTCCATGTCCATGTCTATGTCTATGTATGAGCAAAACACCTCTAAGGATTTGATCCAAACGTGGTGGAATGATTAAGGTTAAGGCAAACAAATTTTATTTTAGTAAAAAGTCAGTTAAAACTCAAACTGGTGGCCCAATGCTTTTGAATAGGGGATATTTATTTAAAATTGCTATGATATTGCATGTTTTTGGGGTTATATTGGAAAGAAATCCATCCATCCATTTTCTATGGCTGCTGACAACAATTAAGGGTCATGGGGGGGCTGGAGCCTATCCCAGCAGTTATAGGGCAAGAGGCAGAGTACATCCTGACAGGATGCCAGTCTATTGCAGTACCACATAGGGAGACAAACACATTAACACAACACACATACAGACATTTTAAAGTTTCCAGTTCACTGAATTTGCATGTCTTTGGGAGTGGGAGGAAGCCGGAGCACCCAGAGGGAACCCACGCAAACACATGGAGAGCATGCAAACTCCACACAGAAAGGCCCCAGGTGTGAAGCCGTTGCACGACCTTCTTGCTGTAAGGTAATACTGCTAACCCCAAAGACATCATACTGCCTGGGAAAGAAATATAATGTATAGAATGGGAAGGTGTGTCCAAACTTTATGTGAGTGTTTTAATTGACTGCTCGGTTTGTAGCGTAGAGTAGAGTCATTCTTAGAAATATCTACAAGGTAAGCCAATATTAGATAAACAACACTTTACATGGTATTTCCTGCATAAAAATAATGCAGCAACATTTCCTCGGATAGCAGTAGGACTGCACATTGAGGATAATTTGTTAAAGTGGACACAAAAAAGAAAGAAGTGCTGAGAAAAATCAAAAGGTATAGCTTTCACTACTGTTTGCTGTTATTAGTAACCATGTTGGATTATAAAATCTGAGCATGTGGGGTTCATACGAGATGATGAGTTGGAATTATCACTTCAGGAGGCATTCCTCACTGGGTTAAATGGGAAATCCTTACCTCAGAATACAAATTTAAAGCACCATAATCCTTAAACCGCCGTCACACATAGCAAGAATGTGGAGGAACCATGTCCGATACGGCAAATATTGCCATAATCCGACGCAGTCTGAAGGAAGAGAGGCTTAGCCAGCCCTGTCGGAACGCATCAGGAATATCTCTTCCACACCTGCATGATGGCAACCAAAGCGCATGTAGACAACAGGTGGATGATACAGAATGCTGTCAGACCGCCATAAGAGGCGCTGAAGACTGCCTAATGTCCAAATATGTGGATGGAAAACATGGGACCAGAGCGCTGTGTTCCTTAACTGTATGTGCGCGAGTGCACAGTGCACATGTGGGCATGGTGCACGTGCGCTCCGCGCACAGGCATGTGGCTGCAATTATCATTCAGCCGTGTGTGTGTGTGTGTGTGTGCATAATGCTGCATGGGCCACTAAGCGTGTGCAGGGCGCATGTGCATGCGTGCCACTGGACAGCTTTGCTCAAAGTTAGCTGGCAGTTGGCCATGCAGTTCCATGTGTCAGACGGAGCTTTTCCAGGGAACTTTCTTTTATCTTCTTTGCTCACTTCAGGGGCACAACATAACTCTGGACACTGTGATGGTTGGATTATCACATGAGATTAAATTTTTTATTTTGGGTGAGAGGATTTTAACCGTCGGCTGCTATCCTGGCTTCATGTCCACATCAGCGCTGTGTAACACTCCTGGACTGCTGTTGTAGGTGAGATTGATGTTTATTAATGGTGTAACGGCCTGGCAGAAGTTCGATGTCATATCTCCTACACAGTTAGAAGATGATCCTTTATTACAGTGTGAGATCCATCCAGCTCCGAGCCTGACTCGTGCAATGACACGTTACTGCACACGACAGAGAGACACGGGTGGAAAGAGACAATAGTTCACATTATTTAAGTTGCCCATGGGTAGGAATGGACAAATATCTGTACTGTAAGGTCGACTGTGGATATAATAGCCTGTTCAGCTTTGCGGCTGCATGCGCACAGTAGCACACGGAGCTTTTGGTTTGATTGCCCGCTGTTCACATTCACTGTACATGATAATAATTCATGATTATTATCATGATGAAACATGCATGCCAGATACATTTTAACAGTTCCTATGCACTCTGGGGGGGGGTCATAATGTGGCATGTGCAGGTCATACCGGCAGGCTTTGCGGTGCCAGATCCATCTCAAGGTTCCCTCATATGTGCTCAAATTGTTTCGGATCCCGAATATGTAAATTGTGGTCAGATGGTCCTCAGATGACACATGGATATGTGTCCCATCTCAACAGCGCACAGAGGGTTTTGAACATGTGCATCACATTTGGGGTCGCCGGCTGATTTTGACCAACTGTGCGGACTTCCACAGATGGCTGTCAGAACATTTTAGAACTGAAATCCATCACTTTTCGGATGTGCGCTGATTCTTAATTCCAACGCAATTCTGTGTGATTGCAACTAGGTGTGACTGGGGTATTAACATTCCAGAGTGCCAAGTTATTTACTGCAACAGCATGGCTGCCCTTGATTAACAGTAAGTCAAAGAAAAAATGTGAATATTCTGTGAAATGTGCAATCAAACATACTTTAAATATGTCTAAGGGAACCCAGTGACCCAAGCCACCAGGACACCAAATTTGGTGTTGATAGGATCAAAACTAGATTCCTTTTGGCATCTCTCTCTCACACAGACACAAATACGCATGCGTGCATGCAAGGACAGGATTATTAACCCCCCTAAGAAATTTAACATTTTCTTCAAAATTTTCCCAAGTGCTTTTTTAACAGGGCAAGGATTTTTCAACACAACATTTCTAAACATCATAGTTTTATTTTGAATACTTAGATTATTTTTCTTTGCACACAGAACCAAAATTATTTCACAAAAAACAAAAAGCACACAGAACCAAAATTATTTCACAAAAACTGCAAATACCAGGGCCAAAGTTATTACCCCCCTCAAGGAAAGACCTTTATGAACATAGCACAAACCACTGCACAAACCGGGCAAAAGAAGCAAGAACCAGCCAAAAAAACCTCAAACAAAAAACAAAATTGGGAAACGTGAAACATTCCATTCTGTTGGGAGGGACACATGGGCAGACAGGCATGAACGATATGCGGTGACGGTTTTGTGGACACGTGCATGCACAAGAACACAGTGCGAGCAACTGGAAGGCATCACACCACGTCGTGCCACTGTTGTTGGGGAAGAAAAACACACACACACAAAAACCCCACCACAATTTCTAATATTTAATCCCTCTTCTTGAGCGGACAATACAAGTATGATCCTTCTGTTCCTCTGTATATGACCCATGGTCATAGATGTAGTCATGAAATGACCAACCCAGTCTCATGGCAAGTCGTGATTCAGCGGCACGAAATATACATAAATCTATTGGTTAGTGATATTGTGACAAAAGCGCCTCATTTCCATCACGGCAGCACAAATTCATTCTAATTCATTCCGTGATGGCTGCACAAAATTAAAAGTGAAGCGGGGGAGGGGGGTTGGGGTGGTTATGGATAGGGTGGGGGAAAGGAGTAGGATTACGTTATGGTTAAGGTTAGGGTTGGGGGTAGGAGTAGGGCTAGTAATAGTGAGTTTAAAAAAAATCACGAAAATTTGACTCATCGTGACAGGAGGATTAAAAAAAGAAACATGACACTGGGCTGGAAATGACATGAATGAAACAGTGCACTCTTATCACTCTTATCATTCCCACATCTGCTGGTGCCGCATGTCCAGCCGAAGGACACTGCGTCATGTGGCGAGCGGTATGCAAATATAGAGTGCATGTGCTGTGCCCGAATGAATGTGGCAACTGCTGTATGAGGCGCCATTGTCTGTCAATCCTGTTATGTGTGAAGGGGCCCTTAATTTTGTAATGCCCAAAGTTTGCAAAATGAAGTTAAAACTGCTATCTCCCAGTGTAGTACACAAAGTATAAAAAACTTCTGTAAGGGTTTGGGCTATCACTTAAAATGTCATGCCAAAAAAACAAAAAAATCCGTTTGGACTTGGGAACAAAGAACTGTTGATAATTTCCAAGTGTTTCCACTGCATTTCCAAGTGTCAAGAAATGGACTTCGAAGTATCATTCAGGAATTTAAAGAATACCACACAGTACAAAACAAGCCTGGCAAAGGTAGGAAGCGAAAGATTCCAAGAGTGAAATATGTCTAAAGACACCGTCAAGCCATACTGAAGTTTGCTAAGAACAACTTGGAGAAAGATTACTGGAAGTGTGTCGTTTAGTCAGATGAGACAAAAGTAGAGCTCTTTGGTCATGGAGACATTGCTTAAGGCCCCTTCACACATAACACGGATAAGGCCAAATGGCACATGAAGGAGGATTGGAATGGCATTTGTGAAAAATTGGAGCCGCCTCAAATGCTTTGTACCGCAGTCGGCACAACCATACGGCCACAGCACATGCACTCTACATTCGCATTGTCTTGTGCTGGAAACCGAATCGAACAGTGGTGAAGATGATGTTGTACTGCCATCTGACCATGGTCGCAGCATTTGTACAGCATGTCATACGTAGGTCGGACCATTTGGACCGCGGACAAGGGGATGCACGAAATGGTCAGCCACGTAAAACCTTCTCCGAATGTGGTGATCGAGCAGGCCTTCAAACCAGCAACTAAATGAGTGTGAATGGCGGGCAAATGCTCATACGGCCCACACTTGGCGACAGTCGAGGTGCCACCCACGAACTTCCAACAGCAGTTGTGGGGCACATAGAAAATGCGGGCCCATTCATGCAGCCAGCACGTAGCCAGAATGTAGTGGCCAGGACACTACTGTCGAGGTGCGGTCATGGCTGCACGATGTGGTTACACATAAATACAATAACTAAAAAATACATGTAGCAATGGTTTTGTGCATGTGGGAACACAAGCTTTTCACATACGAGGGCTGTCCGTAAAGTATAGGTCCTTTTTATTTTTTTCAAAAACTATATGGATTTCATTCATATGTTTTTACGTCAGACATGCTTGAACCCTCGTGCGCATGCGTGAGTTTTTCCATGCCTGTCGGTGACGTCATTCGCCTGTGAGCACTCCTTGTGGGAGGAGTCGTCCAGCCCCTCGTCGGAATTCCTTTGTCTGAGAAGTTGCTGAGAGACTGGCGCTTTGTTTGATCAAAATTTTTTCTAAACCTGTGAGACACATCGAAGTGGACATGGTTCGAAAAATTAAGCTGGTTTTCAGTGAAAATTTTAACAGCTGATGGGAGATTTTGAGGTGATACTGTCGCTTTAAGGACTTCCCACGGTGCGAGACGTCGCGCTGCGCTCTCAGGCAGCGTCATCAGCCTGTTTCAAGCTTAAAACCTCCACATTTCAGGCTCTATTGATCCAGGACATCGTGAGAGAACAGAGACGTTTCAGAAGAAGTCGGTTTCAGCATTTTATCCGGATATTCCACTGTTAAAGGAGATTTTTTTAATGAAAGACGTGCGGACGGGTCCGCGCGTCGGGACGCAGCCGACGCGGCGCGGCGGCACAGGAAAAACACCTCCGTGTTGATAACCATTTGTAAAATCCAGTTGGCTTTTGATGGCTTTCAGTGGAGTGAGTATATGAGAAACTGTTTATCAGCTGGAGATGTTCCAACTTGTCCTTAAGGCTTCCAACGGAGGTGTTTTTCCTGTGACGGAGCGTCGCGGCGGCTGCGAGCCGACGCTGCAATCTGCCCGCACGTCTTTCATTAAAAAAATCTCCTTTAACAGTGGAATATCCGGATAAAATGCTGAAACCGACTTCTTCTGAAACTTCTCTGTTCTCTCACGACGTCCTGGATCAACAGAGCCTGAAATGTGGAGGTTTTAAGCTTGAAACAGGCTGATGACGCTGCCTGAGAGCGCTGCGCGACGTCTCGCACCGTGAAAAGTCCTTAAAGCGACAGAATCACCTCAAAATCTCTCATCAGCTGTTAAAATTTTCACTGAAGACCAGCTTAATTTTTCGAACCATGTCCACTTGATGTGTCTCACAGGTTTAGAAAAAATTTTGATCAAACAAAGCGCCAGTCTCTCAGCAACTTCTCAGACAAAGGAATTCCGACGAGGGGCTGGACGACTCCTCCCACAAGGAGTGCTCACAGGCGAATGACGTCACCGACAGGCGTGGAAAAACTCACGCATGCGCACAAGGGTTCAAGCATGTCTGACGTAAAAACATATGAATGAAATCCATATAGTTTTTGAAAAAAATAAAAAGGACCTATACTTTACGGACAGACCTCGTATATATACAGTGAGGAAAATAAGTATTTGAACACCCTGCGATTTTGCAAGTTCTCCCATTTAGAAATCATGGAGGGGTCTGAATTTTTCATCTTAGGTGCATGTCCACTGTGAGAGACATAGTCTAAGAAAAAAAAAAAGCCGGAAATCACAATTTATGATTTTTTAATAATTTATTTGCATGTTACTGCTGCAAATAAGTATTTCAACACCTCCCAATCAGCAAAAATTCTGGCCCTCAAAGACCTGTTAGTCTGCCTTTAAAAAGTCCACCTCTGCTCCACTTATTATTCCAAATTAGAAGCACCTATTTGAGCACCTATTTGAGGTCAATAGCTGCATAAAGACACCTGTCCACCCCACAATCAGTAAGACCCCAACCACAAAAATGGCTAAGACGAAAGAGCTGTCCAAAGACACCAAAGACAAAATTGTAGACCTCCACAAGGCTGGAAAGGGCTACGGGGCAATTGCCAAGCAGCTTGGTGAAAAAAGATCAACTGTTGGAGCAATTATTAGAAAACGGAAGAAGCTAAACATGATTGTCAGTCTCCCTAGGACTGGGACTCCAGCAAGATCCCACCTGGTGGCGTATCAATGATCCTAAGAATGGTGAGGATCATGCATGGCATGGAAGGTTCCCCTGCTTAAATCAGCACACGTCCAGGCCCATCTTAAGTTTGCCCATGACCATTTGGATGATCCAGAGGAGTCATGGGAGAAAGTTATGTGGTCAGATGAGACCAAAATAGAACTTTTGGTCTTAATTCCACTCGCCGTGTTTGGAGGAAGAAGAATGCTGAGTCTCAGCCCAAAAACACCGTCCCTACTGTGAAGCATGGGGGTGGAAGCATCATGCTTTGAGGGTGTTTTTCTGCACAGGGGACAGGACAACTGCACTGTATTAAGGAGAGGATGACCGGGTCCATCTATTGCGAGATTTTGGGGAACAACCTCCTTCCCTCAGTTAGAGCATTGAAGATGGGTCGTGGATGGGTCTTCCAACATGACAATGACCCAAAGCACACAGCCAGGATAACCAAGGAGTGGCTCCGTAAGAAGCATATCAAGGTTCTGGAGTGGCCTAGCCAGTCCCCAGACCTAAACCCAATAGAAAATCTTTGGAGGGAGCTCAAACTGCATGTTTCTCAGTGACAGCCCAGTAACCTGGCTGATCGAGAGAAGATCTGTGTGGAGGAACGGTCCAAAATCCCTGCTGCAGTGTGTGCAAACCTGGTGAGAAACTACAGGGTGTTCAAATACTTATTTTCCCCACTGTAATAAAATAACAGCTGCCTTAAATAACCGCCAAGCATTTTGTGCATTAAACAGAATTACATTTGGTCGAGTCACTCTTTTTTCTAAGTCCACTGTGGAGTGGTACCTTAAAATCCAAAAGCCTGATTTAAGCAACTCCATAAGTCTGTGGCAATGCAATAACGTTGACGTGTGCGTGACCCTTTTGAAGTTCTCCATCACATTGATGGTTATCTTAATGTAATTTTCCACAGAAACAGTGGCTTTTTCTGGATTAATTTGTCCCTCATCGAGCTCCACTTCTTCACACATTCATCAGCCTCCAAACCAACATTACATGACGTGCAATTTCCCTCCATGAAATGCAGGTCATTTGAGCATCATTTTCCAACTCCATTTTGTAAAGTTGGTCATATTTGCAGTCTTCTGCCAAAGGTTCCGCTATTTGATCCATGATCCAAACGTAATCAGCATTCACACTGCAAAAAACGTTTGAAATATGATGGGAGAAGAAGGAGTGAAACCGTGAAAATGACCAATCAAGTCATTGCGGTCTCTATCATGAGCAGAGTGCACATCAGGATATGGAGAGGGTTTGGAGCGATGCAGAGGGATGTGATCTAAAGTGATTGGCTTTGGTTTGCCACACCCAGGGATATGTGTGAAATTTAACAGCATATTACAGTGCAGGCAGCAAGTGGTATTTTGTTAATGAATAAAGACCTGCCTTGTTTAGGTGCCGAGTCTGAGCACAGTTTGAAATAAAATAACACTTGCGCTTTGACTCAAGGAAATACGATACCCACTTTGCTCGAATCAGCTAGTGTCAGTACTGAAGTTTATTTCATACGTCTGTTGCACCTGGGCACATTCGGACTTCTCTGTCTGGTACATGTGAGTGGTTTTTAATAGAAATGCAGTATGGTGGGATGGGACATCTTGTTTGATATGAGGGAAAATCCATTATACAAAATGTGGTATATACAGTGTTTATTACATGGACAGCCATACGATATATATATATATATATATATATATAGAGAGAGAGAGAGAGAGAGAGAGAGAGAGAGAGAGAGAGAGAGAGAGAGAGAGAAATATTCTGCAATTTCTACTATAATTAACGGCAGTCAATAAAATGATGATCTAGTGTCCAAGCTGTGGTGACACATACGAGGTCTGTTAGAAAAGTATCCGACCTTATTATTTTTTTCAAAAACCATATGGATTTGAATCACGTGTGATTGCGTCAGACAAGCTTGAACCCTCGTGCGCATGAGTGAGTTTTTTCATGCCTGTTGGTTGAGTCATTCGCCTGTGAGCAGGCTTTGAGTGAGGTGTGGTCCACCCCTCTTGTCTATTTTTTATTGCGAATAAACTGAATGATTTGGAGCTTTGCTGCATCAATTTTTTTCCAGAAACTGTGAGAGACCTCCAGGTGGACACCGTTCTAAAAATTAATATGGCTTTCAGGGACGATTTTATGGGGATTACACAGATTACGGGGTGTTACTGCCCCTTTAAGGACGGCCCACAACTGCTGAGAGCGCGGCGCGCTCCCAGCCCCCATCGACAGGCTGACACCCTGCTGGAACAACCAGATCATTTCCAACGTGAAAGCTTTGTTGATCCGGGACCTCGTCTGACTTTCACAAAAAGGCCGAAAATGTGGACATCAGCACTTTATCTGCACATTCCACTGTTACAGGAGTTTTTTTCATGGAAAAAGAAGCGGAGGGACGCACCACCGTGCCGCTCATGGTGCGGCACAAAACCACCTTGGTGTTGGTCTCACAGGACAGCTTTCAAGTGGATTTCAGACAGATTCCGGTTGCTTTCCAGTCGTGTGAATATCCGATTGTGATTGCGCATGAGCTGGACATGCCAGAACATGTCCTGTGAGGCTTCATCACGGCGTTGCTTTGCGCCGAGCGGCTGCACCGCGACGCGCGGAACTCCTCCGCACGTCTGTCTTAATGTGCCGGAAAAGTGCTGATGTCCACGTCTTTTCACAATTCCTGTGCTAGTCAGATGACATACCGGATCAAGACAGCGTCCAGTTTAAAAATGAACGGCACATTTCACTGTTACAGGAGTTTTTGTCATGGAAAGAGAAGCTGCTCCACCGCGCGTCGCGGTGCAGCCGCTCGGCGTAAAGCAACGCCGTGATGAAGCCTTCCAGGACATGTTGGGGCAGGTCCAGCTCATGCACAATCACAATCGGATAATCACACGACTGAAAAGCAACCGACAGCCATCTGAAATCCACCTTTAAGCCGTCCTGTGAGACCAACACCGAGGTGGTTTTGTGCCGCGCCATGAGCGGCACGGTGGCGCGTCCCTCCGCTTCTTATTCCATGAAAAAAACTCCTGTAACAGTGGAATGTGCAGATAAAGTGCTGATGTCCACATCTTCTGCCTTTTTGTGAAATTCAGACAAGGTCCCGGATCAACAAAGCTTTCACGTTGGAAATGATCTGGTTGTTCCAGCGGGGTGTGAGCCTGTCGATGGGGGCTGGGAGCGTGCCGCGCTCTCAGCAGTTGTGGGCTGTCCTTAAAGGGGCAGTAACACCCTGTAATCTGTTTAATCCCCATAAAATCGTCCCTGAAAGCCATATTAATTTTTTGAACAGTGTCCACCTGGAGGTCTCTTACAGTTTCTGGAAAAAAATTGATGCAGCAAAGCTCCAAATCGTTCAGACATTTATTCGCAATAAAAAATAGACGAGAGGGGTGGACCACACCTCACTCAAAGCTTGCTCACAGGCGAATGACGCAACCGACAGGCATGAAAAAACTCACGCATGCGCACGAGGGTTCAAGCTTGTCTGACGCAATCACACGTGATTCAAATCCATATGGTTTTTGAAAAAAATAATAAGGTCGGATACTTTTCTACCTCGTATATATATATATATATATATATATATATATATATATATATATATATATATATAGGCAGGAGGAGAAGAGGGAGACCAAAGAGGAGGTTCATGGATGTGCTGAGAGAGGACATGCAGGTGGTTGGTATGACAGAGGAAGATACAGAGGACAGGGTGAGATGGAAACGATTGACCTGCTGTAGCGACCCCTAACGGGAACAGCCGAAAGACAAAGAAGAAGAAGATATATATATATATATATATATATATATATATATATATATATATATATATATATATATATATATATATATATATATCACACTCGTGTATTGAATTTGGGGATCCAGAAAGCAGAAAGAGTAGTGCTTACAAAATAGGTAGCTGACATTTCTCAAGGGTGGTAATAAATTATGCAGTGTTTGTACAATGAGTTGGAATGGCGTATGAGTCCAGAATGTTTTTAGAACATTAGACCTCAACAGTTTTAGAGGAGGAACTCAACCCTTTAATTTCCTGTTAATTACATAACTTTGTAGTGTTAATTTATTGTCTTAATGTATATAAATTGTTGAGGTTCTTGTTATCATATACACACTGTTACTATTATGATTATTATTATAGTTATTTAGTAGTCGTAGTAGTCATAGTAGTAGTAGTAGTAGTAGTTTATATTATTACTTCTACTTTGTCATTTGATTTTTAAATGGACCACAATGGAAATAATTGTTTTCCCTTTCTTGTGTCATCCATGAAAATTCAGTAAGGTAAATCTTCTATTATACATTGCAAATCTAAGGCAGAACTCCACTAGAGTATACTAAGGTACACCTAAATATCTTTAAAAAAAAGAGAGCCGACCCATGTATTTTTTAACATCCAGTATTTACAATTATATTATGTACTTACATTGAACTAATGAAATAAAATGACGCACACATGCAGGCACACACACATACACAGGCACCACTTCACTTTTAATGTATAGATGATTTACCACCCCCTGCTGGAATGGTGTGTGAGTCCAGAATGTAATTATCATTGTCCATTGTTCAGTGTTGTTAGCTAATATCAATAGTTTCTCCAAAAATATTTGTCCTATCAATGTTCCATTTAGGCGCCATTCATCCTTGACCCAAAGTACATAAGCATACCAAATGGCAAATGTCAGCTCAGGGAAAAAATAAATTTGCTCCTTTTTGGAATATGGCTGTAACCAACAAAATGTGGAAAAAGTGAAGCGCTGTGAATACTTTCCGGATGCACTGTATATATGCATTTAATTAAATAATTACCTCCACCAAGAAACTGTACTTAATTTTTTTCAGGCCCATTTGTTTCTTTTTTTTTTAATTACTCCGTGTGTGGCTGCATGACATCAACACTGTGCTGTGATTTTGCTCTATCAGGGGTCAAAATTAAAAATGCTCAAATCATTTTGAAAACTACACCACATTATTTGTCTGATCGTAAAGATTCCAAAAGGGTATAGTTTGGACTATCTATGACTGAATTAGGAGTTATGGGGTAAAAACAGCAAAAATGGTGACAAAGGTTAGTTTCAGTTTGTACAGGGGTCAAAAGTTAAAGTTCCTTCAATTTTGGTAAAAAGTGATGCAAATTATTAGTGAGTTAACAGGGTTTTAAAAAGGAATAGTTTGGGCCATGTATCATGCTTAGCTATCATGTTACAGGGTAACATATGTCACATGTCATAGAATCCAATGGATGTTGACCTTGTTTGACCTTTACTTTGGAGATCAATCTTTTAACACAATCAAAACTATTCCATTTATTAATCCTATTAGCCAGTGGTAGGCACAGTTCCATTAATCCGCTAACCCAGACCTGGGCAAACTGCGGCCTGGGGACCACATGCGGCCCTTTGCATGTCTCTGTCCGGCCCTCATGAGGTCTGTGATTATTATTACATATATTAAAAATGTCAAGCTTGTGTGTTGCAAATCATTAGAGAGGTTTATTTAGGTATATTTAAATATTTAACATATTATTACAATAATAAATATTACCTATAAAAGCTATTAAATAGGTAATTTTTTGTAAAAAATGTAATGGGAGACAGCCGAGTTATCAATGGTGTGGCCCTCGGACATAATTCAGGCTCCCTATGTGGCCCCGTGTAAAAATTAATTGCCCACGCCTGCGCTAACCGCTAATTATCGAAGATAATGTTTTCATTATCGGATTAGCTTTTCAGATAACTTTGAAAACCATCACCATTTTGGTCCGATAACTTTTAGACTGCTGGTCACAAAAAAGAAAAAAGCTCATTTCTTTTGACACCATACTGACACACTGGTAATCTCACCCAAGTCACCAAGAGGCATACAGTTTTAACTTATGGTTACATTTTTAACCAAACTAATTTCAGACAAGTTATTTAAATTAATGTCACATTTGAAGTTTTATAAAGTGAAAATATCACATATATGTTTATATATGTTTTAGTTTTAAGGTAATGCACTATTTTTTAAGGTTTTAGTGTGGACATGCTGTGCCCAGGTGCATTATGGGTATCTCAGTACATTCACAACAGAAGAAATGCATTTGAGACGCTCTGATCAGGCTTCACACGGACAACAGCATTAAACTCTTTGTATATTGTGCCTAAAACTCTTGTGAATATATTCTATGGGTTTATAGATATTGTTATTGTGTTTGTGTTTTCAGTTGGAATCATTGCAATTGATTCCTGTTTACTTTTAAAGTCCTGCTTATGTCAAACACTGTCTGTCATTTTTGTTCCAGAGTAATATATACGTAAAATGTCTGGAATTCAGTTTGCATTTATTTAATTCCACGCATCTTAAATGTAGCAGACACGGATTAGTATGTGGAATTTTGTTTTGGCAGGTTTTCACGGTCTTTCCTCTCATCTACTGGCCAGTAGTGTTCATGGCAGTATTCACCCTAAAGCTGACAGACACTGTACAATATTTTCAATCATTGAACTCGGCTCCAGCTGAAACTGTACGACAAAACTGCACGGTGTAAAAGTTCAGAGCGCATGATTTATGTTCTCACACTATATGGCCCGACGCTCTGATGTGATCTGACTGCTCACATTGTATGTTCAAAAACCACACATCGGACTCGTGTTTCCAGAAGCAAAGCGTAAACAGAAGCTTTTTTCAATCTTTATTTACATTTCTTATTTTTACAAAAACTCTCGATGGGAGACATTAAAGATTTACCAAAATAAAAAAAAACTTAGACTTTAAAAGACTTTACATGAGTTGAAGAAGGGGGGGAGACAGAAGCTGCTCTCGCAAAGATCACTGTTGATTGCTCTCTCCAATTCCGCATCAGTGTTTGCACATGCACAATGCGAGAGGTTGGACACTTGTATCGCTTCAGCGGCGGGATACCCTCACAATGGGCAACCAGAATATCAAACAGGTTTGATTTTCATTCAACCATACAATTGCCGATCAAGAGGTGGTCATGAGAGGTTAAACGCAGCTCGGTACTCCATGTATACTACATGTATATGCGTGATTAAGATGAAACGTGGCGCGATCCAAAAAATTCTCCCACAAGTGAAAAATCAGCTGAAAAAGGGCCAAAACTCACACAGTGAAAGCCCAGCTTAAGTACTGAGCGTCCAGTAGTTGGCAGTGTTCTATTTATTTTGACACCGGTTATATCACACGGTTATCTAATTACAACTTGGCTTTTCTTTAATGCCTTTTTTTTACAAATAAAAAAATGGCATATTTTACAAAAGCACATTTATCTGTAAACACCAACACACGACACACCTCACATTAACGTGTTGTTTTACATAGAATGAATGAGTCAACCAATCAGAGTTAGTGGAGGCGCATTTTACCCATAATCCCTTTGGCATCTGTCTGTGTTTGTTACAACACTTCAGAATTAGTCCATTATTCAACATTAAAAGATATATGCTATATTTTAACTTTGTACAAATGATGGAATTGACATTAATGGAGTTATTCTATCAGTATTAATTTTACTTATACACCAAACCAAGTCACCACTGCTTTATTTTCCAAGACCTCCGCCTCACGGCAATGCTGTTATTGAATAGAGAGTTGAGCTTTGCTGCTTCTCTCAACTGCTTCGCTACTGGAAGCTATGTAGTAAACAGGAGCTTCCAGCAGTGGGCAGGGCGTACAAAGACAGAAGTGCTGATTCATTGTTTGGGTCTGTAATCGCCTTTGATGCTACCAGAAGTGATCGTGGTGTTAAAACTCAAAATCAGCTTGTTAGTAGTTGCAAGTGTACCGGAGACAGTACTGCAAGTTATCAGTTAGCTGTAGCTTCTGATAAATTTTTGGGTGGTTTATTGGTTTAGCATCATAAAAGATAACTTTAAAGTTAGCTCATTATCTGTTATTGAAGCTAATTTTTGGCTATTAGCTCAACCAATAATTTGCATCAGTTTTTACCAAAACTGAAGGAACTTTAACTTTTGACCCCTGTACAAACTGAAACTGACCTTTGTCACCATTTTTGCTGTTTTTACCCCATAACTTCTGATCATTCAGTCATAGATAGTCCAAACTATACCTTCTTGGAATCTTTATGATCAGACAAATAATGTGGTGTAGTTTTCAAAATGATTTGAGCATTTTTAATTTTTACTGCTGTGTAATTGTTCAATTGACCCTTACCTGGCCCCCTATTGAAAATGCAAGTGGCCAGTCGGTTTTTTCACAAGAGTAATGTCTAAGGAGTATTTGTGCCAACTTTGGTGTTTGTATCAACATTTCCACAATTGTTTCAGTTATCTGCTGCACTACATGTTTTAATCATGTTTAATGAAGTGAAATATGATCTGTAGTCAACATGCAGTGCTGTATTTTAGAAAATGACCATATTGACTGCTACTTTCAAGTATTGATTTTCTCTGTCTCGATCCTCTAGAAAGAAAAAAAACTGATGCATGTTCTCTATGCTCTCATAAAAGAAATAGACTTGGCGTATATTCTCCATGGAGTGGGAAGGCTTTTCTGGGGCACACCTGAATCATGCCATGCTGTTGCTGGTGGAATCATAAACATAGAATATTCATCCATTCATTCTCTATACCTGTTTTCGGCACTCAAGGATTACAGGGGGGCTGAAGCCTATCCCAGTAGTCATAAGACGTGAGGTGGGGCAGACCCTGACTGGCATGCCAGTCTATCGTAGGGCCACATATAACCAGACAAACTCATTCATAATCACACCTGCATGCCTTTGGAAATCGGAGGATGCTGCACAGAAAGGACAAGACAGGAAGCAATCCCAAGAACGTCTTGCTGTGAGGCAACTGTGCTGACCACTAATCTACCATGCTGCCACAAACACTGACTAGAGTGTCCATAATTGGCTTCGGTATTCGCAATACAGCTATAATGTGATGCAGCTGAACATCTGATTGTAACAGAAAAAGGAAAAAAAAAAGTAGATTTGACACATGCTAAGTGATTCAGTTTGTATTATTCCATCAGTTGTCTGTGTTTTTTATGACACTGTGCTGTGACTGACTAAATATTTCTGTTGGAAGACAACATGTGTCAGTGCTTTTGTAGATTTGGTGAACTGTTTTAGTGTATTATTGTATTTTGGAAGTGTGTGTCTGTGTTTATTAACACTGTGTGAATTTGAACATGAAATTACCTGTTTGGGGAATTGTGTGTTTCAGGTGTGATCTACGAGGTCTGTCCAAAAAGTATTGTACCTTTTTATGTTTTTCAAAAACCATATGGATTTGAATCACGTGTGATTGCATCAGCCAAGCTTGAACCTTTGTGCGCATGCGTGAGTTTTTCCACGCCTGTCGGTTGCGTCATTCGCCTGTGGGCAGGCTTTGAGTGAGCACTGGTCCACCCCTCCCGTCGGATTTCTTTTGTCTGAGAACTTGCTGAGAGACTGCCGCTTTGCTCCATGAAATTTTTTTGAGAAACTGTTAGAGAAACCATTCGATAGATTCAGTTGGATATCGGTGAAGATTCTGTCGGCGTCACGCGGATTATCGACTGTTGAAACCTTTTTAAAGACGGCCCACAGCGGCGGAGGGCGCGCGGCGCGCCGAGTGGCCATCGACAGACTGGATCGACCAGATCATTTCCAAACTGAACGCTGTGTTGATCCGGGACATCATGTGACTACCACAGAAATGGCAGGAGAGCTGGACATAGCACTTTTGCGGCACATTCCACTGTTACAGGAGATTTTGTAATGAAAGACGTGTGGAGGATTTCGCGCATCGGCACGAAGCAGCTCAGGACGCGCAGCAAAAAAAAGAACACCTCCGTGTTGGAAACCATTCAGAAGATTCAGATGGCTTTCGATGGCTTTCAGTCGAGTTGAGTATCCGAGAAATTGTGTAACAGCTGGACATGCCCCAACATGTCCTGTGAGACTTCCAAGACAGAGGTGTTTTTTTGCTGCACGTCATGAGCTGCTTCATGCCGACGCGCGAAATCCTCCACACGTCTTTCATTACAAAATCTCCTGTAACAGCGGAATGTGCCGCAAAAGTGCTATGTCCAGCTCTCCTGCCATTTCTGTGGTAGTCACATGATGTCCCGGATCAACACAGCGTTCAGTTTAGAAATGATCTGGTCGATCCAGTCTGTCGATGGCCGCTCGGCGCGCCGCGCGCCCTCCACCGTTGTGGGCCGTCTTTAAAAAGGTTTTAACAGTCCATAATCCACGTGACACTGACAGAATCTTCACCGATATCCAACTGAATCTATCGAATGGTTTCCAACTGCCTGTCTCTAACAGTTTCTGAAAAAAATTTTATGGAGCAAAGCGGCAGTCTCTCAGCAAGTTCTCAGACAAAAGAAATCCGACGGGTGGGGTGGACCAGTGCTCACTCAAAGCCTGCCCACAGGCGAATGACGCAACCGACAGGCGTGGAAAAACTCACGCAGGCGCACGAAGGTTCAAGCTTGGCTGATGCAATCACATGTGATTCAAATCCATATAGTTTTTGAAAGAAATAAAAAGGTCCGTTACTTTTTGGACAGACCTTGTATGTTTTTAAGGTTCTGACAAACGGGTCATAGCAGTTGTAAAAAACTGTAATGTTTTCCATGATTTCTATTTTAATTTTACTTTTGTAAAGCAGCATTCTTTTTTCTTTGCGGTTATCCAACTCATTGAAGGACAAATATGCAAAATTCAAAGGACAAACATAGGACTGTTTTGCTGAACAGAGGTTAGGACTTTTTGAGTTCCTTCGTATTGGTATTTATGGTATTGTTGCAAAAGTTAGCACACTATCATATCTATTTAGTCTTGAGACTACATTACTTGTACTGCAATCAGCCTACTATAGTTCTGATTCTGACAGTGGACACACATTATCATGTTTTAAATTTGTCAGATGCCTGGCCTCTCATGCATTAAAGTAATGGCATCCACAACCCAGCTCACACAATGTCTCACTTAAATCAATTGTGTCAACACAGACAATAATGTTAAAAGAGACATGCAGAATTTAAACCAAATGTGATTTCATCTGGCTTCACTCTCTCAGGTTGGAATGGCTTCTCAGGAGCAACCTGTGTCCATTTACACACTAACAATATGGCTTGGATGTCACTGACTCAAGGAAGGCATCTGATCATGTCTGTGTGTTCTTGATAGTCCATGACAACAGAAAATTGATAACAAGCAGGGCAAGGATACTACACAACTCGAGTTTCCACAGCACTACTGGGAATGCACTGGGCAACCTGTCACTCTACAAACTCTGTTCCACTCAGACGAATGTCCCCAGCAAGGCAAGGCAGCTGTAATCACGTTGTTCTCCAAGGTGTCATTTCCTCTCACACAAGAAGAAATATTTGTTGCCATGTTTACTCATTGGATGAAATCAAAAGGTTACTATGGGGCCATCCTTGTAGCAAAAGTATTTGCAAATGTGTATTTCGATCCACAAATGTGCAACCAGATCCACAAATATGTAAAAAAAAAAAAAAAAAAAAATTTGTGTCTGTAAACAGATCCACAAATGTGTAACCAGATCCACAAATGTGAAACTACATCCACAAATGTGTAAAAAAAAATAAAATACACATATATATATATATATATATATATATATATATATATATGCAAACTAGTGGAGCAATCCTGATAGTTACACACTCTTTGTTTGAGTACGTGAGATTGTCATCAGAGGCTCTCCGTCTGCTCCGTCTGCTTTTAGTGATCATTGTGCGAAATGGCGCAGGGCGCATTTGGAGCCCAATAGTATGTACTCATTCGAGCACCCAGGGGACTATTCAAACGGGCCAACTAGTAACATATCACTCCTGAAAACGATCTTTGACTTTTCACGTGAGGTGAATCTGCCCTACGATTAGATTTTGGAAAACCATGTGACGGTGAACCAATTCCGATTGGGCACTCACATTGCGCATGTCATCACACAGCTTCTATGAGGAGTACAAAGATGGCCGATGGCTGGCTCGAAAGTCCGTGGAGTTAACTTTTCAGCAAAAAAGTAAGTTTCTATCTCATATCATTAAAAGGTTATTTATAATTTAGTAAAGCTTGGTTTTAGCCATCATATATGACGGCGTCAGCCCCAGAGGTTTAAGTAAACACAAGAATAAAAATGGTAATAATAAGAAAATGTTGACTGTTCCTTTCAGCCAGCTGCACATCAAGATCCATGTAATTCACAAACAACGTAGGATGTCTCATTTCTCATTTTGGGGAAAAATGCTTTTGCTCTTTAGAACGTTTGGAAAGTGGTGTCATTTGATTTAAAACAGTGATTCGCTTTGAAGTTTCTTATTCCAGAATTCCAGGCCAGATGCTTTTCAGTCTGGGAGCCCCATGCCCCTCCCTGTAAGAATTTCATTCATCCAGGAACACCTGAAGGGGAAAATCCACACAGTGTCCGATCACAGTGTGCTATCATCGGCTAACCTTATCTCGCTTTTCACCCCCTCCAGACTTCCAGCTCTCGTAATTATGAGTACAGGATTTTCTTTTAATTCTGTGAATGCAATGCTCTTCCATAGGATACAGTACTATTTGTGTTAACATTTTTTTTTATTATTACCATTATTAATCATAATTCAAGATATAATTGGCCTATTAACAAAATTTAAAAAGTAGTGTGGAGGTTGAATTCCACACATTCAACCTGCACTCAAACAGACACTCAGTGCAGCAGATTGAGTTGTTGGATATTATTTTTCATGGCTAATTTGTCTGTAATATAAATTATAATGTAACTTGCCAATAACTTGTTAATACGCTCAAATCTTCTTATAATGATAATACGAATAATAATGATAATAATAATAATATCCTCATATTTTCTCTGAAACGCCATGGGACATACTGTTCATCTGTTTATTGAGCAGCACACTACACATAAATGTCAGATGTTAAAATGCAACACGTTTTATGCAAATGCATATAACTTTACTGATTCATGCAGAGGGTGGTGGCCCGCTCATCTGGGGGCATGGCTGGAGTGCAGGGAGAAAAAGGCAATTGGGGGGGGAGCAGAGTTAGTCAGCCTGCAGGCTGAGTTAGCAACTTGCTGTCCAGGAAAGATTTTATTGAATACAACATCTAAAATTGAGGTCCGGTATCTGTGATTTTGGAGTCTTTTGAATTCGCTCCCCATTAGACCCGGGAAATCTGTACATTTACAATCTAAGAGTGTGCTACATCCTCTTAATTAGGTAATGTGACTTTTTGACATGAGGGTAAGCCATTCGACTCCAGAGGGTTAAAGCCAACCAAGTTACCAAATGATATAATGTTATTAGGGCACTTATTCCAAATATTAACATCTTTAACAGAAACACGACTTTTTAAACCTTTTTTTTTTTTTACTGAAAGAGAAAAAAAATTACAATAACTTTGAGACAGACTATCAACTAAAGGCTACTCTATTACCAAACCTAAAATTATTTGTAGTTTTGAACATCATTAACACTGTTATGTGTCGGACGCAGCTCGGAGAACCGACCAGCGTTTGAAGGACCCAGTATGAAATAAGTAGAGCACGGTTCAAAGGCTAACTGAATTTAATACATAACAGTGATAATATAACAAAAAGGTGCGGCCTGGCGTGGTGCGCTCCCAGCAGCGCTAACGGTCCGGAGCCAGAAGCTGTTTCGGACCCAAGGACCCCGCCGACACCCCCCAGGTGGCCGCAACAACCGAGTCTGTGAAAGAAGGAACCATTATGTGAGTCCACACTCTACACACAGAACACTTAAAGGTGTACAAACAGCAAACACTTCCTGGCTTGATTACTGATCAGCTTCCCAACCTGCAGGCATGGAACATCCAGTTCACAAAACTCCACTGCAGTGGAAGCTGATACATGACTAACAAACAGCTCAATACAATAAGGTGTGAGGGACACCACATTTACTGACTGTATAACTGTTAGTCACAAAATCTAACGTACCTCAGGAAGTGTGCTGACGAGCGTGAGACCTCACCCCCTCCTCTTTCACAGACTGTGCATCAAACCTGGACGTTCTCAGCATCCGCTGTTGATGAGATGGCTCCCGAGACGACGATCTCACCCGTCTGGTCACAAGGTCGAGTCTCTGGCAAATACACACTGTGCACTCCAGTCTTAAATGCCAACATGTTCCAATCCATCCAGATGCACCACAGCTGTGAGTCCTGACGAGTCGCAGGTGATCAGGGTGAGGTCCTGACAGCCTCAGCAACACAGCCACTCAGTCCCAAACGCAAGCCACCTGGGAGGAAAACCAAAAAACAGAAACAAACCGGCAGCCAGGCCCCCCCAGCCATATAACAGTACCCCACCCTCACGGGAAGCCTCCCGGCGACCACACACACCTGGCCCAGGAGAAACACCCCCCTCCAGGGACCATGGCTGGAAACCGCGTCTGCGTTCATCCTCCAACAGACTGGTTGAACTGGCTGCATCTTTGCCCTTGTTTCTGACAGTCTCTTAGCACAGGTGTGGCCAGGAGTTCTTACACCTGTGCGGTCAGCCTTTATCCAAACATGTGTGATTAGTCATAAAACAAAACAACAATTTATGTCTGCAATTGTCGACCACCGTTGGCATCGTCTGGTTGACGAGATTTTCCCGAAGAAGACAGACAGGAAGTCGAGTCAGTGAGTAGAATTTCTTTGTAAACAGTACTGAGTGAGTGGTGATCAGATCACATAAACAGTTAAATTCCGCAAGCGATGATACAGAATCGTCTGTTAATGCAAAGCAGTTAAACTCTGTAAGGAGGGTGCGGACTCCTCTGTTTATATACGCGTACCGGTAGGGGATAAAAGTGATCACATAAAACAGTTAAACTCCGTAAGCGATGGCGTGGAATCGTCTGTTAATGCAAAGCAGTTAAACTCCGCGAGGAGGGCGGACTCCTCTACGGTTGCGAGGGACGCAAGTAGTTAAATTCCGGAAGGAGGATACGGACTCCTCTGTTTTAATACGTAAAGGAAATCCCGGGTAGAAATATGTGCACTGTAAAAAGTAGTTAAATTTGGCAGGGACGGCGGAGTCCCCTAATGCAGGACAGTAGTTAAATTTCACGGGAGGGTGAGCTCCCCTGACATGAGAATGCGCGTACGATTATTAGGAGTGTTTCTATGTGTAAATAGTGTTTTGTGTAAGTGTAAATAACTGTGTGAAAGTGCAATACTTTGGACAACGTTAGTGACAACCGTGTGTGTGGAAGCAGAGGCAAGTGATTCCGCTTCCTACGGGGAGGTGAAAGGAATCAACCACACGACGGCAAATTAATTGTCACGTCCAAAGAAAGTGTGAAAACTTCAGATTTAGAACACCCTAGGTGTGCCCCCGTCTGAAGTCCAAATTATAACAAGGGATAATAAAAATGGGGGGTAAGACGTCTATAAATAAGGAAAATTTATCAACTGACGACTGGAAATTTATGGAAGCAAAAAATCCAAAAACAACAAAAAATTGGAGACCTGGATTAATAAACATGACTTTGACGGACGACTGAACCTGATCAGTATACAGAAGCTAAAGAAGGAGTTAGAACAGCAACATAAAGGTGATGAGAAAAAGATGCAGAAAGTAGGGGCAGATTTAGTGGCATTTTGGGAGGAGGAAGCAGAGAACAGACAGAAGGGAGCAGAGAAGCAACGATTAGAGAAAGCAAGGAAAAAGAAAGCTGTAGGTAAGGCAGAAGAAGATGTGATAATTCAGCACAGAGAACCAGAACAACCTCAGCAACCACCGCCGGCTGGATCGTCGGTGACAACAACACCTTTATCTCCTCTACCAGAGGATGACGATGTACCGCCACCACAGTATGATTTAGCAGTAAAACCTAAGGTAAAAAGAGAAAAACCAGAAAAACCACAAACACGCAGTCAAGCAAAAGTGCCCACAGCCCCTCCCATGGTGGAACACAGTGACCAGGGAGGTGCCTATCCTATGATAGAAGTACCAAATCCTCGTGCAGGAACAGCAGGACAGCAATCAACCATGCTCGTATATCGAACATGGAATGCTGATGATATCAAAGCAGCAGTCGACATGATACCATCGCCACATGTCGATATTGAGGGATTTATGCAGGATATAGAAAACATTAGAACATCTTACCACCTTAATGGACCTGAAGTCCAACAGGTGTGGATGAAAGCATGTGGCCCTAAAATGGAGTCAGATACGCGGAGACTGGAATCCTGCAGACCAGGATGGCGTACCATTGCCACATGATGATCCAGTCTTGAAAACAAGAGTGGAAGCTACGATTACACGTGCAAAAGGAGTGTTAGGACCAAAGATAAATTATACTGAAATTACCAGGACAACTCAGAAAGAAGGAGAACCATGGATAGAGTTTAGATGCAGATTTGAGAGTGTATTTAGAGTCCATAGTGGCATATTGCCAGGAACACCAGTGTATGAAAACAAATTGAAAAATGTTTCACCTGTGAAGCTGACAATGACCGATTTGATTCATGATGGCAACTCAACAGCTGTCATAACAGTAACAGGTGCCACTGAAGATGTTTTAAAATTGAGATTCACAGGTATGCCATTACATGTGTCACTTTGTAAACCATATTTGACAGAATGGCAAGAATTGGGACTGACAGTCATAACAGCTTTGTCAGCCACTGATTGGAGCAGAGTTGGACCACGAACGGAGTTCAGTCCATCAACTAAATTGTATAAAGTGCCAGTTAATGTCTCATTGGTGCTGACAGCTGGAACACACATTGATGTGTCCACTTCACAATCCTGAGTGTTTCAGTTGAGTCCTGAAGAGGATGATCTTCTCTCTTCTGTACCATCAGGATTGTGGACAACAGGTCCTTCAGACGTAGGACTGATAAAAAATGCACAACCTGTAGTTATAAGAACAAAAACAGAATACAGACCATGTGTAAGACAGTATCCATTGAAACCTGATGCAATTGAAGGAATCAGGCCAGTAATAGAGAATTTATTAACAGCAGGAGTAATAGTGCCATGTCCAGATTCACCATGTAGGACACCCATATTTCCTGTAAAAAAAGGCTCCGCCCTCAGTGGGATGGAGAATGATTCAAGATCTGCAGGCAGTAAATGCTGCTGTAGTAAAAAGAGCTCCATGTGTACCAGATCCGCACACACTGTTAAGCTCATTGAGATTAAATTCTAGTTGTTTTTCTGTAATAGATATCAGTAATGCATTTTTTTTTTTTTTTTTTCCGTACCAGTACACCCAGATAGTCAATTCTGGTTTACTTTTACCTTTAAAGGACAACGATATATATTCACCAGATTACCGCAGGGTTACGCAGAGAGCCCAACTATTTATTCTCAAGTCATGTCAGCATGCTTAGCCAATTTTGTTCCACCGGCAGATAGCCAACTATTAGTGTATGTCGATGACATTTGATTGCCTCTGACACACGAGAAAACTGCATAACTGACACAGTAGCATTATTATGTTTCTTATTTGATAATGGCCACAAAGTGAGTAAAAACAAAGTTCAGTTGTGTAGGGATAAAGTAAAATATTTAGGACATGAATTATCAGCCACAGGGCGCACGATCCTGTCTGACAGGAAGGAAGCAATTTTGCACGCTCCAAAACCACAAACCAAAAAGCAGATGATGTCATTTTTTGGACTGACTAATTACTGCAGGGCATGGATTCCCTGTTATGCAGAATTGACTAGTCCACTTTCTGATTTGATGTACAAGAATGATATTTCAATGTCAACCGTGTTGGAATGGAACAAAGATGCTGAGGAAGCTTTTGTAAAAGTAAAACATTTACATTAGTGTCATCCACAGTTTTGGCACTACCAGATTATAGTAAACCATTCATTCAAACAGCTGATTGTAAGAATAAGTTCATGACTAGTGTTTTGGTTCAAGTGTATGGCTCCAAATTGAGGCCAGTTGCCTACTACTCATCTAAATTGGATGCAGTAGCAAGTGCTTTACCACCATGCGTACAGGCTGTTGTTGCAGCCTCTATGGCTGTTCAAAGTAGCAGTAATGTTGTTCTATTCCATCAGTTGACACTGAAAGTTCCACATGCAGTTTCTGCACTTCTGTTGCAGACAAACATGAGCCTTTTGTCCCCAGCGAGACATCTTTCGTGTATGTCCTTGCTATTATCACAACCACACCTTACGGTAGAGCGCTGTACGACATTGAATCCATCCACATTGATACCCTTACCTGAGGATGGTGAGCCGCACAATTGTCTTGATGTAGCTACGGTCTGTACGAAAGCACGTCCAGACCTCCAGGACACACCCATCCCAAACAGTACAATTGTGTATGTGGATGGTTCTTCCACTAAAAACGCTTATGGACAAACACAATCTGGATATGCTGTTGTCACAAATTCAGAAGTATTGGATTCTGCTTCATTGCCATCCTCATTTTCAGCACAAGCAGCTGAATTAGTTGCTTTAACTGCAGCTTGCTATCTGTTTAAAGGTACGGCTGTATCAATTTATACAGACAGCCAGTACGCTTTCAGTACGCTGTGAAATTGCCTAACCAAATTGCTATACGCAAATGTGCACCAAAGGCTCTGACAGTGTTTCAAAAGGAAATGACGTTGCTGACAAAACCGCAAAGGCGGCAACAGCTCTTTCTATTTTTCTCCTATATGACACCCCTCCGGATATGACCACAAAAGAAACCCATGGGCAGCTATTATGAGCCATGGCGTGACGCATGTCTCATCAGGGGGTATGATATCGCAATTGCAATCTATTTTTTTGTCTTTATGGGTTCGATGCATATGCAAAACAGCATTGTAGAGCATGCATGATATGTGCAAAACACAACTCACAAGGCAATTTAAGACCCCAAAGAGGCAAATTTCCAACACCACAATATCCCTTTCAAGTGATTCATATGGATTATATACAGCTGAGTAAACATGAAGGGAAGGAATTTTGTTTAGTCATAATTGATGCCTTCTCAAAATGGGTAGAATTGTTCCCTACAAAACATGCAGGTGCACTTACAGTGGCTAAGGCATTGTGCAAAGACATCATTCCATGATTTGGAATACCAGAAACAGTCTATTCAGATAATGGAGCGCATTTTGTTAATACAATAGTGCAATACGTAGGAGAAGCGCTACAGGTCAATCTCAAAAATCATTGTGCTTATCAACCACACAGTGCCGGATTAGTGGAAAGGACAAAGGGCACATAAAAGGGCGCAATAAAAATAAGATTAAGGAAATGTATAGAAGAGACAAAACAAACCTGGATTGAATGTTGGACCTAGTAAACTTGTATATGAGAATAACACCAACACCATCAGGGTTAACACCATTTGAGATACTTTATGGACGACCATATCGTCTACCAATTTTGACATGGATACTAAAACAGCAGATGAGGAACAAACATTAGCAAATTTTATGAAAAAGACATTAACACAGAAAGAGATAACTTAAACACATTTACTGCCGAATAATTTTGATCTTCCACAGGACGGCCTTCCGGTAGTCTAGCCAGGAGACTGGGTGTTCATCAGAGTCCAGTCCTCGTTGGGAAGGTCTATACCGAGTGCTGTTAACAACACCAACTGCAGTAAAGATAGCGGAGAGATCAACGTGGATACATCACTGTAAGATACAGCGTGTGTTGGCGGCCTCCACAGTGTAAGGGGAAGTCTGGCTACAAAGGGAGTCTATTTAATTAGCAATAGATTGTCTCAATGCCAGTGAAGCAGGGAGATCCTTGCACTATTAGGTGAGGTGGTTAACAACACTGTATCCTAGCAATCATGACTGAACTACAGCAGACCCCGGAGCGGCGTGCTCAGCGCCGCCGCTGCCGGACTGTTGGTAGGGCAGCCGGTTGTGTTGTGATCTTAGTGTGTTTCGTGCTCCTCGGATTCCTGGCCTGGTGGTTGACCCAAGAATTGCAGCTCACTGTGGACCGAGCCAGAGAACAACGCAAGCAACATCAGAAGAGGTTTATTCATAATGTGAACGAGACAGATGGACACCCTCATATATACCATACTAATATGTGGTACAGATATGTTCATTTATTGGCTATGGAATTACGTTACTAATTGTTATGTTTGTTCGCAAATACCTATATCCTCAACACACCCAGCTCTGACAGCTAAACCGTACCCTGCTAGGGTGACAGAATGTCTTATCATACGGATACATAATCAAACTGTATTTCGGGGGCAGCAGTTCTCAGCAAATCTGATAAGATGTAACACCACTTGCCTCAGTGCAACCACTTATATGATAGGGATTTCAACAGAGGACGTACAAGCGTGCCCAAGTGCTGCTCCATTGACTAGACTGAAGGGAAACGCAAAAATATCATCACGTTAAATTGTCATCACAACGGCCATTCCCAATTTGCTTTTACGGGACAGGGAATAAAAATGTAGGTAAAATTAAGAAACGTCTGTGTACCCAAACGTATGTTTTATCAAATAATTTAAGCCTAACCAAAACATAATATGTGGATGGTACTTATCTTCATCACATTGGATGGGGATGTAATTATACAGGCTCCTGTCCATGGGGAACGGATGAATCATGTGCTTATGTTAGTAAGTTTTGCTACCACCTGTAAATGGTACTCCGGTGTATGATGACATCTATTGGCTTTATGGTTCCAGACTGTACATGAGTCTCCCACCAAATTGGGGTGGTGTGTGTGCACCTACCCAGGTGACTGACCATACATATGTGGTAGGACCTCCACAGAGAAGAATGGCAGCACCAGACGGAGGAGATTGATATACCCAGATGTGTTACCACATAATCACATGTGGGGCTCGGATGTACTAAAGGACCAAAAAATTGTGGTCTGTAGGAGATAAAATAGCACATTCATTGTTCCCCTGGATAGGAGTGGGGAAAAAATTCATTAATGATTGAAACTCTGAATTATTGATTGGGTCTGTTCATGAATGTAACTAAAAAAAAAATAGTAGCAGCTCAAAACACTGAAATAGATGCTTTACGTACCATGGTGATGCAAAATCACATGGTTTTAGACTTGCTTACTGGTTCACAGGGAGGAGTTTGTGTTCTGCTGAACACAACATGCTGTACTTTCATCCCAGACTCCATTCATTCAGTGGATATGCAGGACGCATTGGAGGAGCTGAATGAACTTCGTGATGCAATGCATAAAGACACCCTAGCCGTGAACCGGTGGAATCCCTGGTCCTGGTTGACTTCAGGACCATGTTGGCAGTTACTATTGAAAATGGTGACACCAGTTATTATAGTCCTAATTCTGATTGGACTTTGCATGTGTTGTGTGATCCCTTATATCAAAACAATGGTTGGCAAAATGGTGTCAAATACATTTGTACAGTGTAATCTGGCCTTCCAACAAACTATGCCAAAATATCAAGCATTGAAACAGTCAGACCTTAGTGGAGAAAACTGTAATGACTGTACTGAGAATTATGATGATATTGAAAAGCTCACAACTCCAGTTCAAGCTTGAACTGTTGACGTGATGAGTTAACACACTCTTAGCCTATGAAGCTTTAGCTGAAAAAGTAATAAGACAAGTGGTGTAGTCGAATAATACAGAAAAAACAGTTCATTTATACCAGTCGGTAGGAGTGATGTATGGTGGTGGTGTGGTGATAACAGAATCTTTGATAGACTGCCACGAAATGTGTCAGGTTATTGTGCATTAATATCATTATTGTTACCCATGACCCCTGAAGACGTTACGACATATGCAGCCTCTCTTATTCCTGAGGATTGGCAGAAAGGCATAGCCAGACATAGAGTAAAAAGAGATTGGAAAGGAGTAGGAAATCCAACATATATTGACGCAATAGGAGTCCCCAGAGGAGTGCCTGACGAGTATAAACTGGTTGATCAAATAGCAGCTGGATTCGAATCTTCCATCTGTTGGTGGTGTTTAATTAATAAAAACGTGGACAGAATAGATTAAGTTAATAAACTAACTAACTAAGCTGGGTGATGCCTACTGTATGTTTAACAGGTGATAAACAGGTGGGAAATGTTAAGGATTTTATATATATATATATGTTATCACTGTTAAACATTTGTACCTTCGTCTTCTTTCTTATGAAAACGGTGTTGTGCTGTTTGCACTTCACCCTGAGAATGTATGTGTTATTCAACCTTGTTTTAGCTTTGTCTTCTTTCTCATGAGAACGGTGTTGTGCTGTTTTGCACCTGTCTTAACCAAGCCTGAGAATTCAATTTTGTTTTAGCACTCTGGGGTCAATCTGAACTGGGAATGAAGGACTGGATGTACTTATTGTTATAACATAACTTTGTTTTCGTAGCCGCTAACGACTGGGAGTAAAAGAACTGAAGGTTGAATTTTGACTGATTGTGATGCTTAGTGTTCCAGGCAGATGCAAAACAGCTGATAACTGCAACAGACGAACGAGATGTGCTGACCTGAAGTGTTCTTCCTTACAGCTGCACTTGACGTATGCGTTTATGTTATGGGAAGAAACTTGTCTTGCGTCATTACCCCCACCCTTAGGACAAGTTTCTTGTTTATGTGATGAGGGCGTCTCTTAATAAAAAGAGCGGAAAAGCAGGCCAGACTTTAGTGTAGCCTTGGTGTACAGCCTGGCCGCACTCCGCGCGTAATATTTGACTTTCTGTCTCACTGGTGTTTCTTGACTCTGTTTGTCTTGTTAAAGGTTTTAAAAATGTTTGGAGGAGAAAATACCCAACAAACACCCCCCCTCCCCAGGGGACCGTCCCATCAAACCCCAGGGAAGGGGAGAAAGGAAAAACAACCCAAACCCAAGCCTACAAACAAAAATACTAAAACACCCCCCCCCCCCCCCCCCCCAGAGGACCGTTCCATCAAACCCCAGGGAAGGGGAGAAAAGAAAAACCCAAACTTGAGCTCACAAACAAAAATGCCAAAATACCCCCCCTCCTCCCCCCAAATGACACGTAGGGACCAACACCCCCCAGAGGGCCACCCGCCAGCTCCAGGAGTAATAACCACGGCCGAGGTCCCTCTGGGATCCAACGTCACCCACGGGGACTACCAGCGCCTCCCAGAGGACCACTCGTCAACCCCAGGAGACGCCTCCCCTCATGACCAATGGACCCAGCCCCGGCCGTCCACGGCTAGATGGACCCAACGCCCTTTCCCCCCCAGAGGACACCACAGTCAAACCCTGAGGGCGGAAACTGGGGGGGGAAAACAAAAAGACACCCCAAACCCCCCCCCTCCCCTCCCGGGTGCAGAGGCTACCTGGGAAACGCCCAGCACAACCTAACTGCACCCCTCCAGCAATGCCGACACTACGGCACACCCGGCTGGAGTCAGAGGAGAAGAGAGGGCATAACAAAAAACAAAGAGAAAAAACAACCCAAGTACCACCCCATCACCCCCCAGGGGACCGTTCCATCTAACCCTGGGGATGTGAAACAAAAAGAAATAAAAGAAAAAACAAACAGACCAACACACAGTTGTTTGGGTCCTTTTTTTTTTTTTTTTTTTTTTGTGTTCTTTGTCAGACAGGCTGCAGGGTCACAACCCCAGACAAATAGTGGACAACAAAAAATAAAATCCCACACAAAAACCAACTCAAAAAACACCCACACAAAATGAACTAACACAAAACAAATCAGTGAGTTATACCGTCAAGCTCAACCAAATGGAACACACCTGTTCCTACTCAAGAGCTTGACGGTAACATGATTCAGTCACCACAAGGGGGAACCAGAGTGCAAAAAATTAAAAAACCCCTTTGGCGACAGAAAAAACAAACGAGCTGCTCTTATGTGCGCAGCTGAGTGCAACACACAACCAAAATGTGCTCAACTAAATAACGCCGGAGCTGATACAACAGACGCAGTAGTTACCTTTATCCGGGGAAACGGGGCTACGACTGTAACACAGGAAGCCCAGCGACCCGTGCTAACAGAGCTCCGCCGTGCGCGTGAACCCATTACAAACGCACTCTTGCAGCTCCCGTTTAAACCTCTTATCCGGTCGGAGCGTTACGCGAAGCCGTCGCCAGTCACACTCCACCACGACCCACGGATAAGGCACAACACAGGAACACGGCTGCAAGAGAGCACAAATCAGTAGCCAGTAATGGGTTCTCAAACACGCACCTTCCGGGCGGAGAGCCCCGCAACTGATCCGGATAACCACTGAACGTCTGCTGCCGCCTTCCCGGCGCGTTACCGTCTCTGCTACCGCTGGGTCTGTGATGTTTGGCCAGAGACTACTGTTATGTGTCGGACGCAGCTCGGAGAACCGACCAGCGTTTGAAGGACCCAGTATGAAATAAGCAGAGCACGGTTCAAAGGCTAACTGAATTTAATACATAACAGTGATAATATAACAAAAAGGTGCGGCCTGGCGTGGTGCGCTCCCAGCAGCGCTAACGGTCCAGAGCCAGAAGCTGTTTCGGACCCAAGGACCCCGCCGACACCCCCCAGGTGGCCGCAACAACCGAGTCTGTGAAAGAAGGAACCATTATGTGAGTCCACACTCTACACACAGAACACTTAAAGGTGTACAAACAGCAAACACGTCCTGGCTTGATTACTGATCAGCTTCCCAACCTGCAGGCATGGAACATCCCGTTCACAAAACTCCACTGCAGTGGAAGCTGATACATGACTAACAAACAGCTCAATACAATAAGGTGTGAGGGACACCACATTTACTGACTGTATAACTGTTAGTCACAAAATCTAACGTACCTCAGGAAGTGTGCTGACGAGCGTGAGACCTCACCCCCTCCTCTTTCACAGACTGTGCATCAAACCTGGACGTTCTCAGCATCCGCTGCTGATGAGATGGCTCCCAAGACGACGATCTCACCCGTCTGGTCACAAGGTCGAGTCTCTGGCAAATACACACTGTGCACTCCAGTCTTAAATGCCAACATGTTCCAATCCATCCAGATGCACCACAGCTGTGAGTCCTGACGAGTCGCAGGTGATCAGGGTGAGGTCCTGACAGCCTCAGCAACACAGCCACTCAGTCCCAAACGCAAGCCACCTGGGAGGAAAACCAAAAAACAGAAACAAACCGGCAGCCAGGCCCCCCCAGCCATATAACAAACACTTTGAACGATTACTCTTTCTGGCGTTGTTGTCCTAAATTATGAACCAGTTTTCTGTTATTTTCAGCTCTTTGTGACTGAGCTGCAGACAGTCCGTGATTCACCGACTGCAGCAGAAATCTCTAGACCGGTACACTGTTTAAACACCTGCGTTTCCTGAATTTCCAGTGACAAATTAGCGATGACATTGAACAACTTCAGTTGCAGGTGCATCAACTGTGCTATTTGAAATACTTTCCCAAGGCACATGGTACAAATGCTGACTTTAGGAGTTTGCACTTTTGTCAATCTGAGTTTTCAGTGAGCAGATTTTAACGGCTCACTGAGAAATGTTAATAGAGAATGTTTGCACTTTGATGGAATAAATATCAATGCAGGCAGGTTCGTACCTGTTTAAATGTACTTCTGCAGACTACATCAGAGGAACACTGGGTACCTATTATTCATGAATGTGTCATTGTTTATCTGTCTCACTTTGACAGACAACTTTCTATTTTACTGTTCTACGTTTACCACCAACACAATAAAAACTGAAGAGTTCATTTATTAAATGCAGGTTTTATGAGAGACAAGCCTTTGGTTGTTTTTTTTTTTTTTGTTTTGTTTTTTTAAAGATTTAATCATGTATTGACTGGAAGCCTTGTGTTTAAAAAACTCCTGTTTGATTTGCAATTAATGCAGTTTGCTGTAAATAAAAACTAAAGTGTTTATCAGTTGTTTTGTTAAATTAACATGTAACAAAAGTAGTAGCCAATCTGAGATTAGAAACAAGGTCTCAAAAATCACATGCAGTCAAAAGGCCGATTTTGGACCCAGACATATCCCACTGTGGCAACATTCACATTTAAACTAATATATAAAATAATACCATTAGTAAGTAGTAGGAAGTAAAATTATTATTATTATTATTATTATTATTATCATAAACTACGCCAACACCCTCTGCACACCATCATCAGCAACCAGAGGAGCCTCTTCAGCCACAGACTGCTCCTTCCCAAGTGCAGGACCAACAGACTGAAAAACTCCTTTGTCCCTCAGGCCATCAGACTGTACAGCTCCTCACTCTGGGGGAGGAGGAGTAACAGGAAGACAGAGGACAGGAAGGAGAGGAACATTAGTAGCCAGTAAACCAGTAGTGAGCAGTATTTTTGCTATTTATATTTATATTTTGCAAATTGATTTACTACTTGATCTACTTTTGATACCCTGTGTGCTGCTACACAGTGCTGCTGGAATTTCAATTTCCCTAAAGAAGTCTTCCCAAAGGATTAATAAAGTTCTATCAAATCTAATGTAATCTAACATGGTCCAAAACAAGAGGTTCACTGGTTGTGACTTGCATCTGTCACAACCCAAAATTACAAAAGCTGAATTTACAGTGGTTTAAAACAGCTGACTGATGGAAACCTATGCATGCTGATCACAGAGGGACCACAGCAATATAATACAAAATTGCATATAAAATCTTATGCAAAATTGTGTACACAAGGGTAAAAGTGGTCAGGCATGAAAAATTAATTGAAAAACTCTGAACTAATGCAAAAAATGTCTACATAACCAAAACATGAGAAGATGACGGATTTTCTGCCCTAAAAACGATGTGAAAATCAGTTTTATGTGTATTGTGTTATGCATAGCCCAAACAGCCCAGTCTCACACTTTTTTTTGTGCTCCTGAAATGAAATGAGTCTCATTTCCATGAAATGGTTTTTGTATTTTTTTGTTGTTGTTGTTTCTAACTCTACCCCTCCACCTAACACTAACCATAACCATCACAGACCCTCCCCCATCAACCCGCATTTTGTGCTCCCATCACAAAATTAATTCATGCTACCGTCATGAAAATGTGCCACTTTTCCTGATGGGTGCAAGAACTATAGATAAATTTACTTTTGTGATAGCATCACAAAATATCTTGAGATTAGGTTGAGCCAAAAACCCCTAACATGCATTCCCTAAATGGTATATGTGAAATTCCTTTTGCACATGGAAATTCAGCGAACTATGCATGATATATCGCATTTTACATTTCTTATGATATCATATCATATAGTGGCATCTGGTCTTCCTTTACTTTCCAAGCTCCCTACCCTTATTTGCTTGATTTATTGTTTGTTTTAATAACTGTGTGGTTAATGTTCTACCATTTTATTTTTGTTTACGGTTGTCGTCAGAACTTACATACATGTGTCATAGACATGGATTTCATGGCACTAGTGGGCCTTCATTAATTTATTTGAAATGTTCTTTGTCTGAGGCAGAATGTTTGTACTAGAGGTGGGCGGATCGATCCTAACATCGATAATATCGATACCAATGCTGGTATTGGTATTTAATGATCCTTGTGTAAAAAGATCGATACTCAAGCTTTTTCTCTCCTGCACGCCGATTCATCAAAGTCTACTCTGTCTGTAAGAGCAGCGCTGCCCTGTGTCACACAACACGAAGCAGCGCACCCTTGTATTGTGGTTTGTCAGCCCTCTCCCTCAGGAGATGTTGTTTTAAGTTGTGTTGAGTGATATTTATTTAAATAAAAATGTTGATTCAAATCAAATCAAATCATTTTTATTTATATAGCGCCAAATCACAACAAACAGTTGCCCCAAGGCGCCTTATATTGTAAGGCAAGGCCATACAATAATTACGGAAAAACCCCAACGGTCAAAACAACCCCCTGTGAGCAAGCACTTGGCAACAGTGGGAAGGAAAAACTCCCTTTTAACAGGAAGAAACCTCCAGCAGAACCAGGCTCAGGGAGGGGCAGTCTTCTGCTGGGACTGGTTGGGGCTGAAGGAGAGAACCAGGAAAAAGACATGCTGTGGAGGGGAGCAGAGATCAATCACTAATGATTAAATGCAGAGTGGTGCATACAGAGCAAAAAGAGAAAGAAACACTCAGTGCATCATGGGAACCCCCCAGCAGTCTAAGTCTATAGCAGCATAACTAAGGGATTGTTCAGGGTCACCTGATCCAGCCCTAACTATAAGCTTTAGCAAAAAGGAAAGTTTTAAGCCTAATTTTAAAAGTAGAGAGGGTGTCTGTCTCCCTGATCTGAATTGGGAGCTGGTTCCACAGGAGAGGAGCCTGAAAGCTGAAGGCTCTGCCTTCCATTCTACTCTTACAAACCCTAGGAACTACAAGTAAGCCTGCAGTCTGAGAGCGAAGCGCTCTATTGGGGTGATATGGTACTATGAGGTCCCTAAGATAAGATGGGACCTGATTATTCAAAACCTTATAAGTAAGAAGAAGAATTTTAAATTCTATTCTAGAATTAACAGGAAGCCAATGAAGAGAGGCCAATATGGGTGAGATATGCGCTCTCCTTCTTGTCCCTGTTAGCGCTCTAGCTGCAGCATTTTGAATTAACTGAAGGCTTTTCAGGGAACTTTTAGGACAACCTGATAATAATGAATTACAATAGTCCAGCCTAGAGGAAATAAATGCATGCATTAGTTTTTCAGCATCACTCTGAGACAAGACCTTTCTAATTTTAGAGATATTGCGCAAATGCAAAAAAGCAGTCCTACATATTTGTTTAATATGCGCATTGAATGACATATCCTGATCAAAAATGACTCCAAGATTTCTCACAGTATTACTAGAGGTCAGGGTAATGCCATCCAGAGTAAGGATCTGGTTAGACACCATGTTTCTAAGATTTGTGGGGCCAAGTACAATAACTTCAGTTTTATCTGAGTTTAAAAGCAGGAAATTAGAGGTCATCCATGTCTTTATGTCTGTAAGACAATCCTGCAGTTTAGCTAATTGGTGTGTGTCCTCTGGCTTCATGGATAGATAAAGCTGGGTATCATCTGCGTAACAATGAAAATTTAAGCAGTGCCGTCTTGTTATGTGCTGACGCGGGTCAGAGAACCGAACCAGCATCTGACAATGGCCCAGCGCTAAATAACCAGAAAGCGGTTCCAAGAAACTAATTTATTCCCCCTCATGTGCAATAATTCGTGTATAACATAAATATTCAGCTGTCTTGGCAAGGTGAAGGATGGCGCGCTCTCCAGCGCCCAAATGGATCAAAGCCCGGCACTTCTGGACTCAGATTCACCACCGAACACCCCCCAGGTGGATACGACAAACTGACTCTGTGAAGGACGGAAAAGGTGAGGTAAGTCAACAGAGCTACAACAAATATCCTTCAGAGGCACACACTATCAGCAACACATTCAGGTCTGAATTTAAGCTTTATGTAAATGAGCAGCTTCTCACAACAGGTGGAGGATCATCAATCCATACGCCACGGCAGTGAGAAGCAAACTGCACAATTCTCATCAATGTTCAAATATACTGCGTAACAAAACGCCAAATTGCTATTAACGATTATTCAGACGATAATCACCTCTGATGTGTGCTGACAGCATGTGTCCCTCACCCGTCCTCCTTCACAGGCACAATGTGTCAAACCCTGGCGCGGTCCTCAGCGTCTCACAACCGAACGTCACAAGGTCGAGTTCCCGGCAATTCTGCTCAAATCACTCATGGCTTAAATGCAGAATGCCATCTCATTATCTGCTTCAGCTGAAAGTCTTTAAGTCTGCATGTGAGCATCATCCACAGGTGCTGCAAGTTGTTAGGCCTGCACGTGAACATCCTCCACAGGTGCAGCCAATAGTTCTGATGAGGGTGAAGGACTCTTCCGCCAGCACCTTCTCCACAGAAAAAAACAGTTTGCATACCACCTGGAGAGCAAAGAAAAGAAAACAGCACCAAAATGTCCAGCCAAACCCCCCAACACACAACACCGTCTAATAATACTGCCTAAGGGAAACATGTATAAAGTGAATAAAATTGGTCCTAGCACAGAACCTTGTGGAACGCCATAATTAACCTTAGTCTGTGAAGAAGATTCCCCATTTACATGAACAAATTGTAATCTATTAGATAAATATGATTCAAACCACCACAGCGCAGTGCCTTTAATACCTATGGCATGCTCTAATCTCTGTAATAAAATTTTATGGTCAACAGTATCAAAAGCAGCGCTGAGGTCTAACAGAACAAGCACAGACATGAGTCCACTGTCTGAGGCCATAAGAAGATTATTTGTAACCTTCACTAATGCTGTTTCTGTACTATGATGAATTCTAAAACCTGACTGAAACTCTTCAAATAGACCATTCCTCTGCAGATGATCAGTTAGCTGTTTACAACTACCCTTTCAAGAATTTTTGAGAGAAAAGGAAGGTTGGAGATTGGCCTATAATTAGCCAAGATAGCTGGGTCAAGTGATGGCTTTTTAAGTAATGGTTTAATTACTGCCACCTTAAAAGCCTGTGGTATATAGCCAACTAATAAAGATAGATTGATCATATTTAAGATCGAAGCATTAAGTAATGGTAGGGCTTCCTTTTGCAGCCTGGTAGGAATGGGGTCTAATAGACATGTTGATGGTTTGGAGGAAGTAACTAATGAAAATAACTCAGAACAATCAGAGAGAAAGAGTCTAATCAAATACCGGCATCACTGAAAGCAGCCAAAGATAACAATACGTCTTTGGGATGGTTATGAGTAATTTTTTCTCTAATAGTTAAAATTTTATTAGCAAAGAAAGTCATGAAGTCATTACTAGTTAAAGTTAAAGGAATACTTGGCTCAATAGAGCTCTGACTCTTTGTCAGCCTGGCTACAGTGCTGAAAAGAAACCTGGGGTTGTTCTTATTTTCTTCAATTAGTGATGAGTAGTAAGATGTCCTAGCTTTATGGAGGGCTTTTTTATAGAGCAACAGACTCTTTTTCCAGGCTAAGTGAAGATCTTCTAAATTAGTGAGACGCCATTTCCTCTCCAATTTATGGGTTATCTGCTTTAAGCTGCGAGTTTGTGAGTTATACCACGGAGTCAGGCACTTCTGATTTAAGGCTCTCTTTTTCAGAGGAGCTACAGCATCCAAAGTTGTCTTCAATGAGGATGTAAAACTATTGACGAGATACTCTATCTCACTTACAGAGTTTAGGTAGCTACTCTGCACTGTGTTGGTATATGGCATTAGAGAACATAAAGAAGGAATCATATCCTTAAACCTAGTTACAGCGCTTTCTGAAAGACTTCTAGTGTAATGAAACTTATTCCCCACTGCTGGGTAGTCCATCAGAGGAAATGTAAATGTTATTAAGAAATGATCAGACAGAAGGGAGTTTTCAGGGAATACTGTTAAGTCTTCAATTTCCATACCATAAGTCAGAACAAGATCTAAGATATGATCAAAGTGGTGGGTGGACTCATTTACATTTTGAGCAAAGCCAATTGAGTCTAATAATAGATTAAATGCAGTGTTGAGGCTGTCATTCTCAGCATCTGTGTGGATGTTAAAATCGCCCACTATAATTATCTTATCTGAGCTAAGCACTAAGTGAGACAAAAGGTCTGAAAATTCACAGAGAAACTCACAGTAACGACCAGGTGGACGATAGATAATAACAAATAAAACTGTTTTTTGGGACTTCCAATTTGGATGGACAAGACTAAGAGTCAATCTTTCAAATGAATTAAAGCTCTGTCTGGGTTTTTGATTAATTAATAAGCTGGAATGGAAGATTGCTGCTAATTCTCCACCTCAGCCCGTGCTACGAGCATTCTGGCAGTTAGTGTGACTCGGGGGTGTTGACTCATTTAAACTAACATATTCATCCTGCTGTAACCAGGTTTCTGTAAGGCAGAATAAATCAATATGTTGATCAATTATCATATCATTTACTAACAGGGACTTAGAAGAGAGAGACCTAATGTTTAATAGACCACATTTAACTGTTTTAGTCTGTGGTGAAGTTGAAGGTGCTATATTATTTTTTTCTTTTTGAATTTTTATGCTTAAATAGATTTTTACTGGTTATTGGTGGTCTGGGAGCAGGCACCGTCTCTACGGGGATGGGGTAATGAGGGGATGGCAGGGGGAGAGAAGCTGCAGAGAGGTGTGTAAGACTACAACTCTGCTTCCTGGTCCCAACCCTGGATAGTCACGGTTTGGAGGATTTAAGAAAATTGACCAGATTTCTAGAAATGAGAGCTGCTCCATCCAAAGTGGGATGGATGCCGTCTCTCCTAACAAGACCAGGTTTTCCCCAGTAGCTTTGCCAATTATCTATGAAGCCCACCTCATTTTTTGGACACCACTCAGACAGCCAGCAATTCAAGGAGAACATGCGGCTAAACATGTCACTCCCGGTCTGACTGGGGAGGGGCCCAGAGAAAACTACAGAGTCCGACATTGTTTTTGCAAAGTTACACACCGATACAATGTTAGTTTTAGTGACCTCCGATTGGTGTAACCGGGTGTCATTACTGCCGACGTGAATTACAATCTTACCAAATTTACGCTTAGCCTTAGCCAGCAGTTTCAAATTTCCTTCAATGTCGCCTGCTCTGGCCCCCGGAAGACAATTCACTATGGTTGCTGGTGTCACTAACTTCACATTTCTCAAAACAGAGTCGCCAATAACCAGAGTTTGATCCTCGGCGGGTGTGTCGCCGAGTGGGGAAAAACGGTTAGAAATGTGAACGGGTTGGCGGTGTACACGGGGCTTCTGTTTAGAACTACGCTTCCTCCTCACAGTCACCCAGTCGGCCTGCTTTCCCGGCTGCTCGGGATCTGCCAGAGGGAAACTAACGGCGGCTAAGCTACCTTGGTCCGCCCCGACTACAGGGGCCTGGCTAGCTGTAGAATTTTCCACGGTGCGGAGCCGAGTCTCAAATTCGCCCAGCCTGGCCTCCAAAGCTACGAATAAGCTACATTTATTACAAGTACCATTACTGCTAAAGGAGGCCGAGGAATAACTAAACATTTCACACCCAGAGCAGAAAAGTGCAGGAGAGACAGGAGAAGCCGCCATGCTAAATCGGCTAAGAGCTAGTAGCTGCGCTAAGCTAGCGGATTCCTAAAAACACACAAAGTGAATAATGTGTAAATAATTTAGAGGTGATTCAGCAGACTGAGTGCTTTAGTTAAGGCACATGAAGATTACACTGTGAAACAAATCATTATCTAGTTAACTAGATCAATCTAACTGCGCAGATTAAACAGCTAACAGATACAGCAAAACACCGCTGTGCTCCGGAACAGGAAGTGATACAATAACGCAGTGAGAGGCAACCACCAGTAGAGGCAAGCAAGAGTAATGAGAATGATTGTGATAATAAAGTATTTTGTTGTCACGTACAATGTTTGGCGAAATTTTATCCTAGGTCTTTTAGATCCTTTGGATCTATGAAGCTTAAATATGAAAAAACTATCAGTATCGGTATCGATATCAGCGATACTTGGCCTGTATTTACTTGGTATCGGATCAATACCAAAATTCCCGGTATCGCCCACCTCTAGTTTGTACAACACACATATTAAATAACAACAATACTACTACTACTAATAATAATAATAATAACAATAATAAGGATTTTGTGCTCAAGTTTTAATATATATGGGATTTTATGAAATCAACACAGGGTAAAAAAATATGCACAGATTGTCAATTTAAAGGTCCTGAAAGTTCCAAAATGTCAGTTAATTTGCGAAGTCCTCTTACCTGGCAGCTGATTCTCAGTATATTGGGTCCTGGATGGCTTCCACCCAGGTAGACAGCCAGTCCATTCCCACACCTCTAAAATAGACATCTATCCGCCATAGCCAGGTGAAATGTGGGTGTCCCCATGGCCTTCTCCATTTACTGGCATCCTCAACACTCAAATACCTGCATGGTGGATCATCCATATGCCCAAACTGTAGCTGACACTCCCTAACAGTGCAGCTGATACTCCTCATCCAAGTCTCTCTTAGTAACCGCTCACTTGATATAAAGTCATTCCAAGCGCCTCTCGAACTCAAGTATGTTCTCAGCATATTCACTTCTAATAAATTCGGGCAGCCATGAGCTCAACTGTATATGACAAATTATCAATATATTTGGTCAAGTTTAAAAATAGACTTCACTTCATTGGTTAAAAAATAAACAAATTAATAAATAAAAAAATCTGACGCACTGTGGCCTTAACCAGATTGCTGCAGACGAATGCTGAATTAAGGGGCCTTCTTCCAAATGTGTGCTAATTTTTTTAAGTAAATATGGACGCTTGCACTTCCACAACTAAGCACTCCATGATTCCTGACATGGCTAATGAAATTTTAACATATTCAGTGGCCAGGAGAAGCATTTTATTGTGATGTTTTCATCTCCTCCATTTTAACAATCAAACAAGTCAAATATTATTTTGGAATAAAATTAACTAAAAAACAATCTAAAAAATAACCTATGGACCTTGGTTCAGAAACATAGAAATTCTTCTTTAGAAAATGAACTCTAAAAAAGGAATATGAAATGTGCTTTTTCCTACAAATAAATAAATACATAAATAAATAACTGTTTTTCTCATGTGAGATATCTGTAACATGTAACTGCACACCCCTGCACACTGATGGAGGTCATGACATCAGGGCAAAAGAGAGTGAAAATGAGTTTAATTATCATTTACATGTATCAGGATTTAAACAATTTTGTTTCCAGATGGCTGGTTGCTTTCATGGTCATTCTGATGAATGTGACTTTTCATCAGCTGCTGAAAAACCTGGCATGTAGGAGCAGAGCAGTGTGTTCAAATATGTTCAAATTGCAATATTTTATGAACTTTATGAAGATGGTAATAACTAGGGATGGGTATTGATAAGATTTTATCAATATTGATGCAATTATCGATTCTGCTTATCGATCCGATTCCTTATCGATTCCCTTATCAATACCTCGTGAATTCTGTACTAAAAGTAGGCTTTACAGGTTTTCTATGTATTTCATTGAGTCTTAAAGTAAATAAATATGAAATTGGTCACTGTATCCTTGATCTATGGACATAAATAAAAATAAACAAAACAGTGTTTCGCTTTGAAGTTATTAATTCCGACTGGACTATCATTCTAACTTGACTTGGCAGAGAGCCGTTGCAGTGTTTGGAGCTGTGTGAACGGAACGGAGGACGATTCTCGTTTCTTTCTCGCAACAAGATAGGAGTCCCAGTTAGTAACTTTAATCCGCACAAAAGTGGCTCACGATTGACATATTCAGGGATGAAAGTGGTGAAAAACAAAAAAAGCTGAAACCAAAATATCCGCCCAACTCCACCTGCATGAAAATGTTTAAATTCTAGAAGCTCTGAATTGCAATCTGGGACTATTCCAGATGATAAACTGGAATGAGTGCAGCATCCATTTAGTGAGGAAAAAAACAACTTTCCTTATTCAAATTAATTTCAGTAGGATTCTGCTCTTACTAGGATGCAGCAGTTTTCTAGCTTGGCAGATACTTCTGGAGGAAATCACTGAAGAAATGAACACACTGAAAATATGGTTTGACTGAAAGAAACTGTCATTAAAACTTAAATAAGAGGGATGAAATGGAGGTGTAAGAGTCACTAGGTGTTCACAGGAAACACTTATTTCTGTATGTATGTATGAATTTATTTATTTATGTATGTTCATTGTTAGTTGCTTTTATATTTTCTGTTGTGTTTCTGTTCAGGTTCTTTTTGTCTCTTTCTCTAAAATTTTATATAATAAGTATATATTGTATATAATAATCATTAGATTATTAATATATAAACAAAAATAAATAAAAAAATATTACAATTTGAAAACAAATGAACCCGAACGTGATGACAGCTGCAACTGCTTAATGCTAACTTTTAACATTTAAAATGCCATAGACATGCTAACGCATTAGCATTGCTCCCATTTTTAAGTTATAAACTACATCTATCAACTGTTTCAAAAGACCATAACAGGTAGGTTTAACGTAAAAAAGGTAAATAATACTCAGACATATGCTCTTTAGGGTTTTAGCTGGGGGAAATTAAGTGAAAGAAAGAATAAACGAAGCAATAGATCAAAGCACTGCTGCAATCTGTGAACCACTGCTTCGATTGGTTCAAGGTTCAAAGCAAAGCCGCGCTGCAGAAAAGTTGATTACGGACCCACTGCAGGGTCTGTAATCCATGTAGAGAAATTATCATTTTCCTGACAAACACCCCCCAAAACAACGGCCACTCTGAAGGACCGATAACAGAATCGTTAAGCAAAAAGCTTATTGATGTCGGTGGATCGAATCATTTCTTAACGATACCCGAAAGGAGCCGGTTCTCGATACCCATCCCTAGTAATAACTCATGGCCTATATTATATAACATCGTATTTTCAGGGTATTTTTCTGTTTTTCAACATCCCAGTGAAGAATCCATATTATTACCAACTGTGAGTAATTCACGATGTAATAATTTATTTTCAAAGCAACAAGTGGTCATTATGTCAAAAATAATCAAATAACATCATTTTCCTAAAATAATGGCCTAAGTCTGACTTATGCCATTATTTTAGGAAGGTGATGATAATATACATAGTTGTGCAATCCAAAATATATCTGGAATAAGGCCATAGCTGTGCAGTGTTGCCAACATGGTGATGTTCTCGCTAAATCTTGCGATTTTCCAAAGGCTCTTGGCAACATTTTCTCAAAAGGGACTAGCGACAAATCTAGTTACTTTTCCTGCCATCATTGGAGACTTTTCTGGTGTTTGGCAACTCATAAGTGAAAGCACATATTGATCTACAGTCTCAGTTCTCACCGAGCGGCAGCTGCAAAGCACAGGGAGCAGAATGGACAGACATCTACACTCCTGCATTCAACGTGCACACTAATTACGCATGCGCATTGTCGCCACAGCTGATCCTGTCCTGCAGGATCTAAAACAAAAAATAGTTTATCACCTAAATCACTGCTAATGCAATAATCTGAGTGAAACGCAAACCTCACTCGGACTTGATCAGCCTACTTAACCTCATTTGCTGTGCAGCCTGGCTTTCAGAAATTATTTTATTTTGAGAAGTGATAGCCAATTTTAATGGCAAAATAACTTTTTAATAAACAAAAAAAGAATCAAGTTTATTTGTAGTTCTAAAAAAATAAGGTGTTTTTACTCACATTTTTGTCTCTCCCATGACGTTCTTTTTTTCCTACATCTGTTACAACATCATGTTATGCAAATAATATGCAAACTAGACAATGACGTTATTTAGCGACTTCTAGAGACTTTTAGGACAGCCAGTAGCTACTTTCTTACAAAGGAGTTGGCAACACTGTAGCAGTGTAGCTAGGGATCATTACGGGATTACCCCTGTCAAAAATGAACATGTGAATATTCTGTTAAATGTGCAATAAAATTTTTTTAAATATGGCCATATGGGGTTCAGTGATCCAAGTCATCGACACACCAAATTTGGTGTTGGATCAAAACTGCAAACAAACTGCATTGTAATTCACCAGGTAACACAAATACATTGAGGGAAGCATGATTTTAACGCAGAAAGGGTTACTGTGGCTGACAACGTGACCGAGGGAAGTGCTTTAAAACACAGATTCACAATAGATTTAGTTGTTCATGTGTATTTGTTAAGACGTCATGTTTCAGAACACGTCACATAAGGTGATGCTAACAATAACATGAGGTGAGTGCCTCCTTTCTGAGCATTTTTGTTGTGAAAGTGTCGTGACACGGACCCACAACAGGGGGCGTTAATGAACGGACAATGGATAAGCCAAAAGTAACAATTTAATGTTGTGAATTGTACAACAACGTACAGACAATAACAATATGGTGACTGTCAATCATACACCAGGTGACGTGTGGGCAGGCTCGATGATAGAAGACGCCTGGCGAGAGAAGAGCCGGATCCCACACAGCTTCCACTGCCAACGGAGCTGAAGAACACCGGAGCCGCCAAGCCCTGTGCCCCAGGTGGCCGCTGTCTTCAGCAGTCAGACCCGGTACTGCTGGCAGAGAACAGAGACAGTCCTGATGAGTGTGAGGTCGCACACTCAGTAATCCCACAGTCTGTACACAATTAGGAGGGAGAACCTCCACCTCCAATCACACACTCGTGCAGCTCCTGTCTAACCACTTATCTGGTTGGGGTGTGAAGCGAAGCCGTCGCTGATCACACCAAACGCCAATCCCACAGATAAGGACACACCAGGAAAACGGCTGCAAAGAAGTTCAGACTATTAGTCAGTGTTAAGTCAGCAGAGAAGTTACCTGGATGGTAGCTGATTTCCCGGCGAGGAGGTGGAGTCGCAGTCCGGCCTTTATGGAGATGGTGATGAGTTGGCTGAGTGACAGCTGGTGCTGATGAACAGTGACAGCTGTCACTCCCAGTGGCTCCAGCGCCCTCTTGTGCTTGAAGCCCGCACTCCAAGCAGGGCGCCATCTGGTGGTGGTGGGCCAGCAGTACCTCCTCTTCAGCGGCCCACACAACAATTTTTGGACAAATACAGTGGGGCAAAAAAGTACGAGGTCTGTTAGAAAAGTATCATACCTTTTTATTTTTTTCAAAAACTATATGGATTTGATTCATATGTTTTTACGTCAGCCAAGCTTGAACCTTTGTGCGCATGCGTGAGTTTTTCCACGCCTGTCGGATGCGTCATTCGCCTATGGGCAGGCTTTGAGTGAGCACTGCTCCACCCCTCTTGTCGTTGTTTCATTGTGAGGAAATGGTGGAATGATTTGGGCTTTTTTTCCATCAGAATTTTTTCAGAAACTGTTAGAGACAGGCAGCTGAAAACCATTCGACAAATTTATCTGGCTTTCGGTGAAAATTTTACGGGCTTCACAGAGAATAAGGAGTGTTACTACAGCTTTAAGGATGGCCCACAATAGCGCATGGCGCGCCGCGCTCCGAGCCGCCATTGAGAGGCAGAAACCACCACATAATTTCTAAACGGATCGCTGTGTGGAGCCGGGACCATCGTGTGCAATTTCTCTGGTTATCACAAGAGCTGGACATCAGCGATTTTCCGGCAGATTTCACTTTTAACAAGAGATTTTGTCATGGAAAGCTGCGCGGAGGCTTTGCGCGTCACAACCGATTCGCTGATGAAGTGACACAAAGGAACACCTCCGTTTCGGAGTGTTAGAGGACAAGTTGGGACAAGCCCAGCTCTCCACAATTTCTCTTATACTCACTCGACTGGTAAGCACTGAAAGCTGAGATAGGCATGTCCCAATTTGTCCTCTAACACTCCGAAACGGAGGTGTTGATGGAAAAAAGCCCAAATCATTCCGCCATTTTCTCGCAATGAAACAACAACGAGAGGGGTGGACCAGTGCTCACTCAAAGCCTGCCCACAGGAGGAGGTTTCAATGATTGGGATGAAACTTTTGAATAGTTCAAAAATTGGATCCCGATTTCAAATCAGATGCTGATGATGGACGTAACTACAAACAAACAGTTTGTTCAAGAATGACAAAAATGGATTAAAAAGTTGCTGTGATGTTTCAAAACTCAACACAACTTGCCATTCAGGTTTAAACAGGAATGAAAAGCACCCTGTGGAATAGTTGCATAATCTACGTACAAAGGCTGACATCTGAAGAGAAGGTCTCAAAGATAACTTGGTGACTTCTGTAAAGTTTGATTTTATTTTCCAAACTAATTTTTGAAACAAACTCCTTTAAGACAAAAAACAAGCAGCTACGGTTCCTTCAGGTCCACATCTGTACTGTCACCCTTCAAGCGCCTCCTCTTGGTGATCAAAGCTGTGCGGTGTCTCCATCAGCAGCTGGTGTGAATGTAAAAGAGAATTGCAATATGGTGCGATTATGTAAGCCGTTTCAACAGCCCTGAATTCTCCAAACAAACACAGCTTGCCTTTGGTCTTTATTTCAGTGTCATTGATGCATATTTCATAAGGGAATTCAGTGTCTTCCGTTGACGGCTTGGCACTTTCTTCCTGCTGTCAAGCAATCAATTAGCTCCCATTATCATCTTTAAAGTACTTATTCCAGAAAACAGGGGTGACAGCAAGGTCAGATGGCAAACAAACACTCACCCTAACAACTAACTGCTTTAGTTGGCTTATTGTATTTTTAAACCTGCTAATTTTGGAAGCTGAGGTTGGCCACAGAATTACACAGCGGCATTAGTACATTATTTATTATTCCATGGAAGACAAGAAGGCAAAATGTAATCAGAGTGTGTGTCTTTAAGAAGATTAACTTGGAAATAAACTGAGCAGAAAGGTTAAATGAGCAGTAGAAGGAGAAAGGTTGGGTGAAAATAGCCCGATAAAACAGTGGTCTTCAGAGAGCGAGTGATCGTTCGTCTTCAAAACACAGGGAAACGCCTTCCATGACAAACACCAGTTTTATCGAGTGTTCCCATTGGCCTTGTCTCATTTCTGTATCCTCCTCAGGACAACTAAGACAAGCACCCTGGGAAACTCTAACAGACGACTTACTCCACTCAAGTACTTACTCAAATACAAATTGAGTTCCTTGAAACTTTATCATTCTTACAAATGGCCAGTGATTGTCAGCCGTGTTCTAAAAACTGCTGTGTATGTTTACCCTCCACCAGTTAACTAAATCAAGATGTTTTTTTTTCTTTTTCCTTTTTAAAGTAACCTACTTTAGCAACACAAAGCAGCTTCTGAAATTATGTATTCAGGGAGCCAATGAAAAATTATTTTCACAACAAGAGCAATCCGTCCCCAAATCCAGGTCCGGATCACCTCCAAAAAGCATTGGAATCATCCATGCCCTAATATCTATCTGTGGTGCAAATTTGGTGAGAATCTGTGAAGTAGTTTTGACGTAATCCTTCCAAGCATATATAAAGTGAAATCTTCATCCAGAATCCGGATCCGGATCACTTCCAAAATTTAACGGAGTCTTCCATGGCCTCTGTGTTGAAAATTTCATGAGAGTTTGTGAAGTAGTTTTGATGTAATCCTTCAAAGCCTATATAAAGTAAAACTTGTTCCAGCATCCGGATCTGTATCCGGATGAAGTTCCAGATCCAGATCACCTCCAAAATTTAATGGATTCTTCCATGGCCTAATATGTATCTGTGGTGAAAATGTATTAAAAATCTGTACAGCAGTTTTTACGCAATCCTGCTAACAGACAGACAGACAAATAAATAAATAAACTCTGATGGTGTTATTACATCATTGGCAGACATAATTAAATTAATTACGAGGTCTGTTAGAAAAGTATCCGACCTTATTATTTTTTTTTAAAAACCATATGGATTTGAATCACGTGTGATTGCGTCAGACAAGCTTGAACCCTCGTGCGCATGCGTGAGTTTTTTCATGCCTGTCGGTTGTGTCATTAGCCTGTGAGCAGGCTTTGAGTGAGGTGTGGTCCACCCCTCTTGTTTGTTTTTTATTGCAAATAAATGTCTGAACAATTTGGAGCTTTGCTGCATCAATTTTTTTCCAGAAACTGTGAGAGACCTCCAGGTGGACACCGTTCGAAAAATTAATATGGCTTTCAGGGACGATTTTATGGGGATTAAACAGATTACGGGGTGTTACTGCCGCTTTAAGGACGGCCCACAACTGCTGAAAGCGCGGCTCGCTCCCAGCCCCCATCGACAGGCTGACACCCCACTGGAACAACCAGACCATTTCCAACGTGAAAGCTTTGTTGATCCAGGACCTCGTCTGACTTTCACAAAAAGGCAGAAGATGTGGACATCAGCACTTTTTCCGGTACATTCCACCCTTACAGGAATTTTTTTCATGGAAAGAAAAGCGGAGGGACGCGCCACGGCTCCATTCATTACGCGGGACAAAACCACCTCGGTGTTGGTCTCTCAGGACAGCTTTCAGGTGGATTTCAGATGGATTCCGGTTGCTTTCCAGTCGTGTGAATATCCGATTGTGATTGTGCATGAGCTGGACATGCCAGAACATGTCCCGTGAGGCTTCATCACGGCGTTGCTTTGCGCCGAGTGGCTGCACCGCGACGCGCGGTGGAGCAGCTTCTCTTTCTATGACAAAAACGCCTGTAACAGTGAAATGTGCCGTTCATTTTTAAACTGGATGCTGTCTTGATCCGGTATGTCATCTGACTAGCACAGGAATTGTGAAAAGACGTGGACATCAGCACTTTTTTGGCACATTAAGACAGACGTGCGGAGGAGTTCCACATTAGTAATTCAGATTCAGACAACTTTATTGAGCCCTAAAAGGGCAATTCATTTCACACCCAGTTACCTCAGACAAAAATACAGCAATCAATCCACAATTATTACAATTAGTTGAACATAATAATGACACACATCAGAATTAAAACAACGCACATATACATTTGATTGTTTATGTACGCTAAACTTTAAAACAGTCCGTCATCCGAATTGAGGCAGCAGTACGTGGCTTAGCAGACAAGCTTGAGGGGGGGTGCGGGGAGCTACTGCAGCTAAAGCTGCGTTGCCTCCCGGAGGGGGAGGGGAGTGGCATGAGTGGGGTCCGGGATGGGGGAGAACAGAAACACAATGGAGGGGCAGAGGTGGAGGCATTCATCATCTGTGTAGCTGAGTTTATATCAGTCTCTGTCCATGTATGGGTGGCCTTGACGACAGCCACAGAAGGTTATAAGGGAGAGGCAGATGAAGAGGGAGCCAAATATCTTCATCAAGGCCAATGAATCCTTCAGGGGAAAACAGCGGGACATATTAACCTTCAGTATCTCATAAGGCTGCCATGTTTTCGTTTAAGCAGAGAGGCACAAAATTCCAATACAGTCTCTCTTTTGCTGTCCAGATCCATCTGTGAATATTGAACTGGGCTTCAACCTCAATTCCTTTGCAGGGGAGAAAATTGCTTCGAGAAGGTTTCCAACTTGAAAAAGTTAATGCAGTCTGAGATTGCACCTCTTTGCTCACCTCGTTAATCATGAGGGACAGATGTGGGGTTGTGGTAGTGTGGAAGCCGTCTTGCCAATTTTCCAATAGGTCAGGGCAGCACCTATCATAAAGGCAAATAAGAAAAATATAATCCTTGACGTATTCCATGCAAAGTGGTGCCAAGCACATGAATAGCCATTTTCTCCCAGGTGTAGAGAACATAGCCCGCAGGAGAGGTTCCATCTGGGCACACAGGGTCCCCCAGCCTTGATTTCCTTGTTGAAAAAATTATGTCAGTAGCATTGAGAGACCAGCTGATCAATTCCATGGTTATTCCAAATATAGTTCAAAGAATTCACAGTCTGGTAAAGTTGGGACTTTGAAGGTTGAGGCAGAGATAGAGACAAACAGGAGAGGAGGAGATGTGACCACCCTTGCTGGAGTCCCAAGCTGAAGTAACGGATACAGATAATTTGTTCAGTGTCAAAAATCAGCAAATCCGTCATTCTCTAGTGGATTCGGGGCTTTGATGGAATGAGTTGACAACCACCAAACATTATCACCTTTTCTCATTTTTTAAATGTGTCCCTTGTCATCTGAAGTCCAACGAGTCTGTGTAAAAGTTTTGTGCATCCTCAAAACTTTAATTGTACCTCAGGGAGCTTTCCCTGCATTTGTTTGTTTGTTAACCATTTGGTTCTGTACTTGTTTGTTGGCTTTCCACCGTTTCTGACAGTTGACAAGGAACTCATAATGCGGATGGGAAAAATACTTTTATAGGTGAAAAACAAACACAAACAGAAATCCAAAATTCATATCAGCTTTCTTGATATATCGTGGTGTAGCACAGGCTTTTTCTAAGTAATGGTCAAGACCTCTGCTTAGCTTCGGTAGCACGGTGGCTTAGTGGTTAGCACTGTTGCCTCACAGCAAGAAGGTCATGGGACCAATTCTCACTGGTGGCCTTTCTGTGTGGAGTTTACATGTTCTCCACGCCCAAAAAGTCACCCATCAACCACATTCTAGCACTATACCAGTACACAGGTACTTTAAGTGATGAGTACAGCAGGAGCAGAATCACTGACTTTTCACAGTAAATACTGTTATTCATCAGGGAAGGTTTAAGATATTTTAAGCCATAAAGTTATGCATAATTAGGGCAATTGTCACTTTGACAGACAGCTATTACATAACACTGAGCTGATAGCTCCAGTCACAGAAAATCAGTGACTGCTAGTTGTTGTGTAGGAGAGTGTCTGTCCTTTCTGAGCATTTCTCATCTCATTTCATCTTCAACCGCATATCCCGGATCAGGTTGTGGGGGGAACAACCCCCCCAGGGGACCCCAGACTTCTCAACTCAATCTTTATTTCTAAAGCATGTTTAAAATTACAGCAGTCGACTAATGTTCTGTACATAATTAAAAAATGGGCACCAAGTTACCCCCAATCGTAAGTGCATGAATTAAGAAAACAATAAAATTACAACAGGGACTAAAACAAATAAAAGACATGATAAAATAAAGAGTAAAAAGTCATAGGAAATAATTTGATTTAATTGAATTCATTTTATTTGCATATTGCCAAATTGCAACAAAGCTGCCTCAGGCGCAGCGCATAAGTAAGGTCTAGCCTTAGCAACCCCTAGAGCAGGGGACACTCTTAGTTGTCTCCCTGCTCCAACACACCTGAATCCAATGAAAGACTGGTTAGCAGACTTTTAATATGCGGTTGTTTTAATTGGATTCAGGTGTGTTGCAGCAGGGAGACAACTAAGAGTGTCAGGAATGTGGCTCTCGAGGACCGAACTTGGCCACCCCTGACCTAGAGCAAGCACACAGGCAAAAAAAAAAAAAAACCTCCCTCTGATGATATTGAGGAAGAAACCTCAAGCAGACCAGACTCTTAGGGGTGACCCTCTGCTTGGGCCATGCTACTGAAAGACTACAAATAAGGCATAATTTGTCAGCATTAAGTAACAGGAAAAACAGAAGAAATACTAAAGTGAAACAGAGATGTAATTGCTCAATTAGGAAATGTCAGGTTTTTAAGAGGCTTTAAAACTATCTAGGGACAGGGCTGATCTAATATTAAAGGGGAGACTATTCCAGACCCTGGGGCAGTCACTGTAAAGGTTCTGTCACCTCTCATCTTTAATCTGTTTTTAGGCACCTCCAGCAACAGTTGGTCAGAAAACCTTAAGGTTCTGGTTGGGGTGTAAGGAAAAAGAAGCTCCGAGAGATACAGTAGTGTTCAGAATAATAGTAGTGCTATGTGACTAAAAAGACTAATCTAGGTTTTGAGTATATTTCTTATTGTTACATGGGAAACAAGGTACCAGTAGATTCAGTAGATTCTCACAAATCCAACAAGACCAAGCATTCATGATATGCACACTCTTAAGGCTATGAAATTGGGCTATTAGTAAAAAAAAAAAGTAGAAGAGGGGGTGTTCACAATAATAGTAGTGTGGCATTCAGTCAGTGAGTTCGTCAATTTTGTGGAACAAACAGATGTGAATCAGGTGTCCCCTATGTGAGGATGAAGCCAGCACCTGTTGAACATGCTTTTCTCTTTGAAAGCCTGAGGAAAATGGGATGTTCAAGACATTGTTCAGAAGAACAGCATAGTTTGATTAAAAAGTTGATTGGAGAGGGGAAAACCTATATGCAGGTGCAAAAAATTATAGGCTGTTCATCTACAATGATCTCCAATGCTTTAAAATGGACAAAAAAAAAAAAAACAGAGACACGTGGCAGAAAATGGAAAACAACCATCAAAATGGAGAGAAATGGGGAAATATTTTGTGGACTGATGAGAATAAAATTGTTCTTCTTGGGTCCAAGGGCCACAGACAGTTTGTCAGACGACCCCCAAACTCTGAATTCAAGCCACAGTTCACAGTGAAGACAGTGAAGCATGGTGGTGCAAGCATCATGATATGGGCATGTTTCTCCTACTATGGTGTTGGGCCTATATATCGCATACCAGGTATCATGGATCAGTTTGGATATGTCAAAATACTTGAAGAGGTCATGTTGCCTTTTGCTGAAGAGGACATGCCCTTGAAATGGGTGTTTCAATAAGACAATGACCCCAAGCACACTAGTAAACAAGCAAAATCTTGTTTCCAAACCAACAAAATTAATGCCTCGCAGATGTGAAGAAATCATGAAAAACTGTGGTTATACAACTAAATACTAGATTAGTGAAGAAGCAGTTTGAACATAATAGTTTTGCGTTTGTAGCGTCAACAGCAGATGCTACTATTTTTGTGAACACCCCCTTTTCTACTTTTTTTTACTAATAGCCCAATTTCATAGCCTTAAGAGTGTGAATATCATGAATGCTTGGTCTTGTTGGATTTGTGAGAATCTATTGAATCTACTGGTACCTTGTTTCCCATGTAACAATAAGAAATATACTCAAAACCTGGATTTATTTTTTAGTCACATAGCACTACTATTATTCTGAACACTACTGTACACATGGGGCCAGGCCATTAAGGGTTTCAAAAGCAATTAAAAGAAGTATACAATCTACCCGGTAATGGACTGGAAGCTGGGGAAAAGTTACCAAGGCCGGCATAATGTGGTCGGACTTTTTCTTTCCTGAAAGAAGATGAGCAGAAGCGTTCTGAATAAGCTGGAGGCGGACTTCCCTTTCCCTGGCCACACTGACCACTTCTGACTGGAGGATCACAAGGTGTTCCCAGGCCAGTGTGGAGATATAGTCTCTCCACCTAGTCCTGGGTCTTTCCCGGGGTCTCTCTCCAGATGGATGTGCCTTGAACACCTCCCTAGGGAGGGGCCCAGGGTGCATCCTAACCAGATTAAAACTGTCAGTGGGATGGGACAAATTTGTTTTGTGCCTGTATAAGAAGTGGTCAGACCACCTGCTCTGCTTGGGGCCCAAGGCATGCACATCACTGTGCAAATCTCAAACAACCAAGTTAAAAGAAAAAGATAAAAATGGAAGTTGACAGCTCATTACACATGATAATACATGATTAAAAAGTGAATGTAGCATATGTGTTTGTGTATGTGTGTAGTGGTTATGTTGGGAAAACAGTGCTGAAGCCCAGTAATTTTTGTGCGTTTATCGAGCTGATCATTTCTATTGAGCTTTCTTTCCCCTTGCTAATTTTTCATAATAAATATTACATGACTTCACCTCAAATATCGTCCCGCTGTACATCTGGAAATGTGAGTGGCAATTGCTTTTACACATGCACAAATGTAAAATAATGAAATAAATTGAATTAATGGTTTACATTTACAGAAGAAATTGGAGTATTGGGGAGGAATCCAGGTGTGTTAATCGGATTTGAAGTATGAGCTAAAATGTTCTGGCACACTCTCTCTTCTCCTCCTTTTCCTCAAAATCAATTTTGTTAAATGAGCTACTTGACAGGCAGGTTGGTCAAAAATGGTAGGACACAAATGTGAGGCTCAAACAAACAGCTCTGATTAGTAAAAGGCTTTACTGGTGTGGACAGCAGAGGTCGGTACACAAGAAGGCAGTCCAAAAAACACAGCAGTACAAAAATCATCAGGCTAAGTAATGGTCGTATAAACAGGCAGAAGGCCAGGTACACAACGAGGCAGGCAGTACTATGGAACACAAAAAACAGAGCTGGAAAGAAGGCACAAGGTGCATAAATCTGGCGAGGAACTACTGCACCCAGTGAACCTTATATGACCTAGGTGATGAGCATCAAATCAGGAACAGGTGTGTGGAAAGCATTGGACCGGACTGGTTTGATATGACTGACATGAAATGTGGGGTGGATGCGTATGGACCTGAGGAGATGGAAATGAACAGAGACAGGGTTAAATATTTTAGACACCGGGAAAGGACCACTGAACCTGAGAGCCAATTTCTTGGACAGTCCTGTCAGAGTAAGGTAGTGTGTGGAGAGCCAAACTTTCAGGGAGCATACGATGGTGCGGTGGACTTCCTTCGGTCAGCGGCAGTCTTATAGGCCACCGTGGAATGTAGCAGAGCCTTCCTGGCCCACTCCTAGGTTTGTTGGTAATGCAGAATCAGGCTAAAAGCTGAGGGAACAGATGAGTTGAGATTAATAGGTGGAAACAAAGAAGGCTGATGACCATAAACTACGTGGAAAGAAGAGAAACTGGAGGATGCTGAGGGTAAACTGTTATGTGCTAGCTCAATCCAGCCTAAGCTGTGATGACCATGTTGTGAAGCAAGAACCCGGAGGCCCTTCTCAAGCTCCTGATTAAGACATTCGTTTTGCCCATTGGCCTGTAGATGGTAGGCCAAGATTAAACTGGACGTGACCCTGAGGGGATGGCAGAACTCCCTCCAGAAATTTGAAACAAATTGCATCCCACGATCAGATACAATGTCTTTATGGTCAAAACCACAGAATGACCTTTAGAGGGCGGAAAACCAGTTACAAAATCCAGAGACATGTGTGACCACGGGAGGCTGGGAACAGGAAGCAGCATTAAAGTGCCCGCAGGCAGGTGGTTGGATGACTTACTATATGTATAGCACATACATGGCAGGCATTAACATAATCAGTAACATCTTTACATAATTCTGGCCACCAGAATCATTGCTGCATGACGAACACAGTCTTTTTAATCCCTGGATGACAAGAAAACCGACTATTATGGCTCCAGTGCATCACTTCCCCCCTGAGAGCCACGGGAACAAAAAGTCTGCCCAGCAGGCAACTGGTGGGAACTGGTGCATCACCTAATGGTGATCTTACCCTCGACTCTATTTCCCAAGGTATCGCAGACACAAAGCAAAAGACGGGTAAAATGGTACCCGGATTGGCAGGCGTGTCCATCAGGTCCGCCCTGCCGAGACAAACCATCCGGTTTAGCATTCTTGGCACCCTGACGGTAGGACAGCATGAAATTAAAGCGGCTGAGAAATATGGCCCATCTGACTTGGCGGGCATTGAGATGTTTCGCGGTCTGGAAATAGGCTAGGTTCTTATGGTCGGTGTAAACCCTGCCCCCTGTGATGCCAACTCCTCCAAGGCCACCTTAACCGCCAACAGCTCACGGTCGGCAATGCCATAATTACGCTCGGCAGTGGTCAGCTTTTTTAGACAAAAAGGTGCACAGGTGCAGCCTGTTGTCTGACGGACTTCTCTGTGATAGGACCGCTCCTACACCCACATTAGCATCAACCTTGACTATGAACTGATGAGCGGTGTCAGGAAGGAGCAGCACGGGGGTGCGGTAAAGCAATTTTTTAGGACTCTGAACACCTTGTCGCACTCTGGCATCCAGACGGCCAGAGGGAAGAGGTGACTTAATTCATTGGAGCTGCGACTGAACTTAAATTGCATATGAACTTGTGATAAAAAATTTGTAAAACCCAGGGATCTTTGTCCAACCCCAATTCCAATGAAGCTGGGACATTGTGTAAAATATAAATAAAAAAAGAATACAATAATTTGCAAATCCTCTTCAACCTATATTCAATTGAATACACCACAAAGACAAGATATTTATTGTTCAAACTAATAGACGTTGTTTTTGTTTAGATATTTGCTCATTTTGAAATGGATGCCTGCAACACATTTCAAAACAGTTGGGATGGGGCAACAAAAAACTGGGAAAGTTGATGAATGCTCAAAGAACATCTAATGGGAAACAGGTGAGTGTCATGATTAGGAATAAAAGGAGCATCCGCAAAAGGCTCAGCCATTCATAAGCAAAAATGGGTTGAGGATCACCACTTTGTGAACAACTGCATGCAAAATAGTCCAAGAGTTTAAGAACAATGTTTCTCAATGTTCAATTGCAAGGAATTTAGGGGTTGCATCATCTACAGTCCATAATATAATCAGAAGATTCGGAGAATCTACAGACCTTTATAGACATAAGCGGCAAGGCCGAAAACCAACACTGAATGCCCCTGACCTTCAATTCCTCAGGTGGCACTGCATTAAAACCAACATCATTGTGTAAAGGATCTTACCACATGGCCTCATTAACACTTCAGAAAACCACTGTCAGTTAACACAGTTCGTCGCTACATCTACAAGTGCAAGTTAAAACTCTACCATGCAAAGCGAAATCCATACATCAACAACATCCAGAAACACAGCCGCCTTCTCTGGGCCCAAGGTCATTTGATATAGGCAGACACAAAGTGGAAAAGTGTGCTGTGGACTGATGAGTCCACATTTCAAATTGTTTTTGGAAATCATGGACGTTGTGTCCTCGGGACAAAAGACCACCCAGATTGTTACACGCACAAAGTTCAAAAGCCAGTATCTTTCTGACAGGGAGACCACAGGCAGTTCAGGTCAGCAGCAATACCTCCAGCACCATCACGGATGTGTGCTGAGCAACCTGCTGACCTGTCATTGGGTATCAGAGAGGCTAAGAGACAGTACTCCAGGAGGATCTCTTACTGCTTCAAGGACAGCAGAGACTCCAGGAATCTATGGCGGGGTATTCAGACCATCACGGACTATAAGTCCACCCCACAAACCTGAGACAACACCCCCTCTCTGCTGAACCAGCTGAACAACAACACTCCAGCACAGAAGATACCTCCGCCTTCTGACGACCAGGTGCTGTCACTCTCTTCGGATAGTGTGAGGCGAACGGTCAGAAGGATCAACGCTAGGAAAGCCCCCGGTCCCGACGATATTCCTAGTCGGGTCCTGAGAGACTGTGCTGACGAGCTCATGGATGTCTTCAAAGACATCTTCAACATCTTGCTGAGACAAGCTGTTGTCCCGACATGCCTCAAAGCCACAACCATCAGCCTGGTCCCGAAGAAGTCGTCTCCCGCCTGCTACAATGACTACCGCACTTAGTCCCATCATTATGAAGTGCTTCGAGTGGCTAGTAATGGACCACATCAAATCTACCCTCCCCCCGTACTGGACTCCTACCAGTTCGCTCGACTGATGATCCTATCTCCACTGCCCTCCAGTCATCCCTCACTCACCTGGAGACCAAGGAACCACACGTCAGAATGCTGTTCATCGACTTCAGCTCAGCATTCAATACAATCATCCCCCAGCAGCTCACCCTCAAACTAGTCCAGCTGAGACTCAACACCACCCTGTGCAACTGGCTGCTGGACTTTCTGACGTGGAGACCACAGGCAGTTTGGTTTGGCAGCAACACCTCCAGCACTATCACGCTGAACACAGCGGCCCCCCAAGGATGTGTGCTGAGCCCCTCTTCTTCATTCTGCTGACCCACGACTGCACACCTACATCCAGCTCCAACCTCTTCATCAAGTTCGCAGAGGACACAACTGTGGTGGGTGTCATCAACAACAACGATGAGACAAGCTACAGGAGTGAGGTGAGCCACCTGGCCACGTGGTGCACCCCCAAGGATGTGTGCTGAGCCCCTCTTCTTCATTCTGCTGACCCACGACTGCACACCTACATCCAGCTCCAACCTCTTCATCAAGTTCGCAGAGGACACAACTGTGGTGGGTCTCATCAACAACAACGATGAGACAAGCTACAGGAGTGAGGTGAGCCACCTGGCCACGTGGTGCACAGACAACAATCTCCACCTGAATGTGGAGAAGACAAAGGAGATTGTCGTGGACTTCAGGAGAGAGCCCGCTCATCATGCTCCACTAACCATCAATGGTGCTGAAGTGGAGTGGGTGAGCAACACAAAGTTCCTGAGTGTACACATCTCCCAAGACCTGTCCTGGAACATCAACACCACATCTCTGGCCAAAAAAGCCCAACAGCGACTCTACTTTCTGCAGAAACTGAGGAAAGCAAGAGCCCCCACCCCCATCATGTACTCCTTCTACAGGGGTACCATTGAGAGCATCCTGACCAGCAGCATCACTGTGTGGTACGGTGCCTGCACCGTATCCTGCTGCAAGACCCTGCAGTGCACTGCGAAAGCAGCCGGGAAGATCATCGTGTTACTGTCCCCTCTCTGCTGGACATCTACCACACCCGCCTCACCTGCAAAGCCACCAGGATCACAGGTAACCCCACCAACCCAACTCACAGTCTGTTCAACCTGCTGCCATCGGGGAGGAGACCGTAGAGTCTCTGGACTAAAACCAGCAGGCTCAAAGACAATTTCTTCCACCAGACAATCAGGATACTCAACTCCCTACCTTCTCTGACCCCACTCGCCTCCCCGTGACACCCCACCACTGACTCTGCCTGCCCACTCACTCACCAATTTCAGGACTGTACACTTCACTTTATCCTCCCCATTGCACTATTACGTCCACATGAGCACTGTCTATAATGGTATATTAGTATATAGCCATTGCACTATTGTATTTAATGTTATAATGTTTTACTGTCTACATCAGCATACTGCCACTTGCACTACTGTATTATACTGTTATACTGTTTACATTAGTGCACTGCCATTTGCACTACAGCATCATACTGTTATACTTACACTGCTTACACTGTTTATACTGTTTCATATTGTTATTTTATTTTGGAAATCAGTAGTATTTAAGGTAATTTTTTACTTAGCTTAATTTAAATTTTCAATTTATTTTCATTTATATAGCACCAAATCACAACAGAGTTGCCTCAAAGCGCTTCCCTTGTAAGGTCTAACCTTACCAACCCCCAGAGCAACAGTGGTAAGGAAAAACTCCCTCTGAGGAAGAAACCTCAAGCAGACCAGACTCAAAGGGGTGACCCTCTGCTTGGGCCATGCTACAGACATAAATTACAGAACAATTCACAGACAAATATACAAGAAATGCTATTGGTGCACAGGACAGGAGAATCGCCAACATGAATACAACTCCCATCTCTGGATGGAGCTGCACCTTAAACAGAGAGAAAAAAACAGAATCAGGCATCAGAAAGACAAAAAATACTGTATAATTTGCCAGCAATAAACAACAAGAAAAACAGAAGAAATACTAAGGTGATCGCCGGCCACTAGCCCTAAACTTCACTAAAAGACCCAGAATTTAAGTAAAGTTGAGGCCGCAGCCCACTCCAATTACTAATAACATGAATTAAAAGAGTAAAAAGCATAAAACAAAACTGTACCAGTATGCTAGCCATATGAAAGGGAAAATAAGTGCGTCTTAAGTAGGAATGGGTATTGATAAGATTTTATCGATCCGATTCCCTTATCAATACCTCGTGAATTTTGTACTAAAAGTAGGCTTTACAGGTTTTCTATGTATTTCATTGAGTCTTAAAGTAAATAAATATGAAATTGGTCACTGTATCCTTGATCTATGGACATAAATAAAAATAAACAAAACGGTGTTTCGCTTTGAAGTTATTAATTCAGACTGGACTCTATCGTTTTAATTTGACTCGGCAGAGAGCCACGCAACATTTGGAGCTGTGTGAACAGAATGGAGGACGATTCTCGTTTCTTTCTCGCAACAAGACAGGAGTCCCAGTTAGTAACTTTAATCTGCACAAAAGTGACTCATGATTGACATATTCAGGGATGAAAGTGGTGAGAAACAAAAAAAGCTGAAACCCAAAATTACCCCCCAACACCACGTGCACGAAAATGTTTCAATTCTAGAAGCTCTGAAATGCAATCTAGGACTATTCCAGATGATAAACTGAAGTGAGTGCAGCATCCATTTTGGTGAGAAAAAAAACCCCCAACTTTCCTTATTCAAATTCATTCCAGTAGTATTCTGCTCTTACTAGGATGCAGCAGTCTTCAAGTTTGGCAGATAGTTCTGGAGGAAATCACTGAAGAAATTAACAAATTGAAAATGTGGTTTGACCGAAACAAACTGTCATTAAACTTAAATAAAACTGTGATGAAATGGAGGTGTAAGAGTCACTAGGTGTTCACAGGAAACACTTATTTATTTCTGTATGTATGTATGTATTTATTTATTTATGTATGTTCATTGTTAGTTGCTTTTATGTTTTCTGTTGTGTTTCTATTCAGGTTCTTTTTGTCTCTTTCTCTAAAATTGTATATAATAAGTATATAATTGTATATAATAATCATTAGATTATTAATATATAAACAAAAATAAATTTAAAAAATATTACAATTTGAAAACACATGCACCCGAACGTGATGACAGCTGCAACTGCTTAATGCTAACTTTTAACATTGAAAATGCCATAGATATGCTAACACGTTAGCATTGCTCCCATTTTTAAGTTATAAACTACATCTATCAACTGTTTCAGAAGACCATAACAGGTCGGTTTAACGTAAAAAAGGTAAATAATACTCACAGACGTAAGCTCTTTAGGGTTTTAGCGGGGGAAAGTTAAGCGAAAAAAAGAAAGAATAAACAAAGCAATAGATCGAAGCACTGCCTCAATCTGCGAACCACTGCTACGATTGGTTCAAGGTTCAAAGCAAAGCCGCGCGGCAGAAAAGTTGATTATGGACCCACTGCAGGGTCTGTAATCAATGTAGAGAAATTATCATTTTCCTGACAAACACCCCCCAAAACAACGGCCACTCTGAAGGACCGATAACAGAATCGTTAAGCAAAAAGCTTATTGATGTCGGTGGATCGAATCATTTCTTAACGATACCCGAAAGGAACCGGTTCTCGATACCCATCCCTAGTCTTAAGTCTGGACTTGAAAATCTCCACAGAATCTGACTTAGTAGTAGTTTTTATTCTATAGTCTGCACCGTGGGTCTGAGAGGACTGAAATTTCATCTGTGCTGTATGTTGAGCATGTATAGCATATATGACAATAAAGTTGACTTTGACTTTGATCTGTGATGGTATGGCGGTGTGTTAGTGCCCATGGCATGGGCAGCTTACACGTGTGATGGCAACAACAATGCTGAAAGGTACATCCAGGTTTTGGAGCAACACATGCTGCCATCCGAGCAACATCTTTTTCAGGGATGTCCCTGCTTATTTCAGCAAGACAATGCCAAGTCACATGCTGCACATGTTACAACAGCAGTAAAAGAGTGTGGGTACTAGACTGGCCTGCCTGCAGTCCAGACCTGTTGCCCATTGAAAATGTGTGGTGCATTATGAAGCGCAAAATACAACAACGGAGACCCCGGACTGTTGAACAACTGAAGTCATACTTCAAGCAAGAACGGGAAAGAATTCCATCGACAAACCTTCAACAATTAGTGTCCTCAGTTCCCAAACGCTTATTGAGTGTTGTTAGAAGGAAAGGTGATGTAACACAGTGGTAAACATACCACTGTCCCAGCTTTTTTGAAATGTGTTGCAGACATCCATTTCTAAATGAGCAAATATTTGCACAAAAACAACTAAATTCATCAGTTTGAACATTAAATATCTTGTCTTTGTGGTGTATTCAACTGAACATAGGTTGAAGAGGATTTGCAAATCATTGTATTTTGTTTTTATTTACATTTTACACAACATCCCAACTAGGGATCGGTATCGAGAACCGGTTCCTTTCGGGTATCGTTAAGAAATGGTTCGATCCACCAACATCAATAACCTTTTTACTTAACGATTCCCTTATCAGTCCTTCAGAGTGGCCATTGTTTTTGGGGGTGTTTGTCAGGAAAATTATAATTTCTCGACATTGATTACAGACCCTGCAGCGGGTCTGTAATCAACTTTTCTGCAGCGTGGCTTTGCTTTGAACCTTGAACCAATCGAAGCAGTGATTTGCAGATCGAAGCAGTTCTTCGACCATTGCTTTGTTGATTAAATTTTTTTTTCTTTCGCTTTCCCCTGCTAAAACCCTAAAGAGCATATGGCTGTGAGTAATATTTACCTTTTCATGTTAATCTTACCTGTTATGGTCTTCTGAAACAGTTGTTAGATGTATTTTAGAACTTAAAAACGGGACCCATGCTAACACGTTAGCATGTCTATGGCATTTTCAATGTTAATATTAGCATTAAGCAGTTGCAGCTGTCAAGCATTTGTTGTTGTAAAAGAGTCAAATGTATTACAAATTGTAATATTTTTAAAATTTATTTTTGTTTATGTATTATTAATAATAGCAAGCACAACAATAATAGTAATAATAACTTATCTAATATTATATACAATTTTAGAGAAAGAGACAAAAGGAACCTGAATAAAAGCACAACTGAAAATATAAAGCCAACTAACAATGAACATACATAAATAAATACATACATACATACAGAAATAAATAAGTGTCTCCTGTGAACACCTAGTGACTCTTACACCACCATGTCATCCCTGTCTTATTTAAGTTTAATGACAGTTTGTTTCGGTCAAACCATATTTTCAATTTGTTAATTTCTTCAGTGATTTCCTCCAGACCTATCTGCCAAACTACAAAACTGCTGCATCCTAGTAAGAGCAGAATACTACTGGAATTAATTTAAATAGGGAAACTTTTTTCTCACCTAAATGGATGCTGCACTCACTGCAGTTTATTGTCTGTAATAGTCCCAGATTGCATTTCAGAGCTTCTAGAATTCAAACATTTTTGTGCACGTGGTGTTGGGGGGTCATTTTGGGTTTCAGTTTTTTTTTGTTTTTCACCACTTTCATCCCTGAATATGTGAAATCGTGAGTCACTTTTGTGCGGATTAAAGTCACTAACTGGGACTCCTGTCTTGTTGGGAGCAAGAAACGAGAATCATCCTCCGTTCTGTTCACACAGCTCCAAACACTGTGCGGCTCTCTGCTGAGTGAAGTTAGAATGATAGAATCCAGTCGGAATTAATAACTTCAAAGCGAAACACTGTTTTGTTTATGTTTATTTATCTCCAGAGATCAAGGATACAGTGACCAATTTCATATTTATTTACTTTAAGACTCAATGAAATACATAGAAAACCTGTAAAGCCTATTTTTAGTACAAAATTCACGAGGTATCGATAAGGGAATCGATAAGGAATTGGATTGATAAGCAGAATCGATAATGGCTTCGATGTTGATAAAATCTTATCAGTACCCATCCCTAGTCCCAACTTCATTGGAATTGGGGTTGTATTTACATTTTACACAACGTCCCAACTTCATTGGAATTGGGGTTGTATTTACATTTTACACAACGTCCCAACTTCATTGGAATTGGGGTTGTACTTCTTTTCAAGAATTAGGAATGACCCAATCCTGCACCACCGCTACTTTTTCCAGATCCATTTTAATTTACCAGTCCGTGATTACAAAACCCAGGAAGGACACCGTAGGTCTATGGAACTCGCATTTCTCGACTTTCACAAAGAGGTCATTTTTGCAGTAAGGTTTGCAGGATGGTGCGCACATGCCAGGACTGAGTTTCAAGATTGGGGAAAAGATTAAGATGTTATCTAAATACACAAAAACAATCTTGTCTGGATACTACTGCAAAACATCACTTACCAAATTCTGAAACACAGCAGGTGTGTTCATGATTCCAAATGGCATGACTAAATATTCGTAATGCCCTGTAGGGTTATTAAAGCCTGTTTTCCATTCATCTCCCTGCTTTAAGCGATAAGTGATAAGCGTCGCGTAGATCAAGTTTAGTGACTATCTTGACTCCTGTCTGGCTCAGTTCTTTTGATGTCATTTAGGCCGCAATAATCTATGCAGGGGCAGAGGAACTTATCCTTCTTTTCAACAAAAAGAGTCCCGCTCCTACGGGCAATGAAAATGGTCTGATCAAACCGGCTGCTAACAATTTCTGGATGTATTCATTCATTGTGTTGTGCAATAGCTTAAACAGCTTAAGGCATAGGGACCTGGCAAGAGACGACAAAATCAGATTGGCATCTGAATCACAATCAACAAAAACTGATATGGTTACAGTAGAATGATAAGAAATTAATTTAGCTGGGAATACATTTTGACGGAGATAGAAATGATGAAAGTACACTCAACAAAAATATAAAGGCAACACTTTTGGTTTTGCTCCCATTTTGTATGAGATGAACTCAAAGATCTAAAACTTTTTCCACATACACAATATCACCATTTCCCTCAAATATTGTTCACAAACCAGTCTAAATATGTGATAGTGAGCACTTCTCATTTGCTGAGATAATCCATCCCACCTCACAGGTGTGCCATATCAAGATGCTGATTAGACACCATGATTAGTGCACAGGTGTGCCTTAGACTGTCCACAATAAAAGGCCACTCTGAAAGGTGCAGTTTTATCACACAGCACAATGCCACAGATGTCGCAAGATTTGAGGGAGCGTGCAATTGGCATGCTGACAGCAGGAATGTCAACCAGAGCTGTTGCTCGTGTATTGAATGTTAATTTCTCTACCATAAGCCATCTCCAAAGGTGTTTCAGAGAATTTGGCAGTACATCCAACCAGCCTCACAACCGCAGACCACGTGTAACCACATCAGCCCAGGACCTCCACATCCAGCATGTTCACCTCCAAGATCGTCTGAGACCAGCCACTCGGACAGCTGCTGAAACAGTCGGTTTGCATAACCAAAGAATTTCTGCACAAACTGTCAGAAACTACATACGACAGCGTGTACCAGTTCCTGCCAATATCCAGCAACTTCGCACAGCCATTGAAGAGGAGTGGACCAACATTCCACAGGCCACAATTGACAACCTGATCAACTCTATGCGAAGGAGATGTGTTGCACTGCATGAGGCAAATGGTGGTCACACCAGATACTGACTGGTATCCTCCCCCCCAATAAAACATAAGACATTCCTGCTGTCAACATGCCAATTGCACGCTCCCTCAAATCTTGCGACATCTGTGGCATTGTGCTGTGTGATAAAACTGCACCTTTCAGAGTGGCCTTTTATTGTGGGCAGTCTAAGGCACACCTGTGTACTAATCAAGGTGTCTAATCAGCATCTTGATATGGCACACCTGTGAGGTGGGATGGATTATCTCAGCAAAGGAGAAGTGCTCACTATCACAGATTTAGACTGGTTTGTGAACAATATTTGAGGGAAATGGTGATATTGTGTATGTGGAAAAAGTTTTAGATCTTTGAGTTCATCTCATACAAAATGGGAGCAAAACCAAAAGTGTTGCGTTTATATTTTTGTTGAGTGTAAGACTCACCCGTAACTCCGACCTTGGCTGCATGGTGGAAGCCCTGGCATGACAATTGGAAATTAAGTCTCCTGTCAGTCCACAATAGTAACAGAGTCTTTCCTCACAGCGCCGCCGTTGCTCCATTGTAGACAGACAGGTGTGTCCCAGCTGCATGGGCTCTTTGGTGCTGTGAGGAGGTGATCTGGTCCGGACGTGAGTAGAGGAAGATGGGCGGGTTGACCGGTGATCTGGTTGTCAATTTCCACTGTGAGGTCGGTGCAGAAAGGCGGCAATCGGTATGGATAGCCAGCCCTATGAGCTCATCGAGGTCCTCTGGGAGGTCGACAGCGACGAGCTGGTACTGGAGGATGTCCGACAGCCCCTGGAACAAAATGTCAAGGAGTGCGGCTGGGTTCCATTTGCTCTTGGCCACCAGGGTACGGAAGTCAATGGCATAATCAGCAACTTGGCCTGCTTAAGCCTCATCAGGGAGTATGCAGCTTCGCACCCCTGTGAGGTGTGTTGTAACACCTGTTGGAGTGCCGTTATGAAGGCAGGAAGTGAAGCACAGGTGGAGGACTGTCAACCCCATTCTGCCGTAGCCCACACTGCAGCCGATGGTGGTACACTAGAATTACCGGAAGCCATGTCCGTAGTAGACTGAAGATTCAGTCTTGACAGTAGTTAACTCATCTGAGGTCTTAGAGAGGACATGAAAGAGTCCTGGCATTTATAGCAGAGGTCGGAACAGGAGATGACAGTCCAACAAACACAGCAGTGCAAAAATCCCAAGACAGACCCAAGCAGAAAAACCCAGCAAGAGAATGAACACACAGAAAAGCAATGAACCAAAAAGAAATAACAAAACAGAATGAAAAATAAAATAGAAAACCAGACAAAATTTCAAACCCTGACATTACTATTATAGTCAAAACAGATGATGTGTGATATGGATGCAAACAGTACATATATTTGTGAATAAAGAAAAAATAATTATTTTGTGATTAAAGGATTTTCATAGAAAAAATGAGAAGTGGACAAAAAAACAAAACAATTCAGTGATGTTACTGAGGAACAGGATTGATGCTGTGTCTAAAATCAAGGGATATTGAAAGATTCTGCAAGATCGGTGAGTTTAAATAAAGAAATGCATAACCAAAACAGCTCACAAGGAATGACTTTGAATCAGATTTATACATGTCTGCATTGATCATGCAACGCTGGCTCAGTTAGCACCAATTTGTCAAACATGCTAAATTACACAATCTCAGCCCCTCAAACTGCTTGAGCCTTGATAAATCATGTTGTGTGTGCAGACCTCACCTATCTAGTCAGAGGAAAGACAAGATCAGGGTTCTCGCCACAGTGGCCTTGTCCTCTGCATTTTAGAGGTGATCCGGATCCAGATTGGTGGACGTTAGAAATCTCTGATTGCTCTTATTAAAATATATGTTGTAACCCTCTGGGGCCGACGCCGTCGTATACGATGGCTAAGACCAAGCTTTACTAAATTATAAATAACTTTTTAATGATATGAGATCGAAACTTACTTTTTTTTGCTGAAAAGTTAACTCCACGGACTTTTGAACCAGCCATTGGCCATCTTTGTACTCCTCACAGAAGCTGTGTGATGATGTCCGCAATGTGAGTGTCCAATCGGAATTGGTTCACCATCACATGGTTTTCCGAAATCCAATCGTAGGGCAGATTTACCTCATGAGAAAAGCCAAAGATCATTTTCAGGAGTGATATGTTACTAGTTGGCCCGTTTGAATAGCCTCCTGGGTGCTCCAATGAGTACATACTATTAGTACATACTGAGTGTGCCCTGCGCCATTACGCACAGGGAAAGTGAGCAGACGGAGAGCCTCTGATGACAATCTCATGTGCTGAAACAAAGAGTGTGTAACTATCAGGATTGCTCCACTAGTTTGCATTGGAATGTTACTGGATAACTCTGTTGCTTTCTTGGCATAAAGCACTGTTTACCATATCAATGGATAACAAAACGCATAGACATTTTGTATATATTGTTCAAAATGTGCATTTGTGTTTATTGTTTGAACCTTTTTGTTGTACAGTCTTTCACACAAGACCTCAAATTACCTTTATAAAGTGTCAAAACAGTTGCTTATTATAGTTTGCTGTGTGTTTTAAATAAATGTGTGTGGAAAATTATTTTTCGCTTTATTTTTTCCTTGCCTATTTCTGATTGTAAACCTTTATTACACTTATAAAACACAACAAAAACATTGTATATATTCTGAAAGCACATGCTGTCCTGAAAAAAAGAGATATAAAACTTGATTGAGGGATGCAGGGAGAGCTGTTAACAGCAATAATAAACCATTTATGCCAAGCGATTGAACTGTCCAAAAAATGCCCTCGGACCCCAGAGGGTTAAAAATGTGCAAGGTTATTTGGCAACAACAACAAAACAAAATGCTTTCATAAATTGAAACAAAAAAATCATGTCATAAAATGTATGCTGGACACAGTCATTGGCACCCATTGATGAATTTACAGTAAATCATCACTTTTACAGACGGTTTTCTTTAGACATGTCAGGGGATGGACACATGAACATTTCCAATTCACTGACTGTGTCTTGGACTTCATTTGGTTCAATACTTCAGAAATACACTACAAACAGTATGGTACTGTATGATAAAAGTGCATGGGGGAGGCAGTTCTCAAAAACTAAGTGGCCGTGCAAGGACGCTAGTGAAGGAAGCCACCAGGGCACCCAAGACAACTATAAATGTGTATATAAAGTATTGGGGCACCAGTAGTTCTGTTAGCAACTTTATTCTGTTAAAAAAAACAGTTAAACAACAAAATATTACTCTTTTAAGGTAAAACAAGTAGCCAGTGTCCAATTCATCAAAATAGTGATTATTTCAGTTAAATGCTTCATGATGAATTTGAATCTTGAAATGAGGTTTTTGTTCAGCCACAATCTCAATGCAGTTAGTGTTGAATTAATCACAACTAACTCTGTGATAACTAAAAAAAAGTAAAATAAAACTGAACTGCATACGAGCTTCTCACATATACGCATAATGTTCTCCACTGGAAATTAAAGCATTTCATTGAGGTTCAGGGTTTTGAGACTTTTTTCTGATAAATATTCCCAAAAGAAATTCAACTGAAGAGCCAAAAATCAAGCACAGATGGGAAAACAAAAATGTTAAGACACAAATTAATCACTAGAAGTTGCACTGTGGATTGAAATGCTCTCAACAGCTCATCAAAAGTCTAATTTAATGCAGAAGGGCTTTTTAGGTTCAATGAAAAATGGTTCTCAAGTAAAATGAATTCACACTAAAATGTTTTTAAAGATATATTTACTGCACATTTATCAATATTTTGCTATTTTAATCATGCAACTTGAGCTCCCCATGTTAAACTAATCATCAGATAAATCTCCAATCAAAACAGCAATGTTAATTTTTACATCCGCTGAGGATGTAATAAAATCATTGCCATTTATTTATTTGTCTATCTGTCTGTTAGCAGGATTACGTCAAAACTACTGCACGGATTTTACCGAAATTTTCACCAAGGACACATATTATGCCATGGAAGACACTATTACATTTTGGAGGTAATCCATATCAGGATCCAGATTCTGGATCAATATTTCGCTTTGTGTAGGCTTTAAAGGATTACATCAAAACTACTTCACAGATTCTCACCACATTTGCACAACAGATAGATATTAGGGCATGGAAGACTCCACTGAATTTGGGAGGTGATCTGGGTCCAGATTGGTGGACATCAGAAATCTCTGATTGCTCTTGTTTTATAATGTAACAGTGCCCAGTGAATTCATACAGTATTAGGAGAATATATTGTTTGCTTGTAGTCAAAAACCTAGAGTACCAAAGTGTGACGTGTATCCATCACAATGCTTCAACACTCGTCAAATCATTTCTGCTCTAACATCACCTCACATGACAGCAACAGGCTTTCAAGGGCTACAAACAAATTCAGCAAGGTGGCACCTATGGATCTATGGATCTTTGGAGAAAATGCAGAAAGTTTGGTCATATAGTTTCCGTAAACCACCACTGGAACACTGGAAGCTCACGTACAAGCGGGCATGAAAAAAAAAAAAAAAGCAATGATGCTTTGGTAAATTGTTACCTGAGTGGAGAGTTGTGGCAATCTCACTCTGTTTATAAGTCTGTACCAGTTGGTTCACCCATGAACAGCACAAAATATAGTAGATTTGTTATATAAAGTACAACGGATTGAAGGCGCTGATACAACACACATATGATTATATAACAGCACACAAGCTTCAGCTGTACTTTACCAGTACATTTGTTTGTAACCGAGTTTATGACTACTTTCACACTGACAGGCCCAATGGTCATTTTGTGCATTGAAGACCAATCTGAGTGCAATGTGTTGATTTTTTTCCCCCATTCTCATGGATATTGGTGATAAATTAACCAAATCAGGTCAGTTATTTATACATATTTATTGTATCAATCATCTTGCAGATGCCACCGCTATTTACAACGCTTCCTACATGGGGTTAAGCACTGGTAGTGTGCTAGTTTTACAGAAGAGTGGATGCTTTTACCATACGAACATCCAATGGCTTATTACAGATGATAAATATATATAGAGAGAACTGTTTACTGCAATAACATTGTGAAAATTGACACAACATGCCACAGCCAGAAGCAGGTCAACAACTTTCACGTTGTTGTGCCAATCTCATTTATATTTTACCATTCAGTATGAAACCAACAGCTCTTGTTCGAGTAAAATATGGGGTACTGTAGGGGCTCTGTTTTAGGCCCTCTACTATTCTACAACCCCAGTTCCAATGCCAGACATCTGAACTGGGTGTTATATTCATAATAAAGCTTAGATTACAGATACAGTGTCATGCACTCTCCTGGACTGTGCTGCCGGTCCCACGGCCAGTGGCTGTGTTCCAGTTGCTCTGTGAAAGTCCACATGGTCCGAAAATAAAATCAAAGGAGAGAAGGTTCACACAGTCCAAAAAAAAGGAGAGAAAGCCCATACATTCTGAAATAAGAAAAAGGAGAAAGTCCACACAGTCCAACCCCCCCCCAAATAAGTTACATCCTAGGAACTACACATGGACATTGCACAATCACATCGAAAAGGCACAGAGCGGTCAGACAGCAGTCAGACTGGTTCATTCCCTCCCAGTAGAGAGGGAATGAATGGGTGAACGGATTTATTTGGCATTCACGCATATTCTGCCCCCCAAAAAACACATATTAAATACACAAATCTATATACATAAAGGGCTACGCTTGTCTGTCTGTCCAGGATAAACTCCCAAACTATAATATGTAGCCCTAAAAACTATATATATTCTGAATCCATATAACATGGGGAACAAACTGGTACCATTTTTAAAAAAGTTGAACTGAAAATTACCCCGCAAAATAGTCATTTATGTAAGACCATACAGTGTTGTACCATATGCGATAAACTCCCAAACTACAATATGTAGCCCGAAAAACTATATATATTCTGAATCCTCATGACATGGGGAACAAATTGGTACCATTTTTTTTTAAAGTTGAACTGAAAATTACCCCCAAAATAGCCATTAATGTAAGACCATACAGTGTTGTACTATGTGCTTTTCATGCTGCCACTTCTGTCTATCTTTCTGTCTGTCCGGGATAAACTCCCAATTTATAATATGTAGCCATAAAAACTATATATTTTCTGAATCCTCATGATATGGGGAACAAAATGGTACAATTTGTTTTTTTTTAAAAGTTGAACTGAAAATTACCCCCAAAATAGCTGGCTGTGGGTACGACCAGGCAGATTCTAATTTCCAGCCCTGTATATGTGTTGGCCATCTCTGTTTATTTAATTCCTTTCTACAGCACACTCAGCACAGCACAGCCACAGCACACTCAGCAAAACAACGACATGCTTAGGCTGTGGGTATGAACAGGCAGATTCAAATTTCCAGCCCTGTATATGTGTTGGCCATCTCTGTAGCTACTTTATGTTCTCAACTTTATGTTCTCAACAACCCAGTTTGCCTTCCTGCCTGAATACATTCATTTTATGTTTGTAAAATTGCAATTAAAAACAGTGAAATACACCACTTCCTCAATTTTGATTCATTGATATTTACATTTACTGATACCTAACTTTTGTGTGTAATTTTGTAATAAGTTTGATTGCAAAACAAAGTCTGCATGAAGGACTTCAAATGTGTTTGTCTTTTAATCAAATATTTCCACTTAGTTTGGGGAGTCCACCTCTTATTTTTTAGCCCATTAACTATTATATTTATAAGACATCAGCGTTACAAAAACAAATGTTGGGCAATTGTTTTGATTAAAATGATTGACATTTGGCTTATGTCTAAAACAGGTTAACCCAGGCAGCACCGGGTACCCCACCTAGTTAAAAATAAGGGAAGAAAAAGGAACATATATTTAACACATATGATATGTTTCCTGTCCAAACGTTAGATGTATTTCAACATCTAGTATTGGCAGGTCTTGTGAAGACAGCGACACAATGCTGGCCCACATGTTTACCTTCCACAATTTTAAACATCAGGAGGCACTTGAAACTCATTTGTCTGGCACTCGTGCGTGTGTAGACAGTCATGCATGGTTCAGTCAGCATGGGATCTGCCCACATTCTGAGTGATCATATGGCAGTTGTGAAATATTGTGCCCATCATATTTGTGACACCACGGGCAGGTGCGCCTCTCCATGGTCTCATGCGCAGTAATGCGTCATTGCACGTGCCACAGGCTCGGAGCTGAACGGATCTCACCACTGTAATATACATATTATTACTTGATCTCCATCTAATTCTGTAGGAGGTATAACGTGGAACTGTATTGCCAGGCCATGACAACATTATTAAACATGAATCTTACCTCCGGCACGGAACCAGGAGTGTTTCACAGTGCAGGGAGGACAGCAGCCAGGACCACAGCCTGTGGTGAAAAGCCTCACACCCGGCTGCTGTGTGCGGCAAACAACCATGACATGAATAAATCCCATGGTGATAATCCAACCAGACATCACGTTGTACAATGTTGCGTTGTGCTGAAGTGAGCAAAAAAAAAAAAAACATCTATCCATCCATCCATCCATTTTCTTCCGCTTTATCCGGAGTCGGGTCGCGGGGGCAGCAGCTCAAGCAAAGCCGCCCAGACCTCCCGATCCACACACACCTCCTCCAGCTCCTACGGGGGAACCCCAAGGCATTCCCAAGCCAGCCGAGAGATGTAGTCCCTCCAGCATGTCCTGGGTCTTCCCCAGGGCCTCCTCCCAGTGGGACGTGCCCGGAACACCTCTCCAGCGAGGCGTCCAGGGGGCATCCGGAAAAGATGCCCGAGCCACCTCAACTGACTCCTTTCGACGTGGAGGAGCAGCGGCTCGACTCCGAGCTCCTCCCGAGTGACCGAGCTCCTCACCCTATCTCTAAGGGAGCGCCCTGCCACCCTGCGGAGGAAACTCATCTCGGCCGCTTGTACTCGTGATCTCATTCTTTCGGTCATGAGCCAAATCTCATGACCATAGGTGAGGATCGGAACGTAGATTGATCGGTAAATCGAGAGCTTTGCCCCCCTACTCAGCTCTCTCTTCACAACGACGGTCCGATACAGCGACCGCATCACTGCAGATGCTGCACCGATCCGTCTATCGATCTCACGCTCCATCCGTCCCTCACTCGTGAACAAGACCCCAAGATACTTAAACTCCTCCACTTGAGGCAAGGACACTCCACCGACCTGAAGAGGGCAAAGCACCTTTTTCCGGTCGAGAACCATGGCCTCGGATTTGGAGGTGCTGATTTTCATCCCGGACGCTTCACACTCGGCTGCAAACCACCCCAGTGCGTGCTGAAGGTCCTGATATGACGAAGCCAACAGAACCACATCGTCCGCAAACAGCAGAGACGAGATTCTGTGGTTCCCAAACCAGACCCCCTCTACACCCTGGCTGTGCCTAGAAATTCTGTCCATAAAAATAATGAACAGAACCGGTGACAAAGGGCAGCCCTGGCAGAGGCCAGCGTGCACTGGAAACAGGTTTGACTTACTACCGGCAATGCGAACCAAGCTCCTGCTGCGGTCGTACAGGGACCGGATAGCCCTTAGCAAAGGACCCCGGAGCACTCCCCACAGGGTGCACTGAGGGACATGGTCGAATGCCTTCTCCAGATCCACAAAACACATGTGGACTGGTTGGGCAAACTCCCATGAACCCTCGAGCACCCGATGGAGCATGTAGAGCTGGTCCAGTGTGCCGCGACCAGGACGAAAACCACACTGCTCCTCCTGAATCCGAGGTTTGACCATTGGTCGAATTCTCCTCTCCAGTATTCTGGAACAGACCTTACCGGGGAGGCTGAGGAGTGTGATCCCCCTATAGTTGGAACACACACTCCGGTCCCCCTTCTTAAACAGAGGGACCACCACCCCAGTCTGCCAATCCAGAGGCACTGTCACCGATCGCCACACGATGTTGCAGAGGCATGTCAGCCAAGACAGCCCCACAACATCCAGAGACTTAAGGTACTCAGGACGGATTTCATTCACCCCAGGAGCCTTGCCACCTCGGAGCTTTCTAACCACCTCGGTGACTTCGGCTGACAATGGGATTGAGGAGATCCTCAAAGTACTCCTTCCACCGCCCGACAACATCCCCAGTCAGGGTTAGGGTTAGGGTTAGCATCCCTTACTTCCGGTGTCCACCACCGGGTTCAGGGATTGCCGCTGCGATAGGCACCAGAGACCTTGCGACTACAGCTATGAGCAGCCGCATCGACAGTGGAGGTGGAGAACATGGTCCACTCGGACTCCATGTCTCCAACCTCCCCCGGGATCTGGGAGAAGCTCTCCTGGAGGTGGGAGTTGAAGACCTCGCTGACAGAGGGTTCCGCCAGTCGTTCCCAGCAGACCTTCATGATACGTTTGGGCCTGCCAGGTCTTACCAGCTTCCTACCCTCCCAGCGGATCCAACTCACCACCAGGTGGTGATCAGTCGACAGCTCTGCCCCTCTCTTCACTCGAGTGTCCGAGACACGTGGCCGAAGGTCAGATGACACGACTACAAAGTCGATCATCGACCTCCGGCTCAGGGTGTCCTGGTGCCACGTGCACTTATGGACACCCTTGTGCTCGAACATGGTGTTCGTGATGGACAAAGTGTGACTAGCACAGAAGTCCAACAACTGAACACCACTCGGGTTCAGATCGGGGAGGCCGTGCTTCCCAATCACCCCCCTCCAGGTCTCACTGTCGCCGCCCACGTGGGCGTTGAAATCCCCCAGGAGAACAATGGAGTCACCAGTCGGAGCGCTATCTAGTACCCCTCCCAGAGACTCCAGGAAGGTCGGGTACTCTGCACTGCTGCTCGGCCCGTAGGCCGAGAGAATGGTGAGAGACCTGTCCCCCACCCGAAGGCGTAGGGACGCGACCCTCTCGTTCACCGGAGTGAACTCCAACACTTGGCAACTGAGCTGGGGAGCAATAAGCAATGCGACCCCAGCTCTCCGGCTCTCCCCGTGGGCGATGCCAGAAAAATGAAGTGTCCAGCCCCTCTCCAGGAGTTGGGTACCAGAGCCCAAGCTGTGCGTGGAAGTGAGCCCGACTATCTCTAGTCAGTATCAGTCTCAAACTCCCGCACAAGCTCAGGCTCCTTCCCCCCTAGTGAGGTGACATTCCACGTCCCAACAGCCAGGGACTGTGAGCATGGACCGGGCTGCTGGGCCACCCGCCCTCAACCGCCACCCAATCCTCTCTGCACCCGACCCCCATGGCCCCCTCTGCAGGTGGTGAACCCACAGGACGGCGGGCCCACGTCACTCTTTCGGGCTGAGCCCAGCCGGGCCCCATGGGCTAAGGCCCAACCACCAGGTGCTCGCGTGCAAGCCCCAATCCCAGGCCTGGCTCCAGGGTGGGACCCCGGCTCCGCCATACCGGGAAACGTCACGGTCCTTGATCTTTTACTGGTCATGGAGGTTCTGAACTGCCCTTAGTCTGACCCGTCACCTAGGACCTCTTTGCCTTGGGAGACCCTACAGGGAGCACAAAGCCCCCGACAACATAGCTCCTAGGATCATCTGGGTATGCAAACTCCCCCACCATGATAAGGTGGCAACTAGAGGGGGAGAAAAAAAAACAAATTAAATTAAAGTTCACTGGAAAGGCTGCAGCTGATGAATGGTGGGAACACTTGGCCCACTGCCAGCAAACTTTCAGCAAAAGTGTCCAGTGGCTGACAGCGGCACACTCGTGCACACGCGTAGCGGCTCATTCAGCCATTATGAACACACACACACACACATACACACACACACACACACACACACACACACACACACACACACACACACACACACTGAGTGATCACTTCATCATTTCTGCACCTGTTCTATGCACGCACACGCACGTGAGGTCACTGAGCATGACCACACCGATGCCAGCTTAGACACATACAGAGTGAGTCTGGTTCATATGTTGCTACGATGTCCAGTACCAGCAGGTTCTGTGCAAAGGGAGGACACAGCGCTGCCTCCCACTCTGGTCCCGTGTTTGCCATCCAGACGTTTGGAGATTGGGCAGTCTTCAGTACTTTTTATGTCTGTCTGACAGCAGTATGTGTCAGCTAACTGTTGTTTAAATACATTTTGGATGCAATCATGCAGGTATGGACGAGGCAGTCTGGACGGGATCCGCCCACTGTTTACACACGTCTTTCTCTCCTGACTGTGTCCGGCTTATGGCCATTTTTCCCGTATCGGCCTGGCTCCTGCACATTCTTGCTATGTGTGATGTCATTGGTCCTGAGAGACATAGGCATCAGTTTGAACAACTAATGTTAACCTTGGACTTTTCTATTATTCATCATAGTGATAAAGTAAAAAAATCTTGGGGTAACCTTTCATCCCACACTGTCCTTCGACCAACACATTAGAGAAGTAACAAAGAATGCTTTGTATCACCTCCGTAGTATTGCGAGGATTCGACCTGTTCAGTGTATGGCTGACACAGACACATTGATTCATGCCTTCGTCTGTTCTACAGTAGATTGGATTACTCTAATGTCCTATTTCCTGACTTACCATAGTCCAGCATCAGAGGTCTCCGGTTGGTTCAGAATGCTGTTGCTAAAGTACTGAGAAGCAGAAGAAAGTCTGTCCATATTACTTCACTTCTGACTTCCCTTCACTGGCTTCCTGTCCATTTGAGATCAGATGTTAAGGTTTTGTTATTAATATACAAAACCCTCCATGGACTAGCACCTCTGTGTATGGCCAATCTAATTAAACCTTATGCACTGGCTCGTGCTCTGCATTCTCAGGATGCAGGATACTGCAACTGTGTGCTGCAAAGGTTAACTAGAATACCGTGCAAACCTCCGCCAACACTAGTTTCCAATTACACAAATTTCTAGCTTGGAAAATATTTTAAAGGTCAAAGTCCTGTTAAAGTGGGTTTTCATAAGCTAAAATGTAATCCAAAATATAGATCAAAAGGGGTTTTCAATATTAAAAAGAATCAAATAACCACAAAATATGCAATACGGATAAGAAGTGGATTAAACTTGAGAATGCCAGTTTGCACCTCTGTCACAAATGAGAGTGACAGACACTTTTGATTGACATATAATGCAAAATGTACATCAAATGGGCTTTTCAATCTTAAATTCAAATGTCCACAAAATCCACAATCTTGATCAGATCCAGATCAAATGTTGTCAGGCGATAGTGACTGCCAGTCTGCACCCAACTTTTAAATATGAGAGTGATTGGGGCATGTTTGTTTAAGATACAAAGTAAAATATACATTAAATACATTAAAGGGGAGGTGATCGTCTATTGGTTAAGCGCTAGGCTTGAGACCAGAGGATCCTTGGTTCAAATCCCAGCCTGATTGGAAAATCACAAAGGGCCCTCGGGCAAGGTCTTTAATCCCTTAGTTGCTCCCAGTGTGTAGTGAATGCCTTGTATGGCAGCACCCTCACATTGGGGTGAATGTGAGGCATTATTGTAAAGTGCTTTGAGTGTCTGATGCAGATGGAAAAGCGCTATATAAATGCAGTCCATTTACCAGTAAATAGGGTTTTCAATGTTAAATTTAAGGGCCCCTTCACACATAGCACGAATGAGGCCGAATGGTGCACGAAAGGAGGAATCGAATGCCATTTGTGAAAAATCGGACCCGCCTCTTAACGCCTCGTACACCTGTCGCCACAACCATTCACGCACACCCAGTGGTGTAGTCTACATTTTTGAAGTGGGTAGACTGTGTTTTTTGCCCATCATCAACCTTGTGCATTGCGCCCCGGTTATTAACATTTTTAACACCATAACAACAAATAGATCTATACTTTCCATCTGATCATTTATATTCTATATTTGCCACTGAAAATGTGAGAAATGTGTCAGAATGTAAGTAAGAAATTTGCACCAATTGCAAAATACAGTATACAACAGTAAATCTAAAAGAGTGATTAAAAAATACAAAGATCAAATACATTTATTTTTTGGCATCTGAAAACCTAATTTAACAAAGAAATGTAATCAGGTCATAAACCAGGAATAAACAATGTTTAAATCCAGCCAAAAGTATCATATGCAAGCTACTGTGTATTGTTTAACAGTAAATAAGACAACTTTAAGTCACAGTCACTCAAAAAAAAAAAAAAGTGACTGTGACTCCTTGTTATTAAGAAAGTTCTCTTAACAATAATAAGGAGCAGATTATTGCCTCCCAACTAAGTATATTGCAAGAGTTCACTTTTCCTCCCTCTATTTAGTATCGGATATGAGCCTGTACTGTCAAATTCAGCAGCTGCAAGATTCACCCTTCATATAATCCGCATGGCCCCACGTTGTTTGTGGACAGTTTAGACTGTACATGAGCGTCACTGGCTGCAGAGCCTCGCGCCTCCTACCACAATCTCTGTTGAAGTTGACAGTCCATCATCAGGTCCAGACGGGGGAGTGGAACCTGTAGGCTTTGTGGTCCATAAGGAAACCTACCCAGTATAAACAAGTGTATATGTTAAAAAATTAAAACATTAAAACAGCAGCTAGGCTGACAGAAGCCGGGACAGAAGCTAGCTCTCAGGAAATTCACATACAACAATGAAAATATGGTAGATGTTTACTTTGCAGAAACCTTTTCAACCCATGACAAAAACATTGTAGGCCAAATCAGTGGCACAAAAGTATAAACTAAGACAACCAACTAACTAACTAAGACAACCATGCAACTACTGGGAGTATGCCACTTACCAATTCCAGTCATTTTAAAACTACACTATCCAACAGCCAACGGGACTCAAGCTCAAGAGACATCTGTAGATTACCGGCAAAACTCTATTATTTTTTTAAAAAGCTGTTTCATTTTATATTTTAACAATAAATGAACGGATCATTAAAAATGTCCACGAATCAAAGTCAAAAGACATTTGCACAAGTAGAAGCTCTCCACTTATTGTGCTCAAATTCATATTTTAGAAATGATTCTGTCCTGATAACAACATTAAAGGCAATTACATATTTTGTCAAAATTACAAGTTGAAATGAGCATTAAAAAAAATTCATCAAGAGGTTTATGTCACAGAAATCCTACTTTACAATCACTGCAGTCATTGTTAAATTATTTCCTGTTGCATTTATAATAAATATTTGTATTTATTTACAGTGTCTGTTTTTCTGGTTGAAATGAGATATAAATAATCTACCAGACTTAAAAAATTGCCATGTTATTTTGTCTAAAAATAAATGTCCGAGGTTCCTTATGTTAAACAAGAAATGATCTAATATTAAATAACAGGTGGTTTTAATTTACAGATGAAAGGTTTCTAAAGAACCATTTATTGATTTATTTAGCTATTTTAATTACGTGTTTTAAACTTTTTTAACAGTAATCAGAAATTCTGAGGTAACAAGCAACAACAAAACATTTCCAAGGATTTTTCTTCATAAAACTGCTCCATAAATGAGCAGTCCTGTGACACGTTTGTTTTGTACAGATCAGTGGTTTATTTCTACACCGATCCATTTTGTACAGATCAGTGGTTTCTGCCATAGGCATATATATGAATAGACCCCGCATCGGCTGCTGTGGCGCAAGAAATGTGGCCGCCATCTTTGAAGGGGTGTCCTACCAATTAGTCCTATTGTAAACAAAACAAGTCCACAAAGTCACAGAAGATGCCTGCTCACTGTGCGGCCTATTTTTGTTCACATAGGCGGACTATTGGAAGCAGGGATGAGGGGATTACTTTTCACAAGTAAGATTGAACATTATTATTGTATTTTGTGAATAGAATATTACTTACTGTACCACTAGCGAGATGCCGGCCAGCTAACTATAGTTTAGTGCCGGAGGCTAACTGAGACATAACAGCTGTGTTACAACTGCCAAAAGAATGCTCCTGTCAAAATAAAATAAATATTACTGGTATAACAATGATCAGCCAATTTTACACAGGTGGCAGAGACTTCATTATTCACATGTAGCTAATTATTTCACTTTAAAACAGTATAGGCTACTTCTCGTGTCTCAAACCCACCCACTTACATCCTTAAAAATCCCGACAACAGAATATCTGATTGTACAATAGTTTGCAAAACAAGCTTACTCACAGTTTTCAGCAGGTTTGGTTCATTATCGATATGCATTAAAATAGGAGTTTTGTTGAAGAAAGTAGGAGGAAGTAAATAAGTAAACATTTACAGTGTTTTTTTGTAGGTTCTCCAAAATTGGGCATTTTTGTTTCGAAGGTTTCCCAAAGACAAAGATGTCCGAAAGAAATGGGAAGTAGCAGTAAGGAGAGAAGGATTCACTGCAAATGATTCTTCTGTGCTGTGCAGTGAACACTTTAAGAATGATGATTTCGACAGGATAGGTCAGATTGTCTGACTGTGGGATGGTGTTATTCCATCCATCTTCAGCTTCCCGGTTTACCTCCAAAGAGTAGGTGTAGGCTTTAGTGTTAAAAATGTGCTCTCTCTCTCTCTCTCTCTCTCTCTCTCTCTCTCTCTCTCTCTATATATATATATATATATATATATATATATATATGTGTGTGTTTGTATGTCTGTCTGTCTATCTATCTATCTTCATTGCATGTGAATTTGAATGATTTGTCTATAATACTAAATACATTTCCCACTTTAGGACAATGCCGAATGGGTTGTCTGAGAAATGTTGGCACTCTTACTATAAACGGTCTAAGTACGAGGGCTGTCCGTAAAGTATAGGTCCTTTTTATTTTTTTCAAAAACTATATGGATTTCATTCATATGTGTTTACGTCAGACATGCTTGAACCCTCGTGCGCATGCGTGAGTTTTTCCACGCCTGTCGGTGACGTCATTCGCCTGTGAGCACTCCTTGTGGGAGGAGTCGTCCAGCCCCTCATCGGAATTCCTTTGTCTGAGAAGTTGCTGAGAGACTGGCGCTTTGTTTGATCAAATTTTTTTCTAAACCTGTGAGACACATCGAAGTGGACACGGTTCGAAAAATTAAGCTGGTTTTCAGTGAAAATTTTAACAGCTGATGAGAGATTTTGAGGTGATTCTGTCGCTTTAAGGACTTTTCACGGTGCGAGACGTCGCGCTGCGCTCTCAGGCAGCGTCATCAGCCTGTTTCAAGCTTAAAACCTCCACATTTCAGGCTCTATTGATCCAGGACGTCGTGAGAGAACAGAGAAGTTTCAGAAGAAGTCGGTTTCAGCATTTTATCCGGATATTCCACTGTTAAAGGAGATTTTTTTAATGAAAGACGTGCGGACGGGTCCGTGCGTCGGGACGCAGCCGACGCGGCGCGGCGGCACAGGAAAAACACCTCCGTGTTGATAACCATTTGTAAAATCCAGGCGGCTTTTGATGGCTTTCAGTGGAGTGAGTATATGAGAAATTGTTTATCAGCTGGAGATGTTCCAACTTGTCCTCAAGGCTTCCAACAGAGGTGTTTTTCCTGTGGCGGAGCGTCGCGGCGGCTGCGAGCCGACGCTGCAATCCGCCTGCACGTCTTTCATTAAAAAAATCTCCTTTAACAGTGGAATATCCGGATAAAATGCTGAAACCGACTTCTTCTGAAACTTCTCTGTTCTCTCACGACGTCCTGGATCAATAAAGCCTGAAATGTGGAGGTTTTAAGCTTGAAACAGGCTGATGACGCCACCTGAGAGCGCTGCGTGACGTCTCGCACCGTGAAAAGTCCTTAAAGCGACAGAATCACCTCAAAATCTCTCATCAGCTGTTAAAATTTTCACTGAAAACCAGCTTAATTTTTCGAACCATGTCCACTTCGATGTGTCTCACAGGTTTAGAAAAAATTTTGATCAAACAAAGCGCCAGTCTCTCAGCAACTTCTCAGACAAAGGAATTCCGACGAGGGGCTGGACGACTCCTCCCACAAGGAGTGCTCACAGGCGAATGATGTCACCGACAGGCGTGGAAAAACTCACGCATGCGCACGAGGGTTCAAGCATGTCTGACGTAAAAACATATGAATGAAATCCGTATAGTTTTAGAAAAAAATAAAAAGGACCTATACTTTACGGACAGCCCTCGTATTTCATTCTGGAGTGTGAGGTCTACATTTTCTTTTTTTTATTTGTGTAGAAAAAGTAAGGATTACAAAAATGTTATTGAGTGTATATATAGTCAACTGAATTCATATCACAATTTACTTCAATATTCTGAAAGGCAAAAAAATTAAGCCAATGCACCCTATAGATATATCAAAATATATTACTTTTAAGCCCACTATAAATATTAAAATTACATTCATTGAACCATGTGCCCTGCCTCATGGCTACATGCATAATGTTTGAAACAAAAAAAAAATCGTGAAAATCCGTTTTGTATACAGCGAGTTATGATTGATTAAATGCACTGACACTTCATTGCACCTGTCAAATAGACGACACTGAGCGGAGCGGGTGCCCCTTCCAAGATGGCGGCCCTACGGCTCGCAAGCACCAGTAGGAAGCAGCGGTCAATGCGGGGTCTACTCGCGGGGTCTATAATGCTTTTTAGACCGTTTTTTGACGCGTCTGACGTATTCAGTGTGAAAAGCCCATTAGCTTAGTGAACAAATAAAAAACTAGCTGTCGTAGGCTAGCCCACTTACCAGAAATGCAGACAGCACCAGGTTTATCTCCTCCACTCAGGGTGCAGACTTCATCAATTGGCCCTGAAGCAGCAGGTGGACGGTTTGGAAAAAAAAAATCTAAAACCGAGACCTGTTTTCTTTTCATTTTTTCGGGTAATAATCACCATCGATACTTCCAGCATTCTTCTTGTTTGTGTGCGGCTTTCACGCTGATTAGCTGGTAGCCCCGCCCCATCTCTCTATGAGCCAATTAAAACTTTTATCTAGCAGAGCGAGCGGGGGTGGGACATACGGTGCACTCTGCAGTGATGGACGCCTAAATGGCTGTCTTTTAAGGGGAGAAAATAAAATTACAGTCAATAAGCGCTTATTTTATTCCCCGGGACAATTTGAAGTGGGTAGATGGAAATTCCCGGTCATTTTAGGTAAGTAGACGGTGTCTACCTGCGTTCCACGTAGACTACACCACTGCACACACCAGTGGCTGAAAGACAGAGAATGCCCTGTGAGTGCCCATTCAATCCCTCTGTCGGCAGGTGTCGGCCAAATTCCATGTGCCACACAAAAACATCTAATACCACTCGTGGAGCACTTAGAAAATGTGGGGCCATTCGCACAGCCACCATGAAAATAGAGAGCAATCGACCACTTTCAAGCTGGCTGTGAAAATTGTCTAAGTGCCCCACGAGTGTGGCATTGCCAAGCAACACACGTGGCATGTCACAATGTCAGCTCCCACCTGAACACATGTGGCATGCGTGTGTATCGTGAGTGTGCATGTGTTTTGCACCCCCCCCCCCCACAACACTTGTGAAGAATGACAGAATCGACTGTACTCAGCACATTTTAATTGAGTTCACCTTGAATGCTAGCATCTGCTGTGGAAAAAACTTAGATGTTGAAGAACCTTTTTTAAATTTGAACAAAGTCTGAATTATTTATTTTATTATTTGAAATAAACATTGCTTCAGCTTGTAACATCATTTGCACCTTGTACATTCTTCCATAAATCCATTTTCTTTCATTTTTCTTCTGCTAAAAGGTGCCATTCCTACCACCAGATGCATTAGCTGAACTTTATCAGCCTCTAATAGGTCACCATGACTGCAAACACCCACTGACTTACTTATTGCGTTAACACTAATGGACTGCAAGATTTGTATTTAAAATCTAATAAAGGGGCAGTTTTTGTTGTTGCTGTTGTTTATTACATACAGTTGTATGCAAAAGTTTGGGCACCCCTGATAATTTTCATGATTTTCCTTTTTAAATCATTGGTTGTCTGGATCAGAAATTTTAGTTAAATATATCATACAGCAGACAAACACACTGATGTTTGAGAAGTGACGTAAGGTTTCTAGTATTTACAGAAAGTGTGCAATAATTCTTTAAACAAAATTAGGCAGGTGCATAAATTTGGGCACCCCAACAGAAAAAAAAAAAAATTAGTAAATCCTCTTTTTGCAGAAATTACATCCTTTAAACACTTCCTATAGCTTCCAATGAGATTCTGGATTCTGGGTGAAGGTATTTTGGACAATTCTTTTTTAAAAAACATCTCAGATTTTTTGGTTTCTGAGCATGGACAGCCCGCTTAAAATCACAGCACAGTAATCAATAATATTCAGGCCTGGGGACTGAGATGGCCATTCCAGAATGTTGTATTTGTTCCTCTGCATGGATGCCTTAGTAGATTTTGAGCAGTGTTTAGGGTCGTTGTCTTGTTGAAAGATCCAGCCCCAGCACAACTTCAACTTTGTCACTGATTCTTGAACATTGTTCTCAAGAATCTGCTGATATTGACTAGAATCCATGTGACCCTCAACTTTAACAAGATTCCCAGTACCTGCACTGGCCACACAGCCTGACAGCATAATGGAACCACCTCCAAATTTTACTGTACATAGCAAGTGTTCTTGGAATGCTGTCTTCTTTTTCATCCATGCATACCACCCTTTGTTATGTCCAAATAACTCAATTTTAGTTTCATCAGTCCACAGCACCTTATTCCAAAATGAAGCTGGCTTGGCCAACTGTGCTTTAGCATACCTCAAGTGACTCTCTTTGTGGCATGGACACAGGAACGGCTTCCTCTACATTATAGCATCATACAGCATCTTCTTGTGCAAAGTGTGCTGTATAGTTTAATGATGCACAGAGACACTATCTGCTCCAAGATCATGTTGTAGGTCTTTGGAGCAGGTCTGTGGGTTGACTATGACTGTTCTCACCATCCTTCCCTTCAGCTTGTCTTAGATATTTCTTGGCCTGCCACTTCAGGCCTTAACTAGTACTTCTTCTTCCATTTCCTCACTATGTTTCTCACAGTGGAAACTGACAGCTGAAATCTCTGAGGTAGTTTTTGGTATCCTTCCCTTAAACTATGATGTTGAGCAATCTTTGTTTACAGGTCATGTGAGAGTTGTTTAGAGGCTCCCATGTTGCCACTCATTAGAATAGATGCAAAGAGGAGAAACACTTGCAAATGGCCACCTTAAATACCCTTTCTCATGATTGGATCCACCTGTGTAAGGAGGTCAAGGATCAATGAGCTTACAAACCAATTTTGTGTTCCAGTAATTACTGCTAAATGTATTCAAATCAATAAAATGACAAGGGTGCAAAAATGTATGCACCTGCCTAATTTTGTTTAAATAATTATTGCACACTTTCTGTAAATACTAGAATCTTCATTTCACTTCTCAAATATCAGTGTGTTCATCTGCTATAGGATATATTTAACTGAGATTTCTGATCCAGACAACCAATGATTTATAAAGGAAAATCATGAAAATTATCAGGGGTGCCCAAACTTTTGCATACAACTGTATGTAATAAACAACAGCAACAACAAAAACTGCCCCTTCATTAGATTTTAAATAAGAATCTTTCAGTCCATTAGTGTTAACGCAATATGTCAGTGAGTGTTTGCAGTCAGGGTGGCACCTATTAGAAGCTGATAAAGTTCAGTTAATGCACCCGATGTTCAGAATGGCACCTTTTAGCAGAAGAAAAATGAAAGAAAATGGATTTATGGAAGAATGTACAAGGTGCAAATGATGTTACAAACTGAAGCAATGTTTATTTCAAATAATAAAATAAATAATGTCCTAATTTGCATTCAGCCTTTGTTCAAATTTAAAAAAGGTTCTTCAACATCTAAAAGGTTTTTTCCACAGCAGATGCTGGCGTTCAAGGTGAACTCAATTAAAATGTGCTGAGTACAGCCGATTCTTCACTTCCCTGAAGTAGAAGGAAACCTTATGTTGACCATATGGGACTGAATTTTATACTCAACTTTGTCCAATCTCTTAATAAACATCATATTGAAGCTCAGCGCACCAATGCTCACTGAAGCAACAAAGCGTGTTACAGCTCAAACAGGCACATCACAGAGAGTAGAAATATACACCCTGGATTCTTGCTTGGAGCATTTCAACTCCTTCCTAGGCTAATCTTGGCACCATTGCTGAGCATGTTGTGAATATAGGGTTCACAGTCCGTTCAGTCACAGACCCTGTCATTCACCCACTATTAAAATTTCTTTTCACATCAATTATTTAATTTGGACATTACACAAAGAATCATTTTCACTGCTCCAGTACTCTCAAGCTTCTGCCTCACATCGTCCGTGAAGCTCACTGACTGTCTGACCGATTCCAGCTGCTGACAAACTAATTGCCAGGTGACCCACACCGCCTCTGGTAATCAGCGCGTCAAGGAAAGTATGGTCAGGAGGGAGCCTGACAATTATTTGTGGCATTTGTATAACCTTTCATAGATAAATAAAGCCAGGGATGCACAGATTTCCTGAGCGGATCATCTGTTTCTTTCAAAGTCAACAACTTAAATGTATCAGATTCAATACTGATACATATTGTTTCCACCAAACAGACTGGTGCCAACAGGAAGAAAGGGCTTTATTTAAAGAAATACAGGCAAAAGTGAGAAAAAAAGTTGGCAAATGGTCTTACTTTGTCAAATTGGGTGTGCTGATTCCAAATCTGTTATTTGCCAAACTGTATCTGTCCCCCGGTGACCTTGAGAGGTCATTGATATTTGTACCTGTTGACCCAACTAAAAATCCCACTTTGAGCATGAATTATCAATCTGAGCTCATTCAAAATCCACAAAATGGTTACATAATTGTCCAGTTTTCAAGATTTGAATATTTTGAATTCTAATCATCAACTTTCCAGGATGTGCTTGAGCTCTGGTGACCTTGAGAGGTCACTGACCTTTCAGATTGCTCTGTTGAACTTTGATTTGAGCTCACACAGAGACCTTTTTCATTATCAATTAAAATGTTTCTAATCATTTTTCAATGTGTCTCACGTTTAGATAATGTCTTGTTTTAAATATCATGTCTATGAAAAATACCTTCCCTGAGCTTTTGTGACCTTGAATGATTATGAAATTATTTCTGCAGGTATGGCTGTTGATGCAGGCTTGACCATGTTTTCAATCTGTTTTCAAAGTGTTTCAATCTGATTCCTTGTGCAATGGACTTTTCTAGAGCTTTATTTTATTTATATACTTAGGTATTTCACAAACCAATCACTGAAATGTCATTCTGCACATGATCTTTAGGAAGAAGCCAATGACCTTCCGTGACTGCACTGCTTTGGAACATCAAACAAATGAACAGAACATTTAAACCGTTTTGTCCTGTCCTAAATTGTAATATTTGTTAGTTTGTCAGTTCAGGGAGTTTGTAGTAACCTGCAAAATAATCACAAACATTTACCACCCTGTGCACCATAAGGTCAAAAGTGACCTTCCCATTTGTGACCCAGTTTCATTTCTGGAAAACCCCCATGGACTCTGCTGCTATTGTAGGCACACCACGAGGGATCAACTACTCTGAACATTTTCCAAAATGTACATGGTAATGCATGGTAACTGCTTTCACTGAGTAGCTAAGAAATAGCCTAGTTGAGAAGGGCTTTTGAAAGGGAAAATGGTACCAGTGGAACTATTGTTGTTGATGGTCAGACACACGTTGCCACGGGAAAACAAACAAAGTCCAGAACCTTTGGTGATTTAGCTGATATTGTTGTCAACTCTATATTGAACTTGGGGGCATTATTCAGATGGATTGATGTTACATTTGACAGATACTATGATCTTTCCACCAAGACAAGTACACGCAACAAACATTCTCACAAAGAGAGCGTTTGTTGAGATACAAAGAGATACAAAGCAGAAATGTTTCTTTGCCTTAGAAATGGGAAAATTTCATAGCACATAACCAGCACAAGGCAGACTTGGCAAGGTTTCTGTCCCAGGAACTCTTGCTGCAAGCATTACAAGACAAAGCAATTGTAGTTGCAGGTGGTTTTCAGGTTGAGTCTTCAAGTAGTCACATCAACACACAGGAGCTGGAAGCAAAACACGAAGAAGCAGATACACGAATGGCACTGCACTGCATCAAGAGCCAAGCATCTGGTATTGTTGCCTCTTGTGATACTAATGTTCTGGTTTTGCTGCTCACTCACTTCAACAGGATGTCCTGCAAGAAGGTTTGGATCAAAACGGGAACAGCGAAGATACTGAAGTACATCCCCATTCACACACTAGCAGCAAGTCTTAGAGAAGATGCACTTACCAATGATGACTCGCGTTCACCCATTCACAGACACACTTACAGACCAGTTTCAACATGCTGCCATGTAAGGCCCTCTACTGTGAACCAGAAGCACCTTAGGAATTAAGGACCGTGCCCAAAGATCCTTAGTGAGGTTCCTGTCGGATGGCAAATCAAATGAATGATCCTCTTGTCTTATGCCCACCTCTAGACCATCACATCCCCTTGAAGATGATTTGAAGCAAATGCAGTAGCAGCATTTGGATAGACTCATCAAGGAGGTCGGTTGAGTTTTAGCCATGTCCATTTGTTGTATTGGTGGCAAAGTTTATGCAAAATATAATCAAATGCTTTTTACAAAACCTGGTAAACTGGTATCGAAACAAAACTATCAGGTAAACTGATAAATAAATTACATGACCAGAAAATGTAAATACAATTGGGAAATGTTTATAAAATAGGTAGTTGATATTTTCAAGGTTGGTAAAAAATTATGCAAAGTTTCTACAAAATTATTTTAACTGAAAGTGCAGGAAATTGACATGAGAAGGTTTTTGGAATAATTGTATTTATTATTTGGTACATTTGATGTCATGTTTACAATTGGCAAGGATGGCATATTTCCCTTGTTCAGAGCTTGTCTGGTTAACAGGGCCTGATTAAAGGTGATATCAACATCTATTGTTACCTGTTGTTACCTAATATCCCCAATTTGTCCCCAAAAAATTAATCCTATCAACTTTACATTTTAGTGGCATTCATCCTTGACACAAAATACATAAGCATGCCAACCGGCCAATGTCAGCTCTCCCCAGTTTCTTCGTGATCGACGGTACACGCACACACGCATACACATATAGTAGTGTTCAGAATAATAATGGTGCTATGTGACTAAAAAGATTATTCCAGGTTTTGAGTATATTTCTTATTGTTACATGGGAAACAAGGTACTAGTTGATCCAGTAGATTCTCACAAATCCAACAAGACCAAGCATTCATGATATGCACACTCTTAAGGCTATGAAATTGGGCTATTAGTAAAAAAAAAGTAGAAAAGGGGGTGTTCACAATACTAGTAGTATCTGCTGTTGATGCTACAAACTCAAAACTATTATGTTCAAACTGCTTTTTTAGCAATCCTGTGAATCACTAAACTAGTATTTAGTTGTATAACCACAGTTTTTCTCTTTAGGCCAGTTGATGTGTTCTTTGTCAAATTGTAACCTCTTTTGCACATCTTTTATTTAACAGAGGGACTTTGCGGGGGATTCTTGCAAATAAATTAGCTTCACACAGTCATCTTCTAACTGTCACAGCACTTACAGGTAACTCCAGACTGTCTTTGATCATCCTGGAGCTGATCAATGGGTGAGCCTTTGCCATTCTGGTTATTCTTCTATCCATTTTGATGGTTGTTTTCCGTTTTCTTCCACGCGTCTGATTTTTTTGTCCATTTTAAAGCATTGGAGATCATTATAGATGAACAGCCTATAATTTTTTGCACCTGCGTATACGTTTTCCCCTCTCCATCAACTTTTTAATCAAACTATGCTGTTCTTCTGAACAATGTCTTGAACGTCCCATTTTCCTCAGACTTTCAAAGAGAAAAGCATGTTCAACAGGTGCTGGCTTCATCCTTAAATAGGGGACACCTGATTCACACCTGTTTATTCCACAAAATGCCGAACTCACTGACTGAATGCCACACTACTATTATTGTGAACACCCCCTTTTCTACTTTTTTGTTACTAACAGCCCAATTTCATAGCCTTAAGAGTGTGCATATCATGAATGCTTGGTCTTGTTGGATTTGTGAGAATCTACTGAATCTAATGGTACCTTGTTTCCCATGTAACAATAAGAAATATACTCAAAACCTGGATTAATCTTTTTAGTCACATAGCACTACCATTATTCTGAACACTATTGTACACAGAGGCCACATCGCTATTAATATATAGATTTTAATTTATTGCCAGGGGAGACGTAATAATTTTCTCAAGGACGACACAAACCTTGCAGCTGGGATAGATTATATATAATTTTGAAGTTGATCTGGTGAATGATGCACTCCTCATTTTGGTGAAATTCTTTAAAGACTGTAAATAATGTTGTTCTATGTAATTATTAAATATTGTGAAAATGTTGGGCTTGGTCTACAACAGTTACCATTACATTTTTGAGTTGACTCATATCAGGGGGTTAAACCTGAAAATAATTTTTAATGCAAATTATAACATTACTTAAACTTTTGTTTTCAAAATTGCTGCAAATTGTTGGTCTGCACTGGTGCAAATGCCATTTAATTTTCAGGTGGATCAGACATTTGCTCAGTTGCATTGTGCAGTTTCTACATACAATTCAATGGCACAACAAATAAAGTATTATTTTTTTTACATACACATTGAGTATAATTGGTGAAACTCGGAATAATAACTTTTTATTCATTGTCTCACTAGTAATGATTTGATAAATGCAGCACAAAGACACTACTGCACCAAGAAATATGAAATCTAGGCTGGAATCTCCCAGGTGCCACTCAAGCCAATATATCATGACTTATTCTCATGAGAACAGGCATCTGGCTGACATTTTTTTTTTTTAAACAACAAACATACAGTGCATCCAGAAAGCATTCATAGCACTTCACATTTCCCACATTTGTTATGTTACAGCAGGAGTGACCAACCTTTGTTGAACCAAGATCTACTTTTAAACTTTAATGTGTATAGAGATGTACCAAGCCATATCGAACGTCATATGGTAGCCACAGTTTCTTGTGCATCAAGATAATAATGCAATTGTTTTTGGCACAATAATAATTTTAACAATAATAATGTATTTTTTGAAGTAAATGTGCATGGTGCAAAGAATAAGCACAAGTAGGGCAAGGACTGTCCCTGCTGCTGTTTTGCATAGGCCTCAACCCCATCAGCCAACTCATCATAAAGAGCAGATATGGATATTGATTCAGGAGTGGAGAAGCAATTGGCCACCTCCTGTACATGGATGACATCAAGCTGTATGCCAACAGTGAGTGAGGCATTGACTCACTCACTGATCCACCTCACCGGGATCTACAGCGAAGATATTGGGAAGTCATTAATACTGGGTAAGTGTGGCTGCATGGTGGCAAAGAGAGGGAAGGTGATCTGGGCTGAGGTGGTGGAGTTGCCAGTAAGGCAAAATAGCAAACACACAGGACAGCAACAAGCATCTGGGAATCCCTCAAGCCAATGGGAAACATGATGAAGATGCAATCCACAGAGGTTTCCACCCAAAGTCCACCACCCTGAGGCTCTATGAGCAACAGAAAGGAAAGGCAAGGGGGGGAGCAAGGATGAGCCACAATCAGAGCCACAATCCAATATAAGACAAGAAGCATACGTGAATTCATCAGAGAGATGGCCCCTCTGAGATCAGTTGTTCTAAGAATGCCTCAGACAGCTGAAGACTGATGGTAAAAAGGAACAGGGGGAAGTGATATCACGAAAGACCAAGTCCCTCCATGGGATGAACAATCGACAGATAGAGAAAGGGGCTGACATGAAGAACCTAAAGGACAATACATAAGGTCTGATCATGGCAACACAAGAACAAATGTGCCCCAGAGACAGTCCAGTACATAGTAGCAGGATGCGAGTTTGGACAGTGTACACTGAGATGCACAAGCAATCATGTACAGGAACATCCATGCTACATACAGATTAGCCATGGTTAAGGTCCTGTAGAGCTTCTAATTCCAGACAGACAAGCAGCTACTGGCCAACTAGCCAGACATAGTAGTGGTTGACAAAGGAAAGAAAACCGCAGTTGTGATTGATGTGGCAATTCCAGCTGACAGCAACATCAGAAAGAAGGAGCACGAGAAAATCAAGACGTTCCAAGGGCTGAAGGAGCACCTGGAGCAGAAGTGCATGGTAAAGTCCAAAGAGGTTCCAGTGGTAATAGGAGCACTAGGAGCTGTAACCCCCAAATTGGAAGAGTGGCTCCAACAGATTCCAGTGACAACAACAGAGGTCTCCGTACAGAAGAGTGCAGTCCTTGGAACAGCTAAGATACTGTGCCAAACCTCAAACTCCCAGGCCTCTGGTTGAAGACCAGAGCTTGAGGAACACACATACCATCCTCCCTGGGGGGTTCAGAGGAATATATATATATATATATATATATATATATATATATATATATATATATATATATATATATATATATATATATATATATATATGACACCAACACACAAATTTAAATCCATTTTTTTCTTCAAAATTACAGATAGTTTCTTTTCTATTAATCAATTAACCAAAAACACTAACAGATCAGTTGTTAAAATAAATGTTATTTGTAGCTGTACTGTAAACTGTAAGAACACTGTTTTGAACTGTAGGTATGTGCTGTGTTTTTCTACAGTTTATGTTTCATTGCTCTGTTAACTTTTACAAGGCACAAGTGATAAGACAGCATGTAATTTCATTCAAAGTAGATGGGATTAGACCTCTTGAGGTTTACGTACTGCCTGAGCGCACAGGATCAATGAAAGCCTGTTCTTCTTTTGTTAAAAAAATACTGCTATAGCATAAAAGAATTCATAAGTAGGAGCTATTTTATTTTAAATGTGTCCTTTAAAAACAACAGTAAAGCCTGAATATGAATGTAAGTAATTCTCGGCACCACACTTGCTCTGGTTTCCTTCATAACTCAGATCTGGCCTGTGTGTCCATGTCTGCAAATGCTCAACAGCACGAGAGCTACACAACACATCCTAACCACTGACATCTAACCAGCACAAATACTGCTATGGAGTACCATGTTGCAATTCTACTCACTGGGTCAATATGACCAGAATGCATTGATCACTTAGCTTGGAAGTTTACTTTAAAAGGTATACAAAGATCTGTATTTGTTATAAAAAAAAAAAAAGACAATTCCATGCCAATTAACCTACAGGTACCCAGGTCACCCATCAGAGTTTATTGGAAATTTTCTTAAATGTTTGACATTTTATTTACTAATGATAAGCACTTTAAATATACAACGAGTATATTTTCCTCTTAACACAGTAATTGTGTTATCTATTCACAGCCATACTTGTGGAACGATAACACAGGTTGAAGAGCCCTTCCCTCCAAGGGGTCTGAAATGGGTCATTTATGCTTCATAATTTGACAATATGGGAGGTTTAGGATATACATTTTGTTTTCCCAAAGATTTCCATATATAAGTTATATCTACTGACCAATTTAAAAGATCAAAGACACATAGTCACTGACTTGGTTTGAAAATAAAGACATTTTTTGCATAGTTTAAAACAACAGCACCAGACAAGAATTTCTGTTATTTTTTAAACAGTGCCAAGGAAAAATAAAGCCATCAGCACATCCACAGCACATGGATTAGCTTTCTGTTGTTTTTTGGACGTGAGGACTAAAAAAGAATTGTTAATTTTTCCCAATGTCAGACTGCCATTAAAAAACAGTCTTGAAAAATGCTATGCATAAATATAATATCTAATGAATTGAATGGCTAAAGAAGATATCACATAATACATAAAAGGAGATGCAAATTATGTATTATCCATAAAGCGGCTATTTAATCCTGAATAAAGCAGGCAATGTCACAGTCAGATAGAACTCCGAGGACCACACTTTGCATTTTGTACCCCCATGTTTGTTGTGTGCAATGCACCCTGGAAAGGCATGGAGGCATTGGTAGCGCATTTGCACATACACGGACTGTTTTAATGAATTTTCAATAAGCTTATCTCCTTTGGCAAATGCTTTGCTTGTCCTGCTTATGTTCAGCATGGATGGAGGTAATGACTGTGCCAGAAATAAGTCATATTTTTACACGTTAGCTTCCTGTGCTAGCTCTGGCATGAATTTATGTTCACAACTGCACTTCAGATCATTTTTATTTAAGACTATTCTATCACAGCAATATGACAACAGAAAGACTGCATTCTGAGAGACTGTGTTCACAACTGCATCGCATCACTGTGAGCAGGAATGCGATATAAGGGCCCCTTCACAGATAGTGTGAATTTGCTCGATTTGCGCATAAAGTGTGCATGAAGCAGAAATCCTGTGCAAAACGTTTTAAGTCACAGCCACCTTGTACACCTGTTGCTACAACTATTTGCACACACCAGTGGCTGAAAGACAAAGTGTGCTGCCGTGAGAGCCCATCAAACCCTCTCACGGCAGGTGTCGGCCAAATTCCAGGTGACACACACGAACATCTAACACCGCTTGCATGACACTTAGAAAATGTGTGGCCATTCATACTATTAACACAACAATAGTCTGCAGACAATCACTGTCATGCTGGCAGTGAAATGTGTCTAAGTGCCCCACAAGTGTGGCTTTGGTGTGTGCGCAAAACTGACAGGAGGTGTGGCTGCCGACAGAAGCAGCTCTCGGGAGCTGTGGATCTGGACGTCCCAGCTGGACAACACGTACTGTGTTTGGACAGACATGAACTAACAACTGCCCACTGTGACATGCGTGTCTGCTTGCTGTCCTTATGTGGACATGAATAAAAACATTTATCGTTGTGGAGACATTGATAGGCTGCTCTCAGTTTGAAATGGACCATCAGACCAAAACACGCAGCCGGCGATCTGACTGTAACACCACCCATGTTTGCTCTGTTCCACATGACGCAGTGTCAGTCCTGCAGTGCAGCGTACACTAGACATGCGTGTCGGGCAGAACATGCGCGGCTGGACACACCGGACCAGTAGATGTGGACATGATCACACTGAGCACACTGCTTCATCATTCATGCCATTTCATGACTGTATGTCTGTGATCATGGGTCATCTACAGAGGAACAGATGGATCATATTTGTATTGCCCTCTTGATAAGAAGGATTCAATATAATGTAGCATTTTAATATGGTGTGCAGTTTTATTTTTTTTAAATACATCCATGTCCTTCCTGATATGAAGCAGTTTCCCGCAGCTTTTCACAGGACAGCAATAGAAGCTCAACGGTAAAGTTTCTGACTGGCAATCAGTTCTTTTTGCGCAGGTTCGATTCCTGTGGGTGGCATGTAATTTTTTTTTTTCACAGCAGCTGCGCAATGTGGCTACACATTGCGCAGCTGCTAGTAAAAGCTGCTGTGAAAAGGTGCCATGTTCCCGCATGCACAAAACTGTCGCACTGGCATCATGCACGTCTGCCCGTCGGCACAATGTTTCGTGCTGTGCTCATATGAGCTGCTCCGACGGGTGTCACCCTGAGTTGTACATATTTGCACTATGTGTGAAGGGGCCCTAAGATTGTTCCATATCAAAGCCTAGTAAAATATTAAAGAATGATTAACCGAGCAAGCAAGGTTAATAATTTATTTCTTATATGGCTGTTTGGAGGTGTGTTTTCATCTTGTTGGTCTTCATTTTGCATGTCCACTTTGAGCTCGTTTGTTGTTAATTCCTCCAATTCAAACTCGTCAGTGTAATAAAATTTGCTCGGAGAATGGTCTTCTTCGTCGCTCATAATTTCTTTGTTCACTTTTTGTTGTGTTTTATTTCACACTGTGAAAATTGTAAACAAAGTCGCACATCTGATATGTGATCCGGACGGACTGTCATGGTAAAGGTTTGATATGGGAAAATATCAGAACAGACATCACATGACAACTGACAACTGGCAGGACACAAATGCAGGACACAAACTCACAGCTCTGTCGGCTTAAATCTTTTACTGGGTTCGTTAGCTGGGGTCGGTACACGTAAGGCAGTCAGACAGGAGCAAAAGTACAATAATCATCAGGCTAGAGACTTAGTCGAGGAAGGCAAGCAGGTGTTCAAAAACACGATGAGACAAAACGAAGTAAGGCAAAGATACAAGAAAGAGCTGGAAGGAAGGCATGAGGTGCATCAATCTGGCAGAGCACACTGTGAGTCTTGAATACACCCAGGTGATGAGCTGCAAATCAAGAACAGGTGTGAGGGGAAGCGACCAGAACCGGGGTGTGTTTAGACAGAAGGAAACACCCACCACCAAGAGAGAGACAGAGAAAACCCAAGCAGAAAGAAACAGCCAAAGAACTGACAGCTCACAAAATAAAACAAAAGTACAATAAAACAGAACACATACCAAATCCTGCCAAATTGTCAAAATTTAATCAGATTTTATCTCCATTAGTTGTTAATCACTTCAGGAATTGTCAGTTCTGTTCGATGGAGGATTCTGCACTTTTTAAAGAAATATGTGTGTTATATTTATTGTGTTTAAATATTAAAACACCAGCTAATTTACATGCAATGATGTCTTATTAGCCTAAGAATATTGATAATATATTTTTAATAATAAAAAAAACTGACAAAATGAAGGAATTTTGAAACTGTATTCGTCAAAATGGTGTAAAATAAGAACCAAAATGTCTACTTGTATAATTCAGTTTGTTACTTACCTCTGTCACAGAACACAGTTATTAGATATTTAAGATATTTACACTCTTGCTGAATTGATCACTTTAATAAATAGCATGCTTTTGGTGTATCTGATGGAGTTTATAACGCAAGTTATGACATGTATAAATATCAGTTTTAATAAAAACCTTGCTCCCTTACATGGTTTGTTAGCGGTTAGAGGCATACATAAATTTCAAATTAAGATTAACATTAAGATAAGACTTTTTTGATCTCACAGTGGAGAAATTCACATGTTACGTCAGCTCTTAAAAAACACAAGATGGGTGTGAGTAGAGGAAAATGTGCATCAAATAGCGTGTGCAAGGATAAGCAATAATAATAATACTTGTAACAATACAATAAACTAAGAAAATTAGGTAGAAATAGAATATATATATATATATATATATATATATATATATATATATATATATATATATATATATATATATATATATAAATTAAATAAATAAAAATAAAAAAAAGACTGAAATTTTTTCCCCTTTTTTCCCCAATTTTTCTCCTTTTCTCAGGAACCAGTGTATTTTCCCAGCACATTGACTGTTAAATAAATTAATGATTAGATCGCAGGAACAGCTCAGAATTGCCACCATCAAATCTGACAACGAGAGACAATGTTTGAATAAAAAAAAAAAATGGATTTGCATGAGACAGGATTTATTTGTTGACAAAACATTGTTGAGTCATTTTGTGTTTTAGTCCATGTGACATGCTTTGCAGCATGTTTGACTGCACAAATGGCAAAGAAGCTGTCAATAAATTGCCTGTGGATAAAGGAGACCATCGTGTGCTCACACTTCAACTGGACAGAGCCACAATGGTACTGATCAGATGTGGACCACATATGAATCCTGTGCTGCGCATCTGAAGGCCTGTCAGATGTGGAGGCGGGGGGGGGGGGCAGCACATGAATGTCGCAAACAACAATAGAAATGTGTCATATGCTTCAGCTGTTATAGAATTCATCCGGAAACTTGAGATTTATACACCAAAGGCAAACTGTAATCTCATAAATCCCCATGGATATTTTCATACTGGTGTTTATTTAGTTTTTTTTTTGGATACCTATTCTTATGCTCTTTTGGAATCTGGCTGTCTGCCATCTGGCTGTTGGTGATTTCAGCAGTTTAGCTGCAGCTTTCCTGTGCAGTCAGTCAAAACTGACCACTCAGATGTAACATTTTATAGTTGACTTCTCACATGTGCTGGCAACGTCGTTGGGCATGGACAGCAACAGTGCAGATGAGTGAGTGACTCCATCCCTGCCAGCTTGTCTAGACATTACCTGAAAAACAAGTGCTTTCATCATGTAACTCACCATATAATGAGGACAAACCCTACTGCATCTAATAAACTTTGATGCACCTGTAGCGTCAGTGGTCTCAGGTCACTCGCTTATTATGTCCACCAAGGATGAAATAAAATCATCGGCATTTATTTATGTATTTAGTTATTTATTTGTCTGTCTGTCTGTTAGGGCCCTTCACACATAGTGCGAATATGTACAACTCAGGGCAACACCCGTCGGAGCAGCTCGATGAGCGAACCACGAATCATCACACTGATAACAGGCGCGCACGATGCCGGTGCGATGGTTCATGCATGCGGGAACACAGTGCCCCCAGCTTCATGATGTGGTTACACATCGCACAGCTGCTGTGAAGAAAAATAAATAAAAATTTAAAAATACATGCTGCGACGGTTTTGTGCACGCGGGAGCACAGCAGCTTTTCACAGCAGCTGCGCAATGTAAATTACATGCCACCCACAGGAATGGAACCTGCGACAAAAGCACTGATTACCAGTCAGAAACGTTACCATTGACCTACAATTGCTGTCCTGTAAAAGTTGCTGGAAACTACCTTATATCAGGAAGGGCATGGACGTATTAAAAAAAAAAAATAAAAGCGCACATAAAAACACCGCATTTTTTTCAATACCTCTTATCAAGCGGGCAATATAAATATGATCTGTCTGTTCCTCTGTAGATGACCCATGGTCACAGACGTACAGTCATGAAATGATGTCCACATCTTTTTGTCTGGTGCATCCAGCCAGCCGCGCGGAAGTGTTCTGCCTGACACACGTGTCATGTGGAACAGATCTCACGTGGGTGGTGTGTCTGTCAGATCGCCCGCTGCGTGTTATGATTTGACGGTCCCTTTCAACCTGAGGGCAGCCTGTCACCAAGTGATATTTGTTTTTATTTATGTCCACATGATGACAGCAACCAGACACACGCGCGTCACAGAAGGTAGAGATAGGGATCTATGGGTTCGCACAGTGCACACTCTGTCTTTCAACCGCTGGTGCGCAAATAGTTGTAGCAACTGGTGTACGAGGCAGCTACGATTTTACACATTTTGCACACGATTCCTGCTTCATGCACACTTTATCTGCAAATCGACCAAATTCGCACTGTGTGTGAAGGGGCCCTTAGCAAGATTTCGTCAAAACTACTGTACGGATTTTGACAAACTTTGCTCCACAGATAGATATTAGGCCAAGGAAGACTCCATTACATTTTGGAGATGATCCAGATCCGGAACCGGATTCTCGGTCAAGTTTCACTTTAAATAGGCTTTGAAGGATTACATCAAAACTACTCCACGGATTCTCAATAAATTTGCACCACAAATTGCGCCACAAATGTGCGCATGAACGTCTCCACTGAATTTTGTAGGTAATCCGGATCCGGATTGGTAGACATCAGAAATATCTGATTGCTCTTATTATGTTTACAATCTCATTGCCATGTTTATTGGAACAAGAACCATATTTATCATCACTGCGACACATCAACTCTTCAACTGCACTTTATCTTTGAGCCAGACTTAGCATCACTTTCGGAAAATTAGTAGACAGGAAAACTGTGGACAGCTTAAACTCAGCACTCACAACCACACTCGACATGATTGCTCCACCTGTATTAACCCCCCCCCCCCCCCCCCCCCCAATTGCCTTGGATCAGTGATTACCTATGCGGTCTCAAGCATAAGGCTAGAAGTCTAGAACATAAATGGTGTACTTCAAAACTAGAGGTATTCCACCTCACATGGCGCAATGCTATTCCAGACTATAAGCATGCAACATGGGCTAAAAAGTGAGCCTATTACTCTGATTTGATCAACAAAAACAAGCATAATTCAAAGTTCCTGCTTGACACAGTGGCAACACGTATTCATGGACAACCGCCGGTAAAGCCGTGGTCACAACCTGCCGTACTTGCACATGCGTGCAGTCTACTTGCAAAAACATGGGCTAAATTTGGAGATCCGTACTTCATAAGTACTGCCTCAGTACGAATTTAGGAGCATGCAGACACACGCAGACACGCCGTAGAGGTTTTAGTGCATGCAGAACTTTCACTGCGGTCAGGCTGCGGATTCACCAGCAGTACAGATGACGCACGCTGTGAGTACTGCCTCAGTACGGATTCAAAGAAGCACATTTTCATTCAATTACTATTGAATTAACCAAATCCGTACGTAGGCAGTACGGATTACGGCACTCACCACATACTATGGAGGCCGACAGACTTGCATGCACAATGCAGCTTCTCACTTGAACTTGGACTTTATTTCCAAACTCATGCTCATGCATCGCCGATGCCGAAAACATCTGCCGCTCCGGTCCCACTCATAAAAAAGAAAAGCGACCCCACACACACAAACACACACACTGCTTTTTCATCAACTCTCTTTATCGTTACACTGGTAGAGACGTGCGTTGAACGTACTCCCTCCCTCCTCTTGCTACTGCCTTCGTACGTTTTAGGGTGGTCCATAAAAATGGTCAAAAACTTCAAGTCTCACCCTCTAAATTTTTAACATAAAATCACATCATGTACAATTTCATAAAACTCTAATAATTTTTACTGGTAGCACACAGCCCTTAAAGATTTTGCTGGCAATAACTTTCATGTCATGTCATTTCCAGATATTTCCAAATTATTTCTGTCAGTTTAATATTGATATGTCAGGACAGAAATTATGGCAATACATTGGAAAATCAAATCTTTTCATATCCCATAAAATAGTTAACACTAAAACATGAATTGTGAGATGCAGTTGTTCTCGTACATGTATCATGCTCCTACAATACCTACATACTGGGGTAGCGAAGATTTTGTAACAATCAAACATTGCATTTTCATTTTATTGATGAAATACTGTTTCATTATTGATACATTTAAATAAGTCTATGCTTTATATATTTCCACATATATTTTGATCTAGCTCCAAACAATAATATTCTTTATGCCTTGCAGTACTTAATATTCAAAAATGTATGAATCAGCACAAGAACCAATTATATAGCTGTGTAACATAAGAGAACATCCTTTACATGATAATGATATTTAAGTTGCTTGCATCATGACCAAGACTTGCTGCCGTTTCAGTCAGAATATAGGTGGCACTTCTGTCTGTTGTTTTGGTTCTATCCAATGCTGCTGCAAGTCCTGGTGTTACAACAGCTTTAATTTTACTGGCTTTTTGTGGCACTGGCATAACAAATTCTTCATCTGGACTTTCTGTGTTCTCTTCACTCTGGCTGGAGACAGTGTCAGGTAGTGAGACATTAGATGGTCCAGGCTCCTCCAGTTTCTCTTTGTATTTTGCTTCTGCAGCTTTCCTTTTTTCTGCTCTTTGTTCTTTGGCAGTTTGTATTTTATCTATGCCTGTCATGCATCCCCTTCTACCTTTCTCTCGCTGAGCAAGTAGGAACTGTCTGTCATCTTCAAACTTTATCATTGTTAGGACATCCTGATGTGCCATGTCAAACAAGTCCTCCAAAGATTCACAAAACACTGTTTCATCTTTCTTCTGCTTGTCTGTATTGCGATTCTTGGTCTTTTTCAATGTTTTCCATTTTCCGAACACCTTTTCTAACTTTGTGATCAGATGCTGCTTTGCCTTCAGTGGGATTCTAGCTCTCTCCCAAAAAGGAATTGCCATGTCTATAGAGGTCACAGCAGCATCATGGACAGTTTTCTTCAAATCATTGTGTTTGAAGAAAAATACCTTGAGTATTTGCCCATTTGAGGGCAATTTGTTTCCCTTTATTTCAGTCGGTGGAACCAATAAGGTATACAAATGTTCTACTTCTAGTAGCTGACATGTTTTACTGAAGTTTCCAGTTAATGGTTAAGCATGTTAAGTCAGCAAGTGTCTCTTTTTACATTTATCTCATGTTAGATTCACCATCACCAAAGATCTGAAAGAAAAGAAGCTGTGAATTGAAGCAAAATTTTCAGCTTGTAGCCTAAAATAACATTTTTGAAAGTATGTTGTTTGTGAGAAATATTTAAACCCAGGTATAGTTTTAAATTGAATATAAAATTATACTTTAGTTACACTCAGGTGGTTAACTTCTATCCTCTTTATAAGTGATGTGATTAGATACTGGATAATGGATAACCTATTGCACGGGCACTCAGGCAGCGATAACTGATATATTTACAACCTTCAGCTATGATGTGCTACCTCTAAATATTAATGTATGACAAAAATATTTGGCAGGCTTTCTTTTTTCCCAAAGCATCATAAAATGAAGGGGTGAGAGTAATGGATTTCCAACTTTTATCTATCATTGCTATGCTGATGACACTCAGTTGTACATGCCATTAACTGTTGGTAATCTCATACACATAAAATCCTGAGAGGATTGCATTGTGTCAGTGAATAGCTGGATGTCCAGAAAATTCTTACTTTAAACTTGGACATGACCGGAATGGTAGTTCTTGGTCCAGCGAGACATTAACATCAGTTTGACAAGCTAAGGCTTAACATACTGACACACTGACAAAGTGAGGAACCTTGGGGTGATTTTTGATCCCACACTGTCCTTTGACCTGCACATTAGACATATTACGAGTACTGCTTTCTTCCACCTGTGAAATATAGCGAAGATCCGTCCCATCCTGTCTATGGCTGATGTCGAGACCCTGATCCATGCATTTGTTTCTTCTAGACTGGATGACTGCAATGTTATATTTTTTGGGTTTACCACAGTCCAGCATTAGGGGTTTCCAATTGGTTCAAAATGCTGCTAACAGACTTTTAGAGGAAGCGGAAAGTTTGGCCACATTACACCCATTTTGGCATCACTTCACTGGCTTCCTGTCTCTGTGAGGTTGGAATTTAAGTTTCTGCTATTAACATATAAAATGATTCATGGACAAGCACCTTCCTACTTCGCTGACCTAATCAAACCCTATGCACTGTCCTGGGCTCTGCATTCTCAGGGCGCAGGAGTACTTTGTGTCCCAAGCATGAATATAGAGTCTGTGGGACACAGAGGCTTCTCTTGTCATGCACCTGATTTGTGGAAACAATCAGATTCTGTAGAGACATTCAAGCTCAGACTGAAGACGCATTTGTTCTCCCTCTCCTATGGCTAGCATACTGGCATATTATGTTACTATGCTTCCTATCCTTGTAAATTTGCAATGGAACAGGTCTTGGCCTCGACTATTAATCAAAAGAACAACTTTCACTGCAGCTGTGCCTGCATTTACACCATCATCTACTTTTGTCACATAGATATCATACACGTGTGTGATTTCTATGATTTTGCCAGAGCAATGAACAGAGCGGTGCAGATCACTCCCGTAGCTGTAGGAACAAAGAACAGTGCACTTCATGGAGCTGCCCGCTCTGGTCAGTTTTCACCCCACACCAATTAATTCACTCCAAAACAATCTGCATTGTATTTTAATTTTAGGTTAAAATGTGGCCTGACATCAATATAGCTGAACTAAATCTACTTTCAAACTGAAATGATTTAATGATTTAAGACATACTAACAAAATACAGATCAAAGCTATTTGTAAAATTTAAGACACATCCTGTCACAACTTCACGATTTAGTGAGCATATGCCGACCTTATTAAAGTGCATGCACAGGCCTACATCAAATAAGTTATGGGTAAGTTTTGCATAATTTAAGAGCACACTGAAGCACAGTGGTATATGTCATAATACGGTGAATATTTCAAAAAAGTTTGGGTATGCACAATTTCCAATGCATGCCAGCGTATATCTCATACGTCCTGCATATGCATGCCATAAGTTATCAGTTTTTTTGACACACGTTTCTTGTAAGTTACTCATAAGTCGAAATACGTCTATTGATGCTGTCCACTGATTGGCTCAATAACTGAAAGATGCAGCCCTCATAACCATTCACACACTGAGTAAATAATAATTTTGCATTTTGTTTCAAATTCAAAATCATCAATGTCATAAAATTTGCTCAGAGAATGGTCCTCTTCGACACTCGTAATTTCTTTGTTCGCTTTTTGTTTTATTTCATGCCGTGAACATTGTAAACAAAGTCATAAACCTGATAGGCAATCCGGAACGATTGTCATCGTAATACTCTGATATTGAAAAATATCAGACCGGAAATTAGCCAATCAGAGTGCGCATACTGTCGTAGTCATATAATAAAATGTTCTAAAGGTAAATGGACTGCATTTATATAACGCTTTTCCATCTGCATCAGATGCTCAAAGCACTTTATAAATAATGCCTCACATTCACCCCGATGTGAGGGTGCTGCCATACAAGGTGCTCACTGCACAACGGGAGCAACTAGGAGATTAAGGACCTTGCCCAAGAGCCCTTAGTGATTTTCTTGTCAGGTTGGATTTGAGCTGAGGATCCTCTTTGTCTAAAGGCCAGCGCTTTAACCATTAGAACATCACCTCCCCTAAGTTATGTCTTACCTGTTAGTTTCAGTCGGATTCATCATCACAGCCTGATGAAAACATCCACTTAATGAATTCTGATTTTGGAAAACAACGTCTGAAATTACTATAGTTCCTTGTTGTGGATGAAGAAATGTAGCATTTTAAAAGAAGTCCCCCTCTTTTGTCTTCTCCTGGTGTTTTCTCAGATTGAATGAGAGAACCCTAGCGCTTTGTGCCACAACAAGAAAATTAACTTATTTTAAAAGTTGAAAAAGTCACAGTGCCTCATTCATTCACGTAAGGGTTTACCACAGGCATCAGTTGATTCTTCAGCATTCTGCACACAATGAAAAATAAATTCCATGATCCACCAAGACAAAAATAAATTTCAATTTAAACAAATGAAAAATTATTCTGTTTGGCCTCTGTGTGGAGCGAAGAGGCTGTGTGACAGCGTATGCATGCTCAATGATGTGCTTGTCAATATTTATGTGCACCACCTGCCAGACAAAAGGGTTTTGCCGGCAGTGGAAATGCAAACCAAGCTAGACTTAACTATTCCGACCCGTACCATACTTGGACCACTCAGTGGAAACAGGGCTACCAGCATATGCTGGCTAAATCATCATGGGTGACAGTTGTAACTCATTCGACGTATCCAGTGTATTTGGTGAATTTTTCATATGTCAACATATGCTGGCTAAATTGTTAAGGTGTGACAGGGCCCTAAAAGATGTGTATTACTCCATATCTGCACAAATTCTATCCGATTATTCACATTTTTTACTTGATCCAATCCAGGATAAGTGGTTGAAGATGAGTGAGTGAGTGAGTGAGTGAGTGTTCCCGTCGTTTAAGTTACAATGTGTCCGGACGTCACAGTGTTCGACAATGCTACTTTAATCACAGACTATACACATTTTCAGATCCTGATTGGGTATCCAATTTTATTTCGTTTTATTTTTGCAACAAAATGTACACAATCAGATGTCAAATATCATCAGTGGGAGAATGCCTTTAGTAAAAATTCTGAACAGTTATGGTGTGGGAGAATGCCTTTAGTAAAAATTCTGAACAGTTATGGTTGAAACTTAGTGAGAGTTAGTCTACCTTCTGAACACAGGACACGTCATATGCTTGTCAGTCCACTCTGCCCAAAGAAAAAGCTAGCAGCCATAGTAATGAACATGAAGCTCAATATTCAGGCAAATTTGGTACAAAATAAACACGAAAAAGTGAAACTAAAACTGGAATTAAATAGATAGAATGTGCAGCTAGGGTTGGTGCCAAATCTAGTGATGTATAACTTGAAACATTGCTCCAGAATGTTTTGAGACCTGTTTCAGATATTTTTCTAAAGTCTGCACCAAAAGAAAGACATCACAATCTATGTTGCCAGTTCAGCCATAAAAACCTGGACAGTATCTGTCATCTCTTATCTGGCTGGAGTAGGTCCATGCAGGGGTGCTGGCAGCTGGGGAGATTCCCTTGTCTCTGGCATGGGGATCGTAGTTGTGTGCTCCCTCTCACTGACTCACTGTGGTCCCTGTAATTGCTTCTCAACTCTTGATAGCACAGGATATTGATTCTATCCCTGTGCATATCTCCTCCTACTGGCTCCCATGTCATGCGGGAGTAGCATTGCAAAGTTCTCTGTGCTCCTTGAAGGAAAAATGTGGTCCTTATCGAAATTTTAAAAACATTTGATGAATTAAGTAGGACCAACCCAATTAGATAACTATGCATTACATGTACATGTGTCAGATTAATATATTAGAAAAATGCTTGCCAGTTTACTTCTTCATATTTAGGTAATTTATTAATCATCATAATAGAGCAGGTCTGTGATGCTGTCCATCTTAAACCTTTCATCAATTTTTGTCTTGTTAGTCATTCTTGTTGAGCACATCAACCTGCAACATCATTGACCCATCAAACTGTGAAATGTCTTTGCACTGTAAAACAGAATTAGCTCATCCAACCAAACATTTTGAGGTAACCGATTAGGCACTACCTCAGGTGGTGAATAGACTTAACAATTCAATTTATTTGAAAGACTATAAGGAATGAGTGCAATATATTGTAAATGAAAACATTAACTGTGACTACATTTGAACATTCTTTTTGGAGCCAGACAGTGATCCATAATAGGATTAGGATTTGAGCATTTTAAGGTTTAGTGTCTTTATCAAAGACACTTTGGCATCCAGGAGTATTCAGGGATTGATCCACCAGCTGTCTCGGGTGAGAACCACCTGCATCCATAATCTCAAAACAGTGGAATGTTCATTACACAAATGCAAATACCATATGTTAGTTTCTTAATGTGTGACTCCAGCATATACAGCATCTGCGTCATCTTCTGTGTGTAACAATGTAAAATGATTAAAACCTTTAGGGCACTGTATTGATTTTCTCATTTAAGTTGATTTAACAAAAATTCATCATTTAAACATTGAGCTGTTCATTTCAAACTTAAATGCTTAAGGGCGCCTTCACACATAGTGCAAATTTGGTCGATTTGCACATAAAGTGCACATGAAACAGGGATCATGTGCAAAACGTGTAAAATTGTACCTGTCTCCAATGCCTCGTACACCTGTTGCTACAACTATATGCACAACAACAACCTGGACCTCATTTCTGGCATAAAATACAGTTGTTTACTCACCAGTACAAGTTTGGTGTGATTAGAAGTAAATAGTTTATTATTTATTTATTTCATTCATTTAAAAGAAAAAAAAAACAGAAAAGCAGAAATAAAGCATCTCCATTACCAGAATGAAAAGGAGCAGGGAGAAGAACAAGTCTTAATATTTCTGCCCCTTTTTACAATACAATCTTTCAATATCCAGCGTCATTTTTCAACATTATTTAACAGATTGTATTTCTTTAACTTGTCACATACCACTGACCTATTTCATAATTATGACCATTATTTAATAGATTACATCTCTGACAGGTTACATTTTTAAACTTAAAACATTTTATACATTATTAACAAATTACATTTTTTTTTTTTACTTCCTTACAGCCCACTAACTTATTTTATAGTTTCATACTTACTTAATACATCTAGTTTAATACGTTTTTTAAATAATTTAAGTGACCTTAATTCTTTAATTTCTTTGTTGAGATTGTTCCATAATTTTACACCATTTACTGCAATACTCCGTTCTTTTACTTTGGTTCTGTATCTTGGTTTTCTAAAGACTTCTGTTCCTTTCAGTTTATAGCTACTTACTCTTTTCTCAAACATATTTTGAATGTTTGTTGGTAAAGCATTTTTATTAGCTTGGTACATTGTTTGTAATATTTTCAAATCGACCAAATCACGAAATTTAAGTACCCTGTACTTAATGAACAATGGATTAGATGGATCTCTAAAACCACTGTTGGTAATCACCCTTAAAGCCCTTTTCTGCAGAATAAACAAAGGTTGTATATAAGTTGTATATGTTGATCAACAGATTTCTACACAATAAGTTAAATATGGGAAAATCAATGAATTGTACAATGTTAATAAACCATAACTATTTAATGAATATTTTACTTTATGCAAAACAGCAATGGCTTTCGCTATTTTTCCTTTTATGTAATTTATGTGTGACTTCGATGTAAGATCTTCATCAATTATGACTCCTAAAAATTTCATTTCTTTTACCCTTTGTATATCCATTCCATCTATTTGTAATGACACGTTATTTTTTTTTGCTCTGTCATTAAACAATATGAAATTTGTCTTATTAATATTTAGTGACAGTCTTTTTATATCAAACCAATGCTTAACCTTTTCCAATTCTGTTTTTATCACTTGTGCTACTTCCTGTATATCTGATCCAGAGTAAAACAGCGTTGTATCATCAGCAAATAAAATGCTACCAAGCACATTAGATACATTCACAAAATCATTGATATACAAAATAAACAGTTTGGGTCCAAGTACTGATCCTTGTGGTACTCCATAAGCAATATTACACAATTCTGATTTGATATTATTTATCTGAACAAACTGTTTTCTGTTTTCTAAGTAGCTTTTTACCCACTGATGTGCAATACCTCTTATTCCATATTGTTGTAACTTGTGAAGCAATCTTGAGTGGTCAATAACATCAAAAGCTTTTTTCAAGTCAATAAAAATACTTACAAAATAATCCTTATTTTCTATTGTTGTTGATATTTTCTCTATTAATTCCATAATTGCCATAGCTGTCGAATGTTTTGTTCTGAATCCATACTGAGCATTATTTAAAATATGATGTTTCTCAGTGAATTTATCCAACCTTGTCACAAAAACTTTTCCCATAATTTTAGAAAACTGTGGAAGCAATGATACTGGCCTGTAATTAGAGAATTTATGTTTGTCTCCATTTTTATATAATGGGACTACCTTGGCAATTTTCATTTAATCTGGAAAAGTCCCTGTTGACAGAGACAGATTGCAAAATATAAAGTAAATGGTTCAATAACAGTTTCTATTATACTTTTTACAGTCATCATGTCTAAATCTTCATAGTCAGTTGATCTTTTGCTTACACAGTTTTTTTTACAATATTTCTTATTTCATCTTTTTCCACATTGTCCAGGAAAATACTATTGACCGTATTTACAAGTGTATGTAATGTATCTTCTACTATTGGTTTATTTCCCACCAGACTTGATCCTACATTTGAAAAATAATCATTAAACCCATTTGCCACTTCTTTTATGTCATATATCTCTTTATTTTCTTTGACAAAGTAATTTGGAAAAGTTGCTTTCACTTTCAATCACACTTTTTATAATTCCCCATGTTGCCCTCATATTATCTTTACTCTTATTTAATTGTTCACTATAATAATGTTTTTTTTTGTTTCCTAATTATTGTCAATAGTTTATTTTTATATTTATATTCCCTTTGTCAGCCATGGTTTATTTACTCTTTTCTTACTAATTTCTATTAATTTACAGTTTTTATTATATGATTTCATCAATATTTTCATAAAGGAGTTATATGCTACATTAACATCACTGACATAAACTTCTTCCCAATTTTGATTTTTAAGATCATATTTTAATGCCTCTAAGGCTTTTACTGACTTGTCTCTTTTAAAGTTTATAACAGTTTTTTTCTTGTACCTATTTTTATATTTAAATATTGAAAAGACTGGTAAATGATCACTAACATCTGTCATCAAATGACGTTCAAATGACGTGTTCAGTTCAAATCTGAAGCAAACATTTTTCTTTTTCTACTAAGGTGGATTAGAACTTTTTGTGGTACACAGCACCAACTACTGGACAGGAGGAACCTAGCAGTCAATGTGACTGATTTGAAAATGCAGGTCTTTCAACAAGACGTGTGGTGCTGTAACATGTCAATCATCTGTGTCCAATCAGAATTCAGAGGAGTCCAGTGAAACCCCAGCCTCCACTCTAGCTCCACCCATGCAAAGAAGTGTTCAACATTTCCTGTTTCACTGTTACTAAGAATTCGGCACTTCCTGTTTGAGTGTGAGCTTGCCACTGAATTCCCGTGAGATTCCATGGGATCTCGTCTGTCAATCCAGGAAGTGTTTGACATTTGAACATTTCCTGTTTTACTGTGGACTTGAATTTTGGCACTTCCTGTTTAGGACGCTCTGTATCATGAGTGAGCTTTGCGCCGCTTTGCTCATATAAGTAGTATTAGCATTAGTAATAGTATGGAAAATGTCTCCATAATTGTGCCTTTAATCTAGTGCTGTTGTGGGGAGTCACATCAACTCCCCCTGCCCACACGAATGTTGTCAAATTGTGGTCTAAGTGCCGCTCCCATGGCACTTAGAAAATGTGTGGCCATTCGCACTATCGTCACGAAAACAGTTAGCAGACAATCACTGTCGAGCTGGATGTGAAATTTGTCTAAATGCCCCATGACTGTGGAGTTGTAAAAAGCCACACATGTATGGTGCATGTGTCGCACACATGTGCGCGTGTGTGCACATTCCCCTGCTCCCCCCAACACATCTGGTGTGCTGGGGGGCGGTGGGGAGCACATGTTCATAAAATGCTTATATGTATGTACAGATCTGATCGCATGGAGGCCAGAAAGCGAGGTCTGATCGCACAGAGCATGTCAGGTAAAAGCACTGGGGAGATGGCTGTCATTACATCATCAATAAATGCACAAGTTTACGTTGATATTTTGGACACTTTTCTTATCCCATCAATTGAAAGGATGTTTGAGGATGATGAAATCATTTTTCAAGATGATAATGCATCTTGCCATAGAGCAAAAACTGTGAAAACATTCCTTGCAAAAAGACACATAGGGTCAATGTCATGGCCTGCAAATAGTCCGGATCTTAATCCAATTGAAAATCTTTGGTGGAAGTTGAAGAAAATGGTCCATGACAAGGCTCCAACCTGCAAAGCTGATCTGGCAACAGCAATCAGAGAAAGTTGGAGCCACATTGATGAAGAGTACTGTTTGTCACTCATTAAGTCCATGCCTCAGAGACTGCAAGCTGTTATAAAAGCCAGAGGTGGTGCAACAAAATACTAGTGATGTGTTGGAGCGTTCTTTTGTTTTTCATGATTCCATACTTTTTTCCTCAGAATTTAGTGATTCCATATTTTTTGCCCTCTGCTTGGTCTAAAAAAGTAACCGTTACTGACTGCCACAATTTTTTTTTCCTGATTTCTTATAGTGTTTCTTAAAGCCAGAAAGTTGCCATTTGAAATGACTTTAGTTTTGTGTCATGTCTGTGATCTGCTTTTTTTCTACAAAATTAAACAACTGAATGAACATCCTCCGAGGCCGGTGATTCCATAATTTTTGCCAGGGGTTGTATATAGCGCTTTTCCATCTGTATCAGATATTCAAAGCCTCACATTCACCCCGATGTCAAGGTGCTGCCAGACAAGGCGCTCACTACACACAGGGAGCAATAGGGGATTAAAGGCCTTGCCCAAGGGCCCTTAGTGATTTTCCAGTCCAGTCAGGTGGGGATTTGAACCCATGATCTTCTGGACTCAAGCCCAACACCTTAACCACTAGACCATCACCTCCCCCATGTGTTTGTGGTTCGCTCATATGAGCTGTTTCACTGTGAGTCGCCCTGAGTTGTACGTATTCGTACTAAGTGGGAAGGGACCCTAAGTAACGCGTTACCGGGATCACCAGTGGTGAAACATCCTAACAGATCTTCTAAGATAATTGCAGTAAATGACACTCTTCTCTTATTTAATGTTGTATACTAACGGTATTAGCACTTTTAGCAGCTGTTTGTAGCCTGATCCGTTAAGCCCTGTTAATGCACAAATAAAATCAATGGCTCTTAACTTTTAGTGTCCACACTAAAGCAAATCATTAGGAGAACCACCGCAAGTCCCCAAAATATGATTTAATAAACCCACAAACAATCAAATCAAATCAAATCAATTTCATTTATATAGCGCCAAATCACAACAAACAGTTGCCCCAAGGCGCTTCATATTGCAAGGCAAAGCCATACAATAATTACAGAAAAACCCCAACTGTCAAAACGACCCCCTGTGAGCAAGCACTTGGTGACAGTGGGAAGGAAAAACTCCCTTTTAACAGGAAGAAACCTCCAGCAGAACCAGGCTCAGGGAGGGGCAGTCTTCTGCTGGGACTGGTTGGGGCTGAGGGAGAGAACCAGGAAAAAGACATGCTGTGGAGGGGAGCAGAGATCAATCACCAATGAAGTTAGCCTATTAGCTTACATGGTTCGGACATGAAGAGAGGGTTTTCAGGCTCATTTCGTCACACACAGAGCCACACATGCTCCACTCCTTTATGCATTAATGAGTTCATTGTGTCACTATTGTCAACATGGTGATGCCCAGACTATGGCCCAGAATGGGCCTCATATCGGCTGTTCTAGGTCTCTATTCTCCTTATTCAGCCCCGCCCACTTTTACAACAGAGGCGTTTCCGTTTTGTCTTAGGACTTCCGGTGAGTAGAAACAAAAACCTTTTTGAAAATCTCAAAGGGAACGACTCTAGTTCACACACGGGTCATAACAGAGTAGGAAGATGACACGAAGAAGTGGCCCTCGATTATGTACGCCGATATTTTTAACTATATTTCTGTTGTCACTCGGCATGGACAGTTTGGCTGTAAGGAACTATAAAAGCACTGAAGCCTATCAATATCTCCTTGAATCAAGTTAAAATACTACCCGAGAAGTAGTATCACGGTAATGCCAAGATTACGTAACCTTAATATACGTATGGTGATATGTATGGCTTCTTCAGCGGAGTGTTGTACTACAACCATTTCTCTGGGTAAAGATGCAATGGTGTGGGTTTTTTTCTCCACAAAATAAAAATAAACAGACATAGAGATGTTTGGGTGGATTTTTCAAATTCAGCGCCTTTAGCCAGCACTGAAGATCCTCATCTTGTGATGGAGGAGGTAACAAGTTAAATACTGTCCACAGCACTCAAATCTGTCATTTCCATGTTCAAAACATTGTTCTGAAAGTGATAGTTTCCTCTTCTTCCAGTTGCTGTGGCACCCACGAGCTGAACAATTAATGCTGTTCATGTATGGACAATTCTAGGGTACTGTGTTCCCACGTATCTAATCATCGACGCAATGGCAAACTGGAAGTTGCTTGACAAAATGGAGCCGCCCACCCTGACTTCCTGAATAAAGTGAATAGAAAACCAGTGGGTGACATCACTCAGGCTTTGTTCAGTATACATACAGTCTATAGTTCCATGTCAAAAAAGACAAAAATTTGAATGTTGAACATTTGCTTTCTTTTTATGTTTCTTTAGGCACAACTCACATGGTGGTAAAATGTTCATGTTCATGGCATTGCAGTTTTTTTGTCCATAGCGATATACATTGCAACATCTTGCAGGACCATCTTGTCTTTATCCAAACATTTTGTAGTACATATGCCAAGCCTGTATGTGGCACTGTAACACCTCCACAAAAACAGAGAAGAAGAAAAGGGGAGACATGTGCATAACCATTGTAAGGAGCTAATCAAAGTAGCAGCAGGCTAGAATGTTTCATATCGGCAAACTAGTAAAGAAAGTATTTTAATCTGACCTGTTTCATCCTTTCAGCCTGATTCATCATCACAGGCCTTTGTTTTAGAAGACACTGTTTGGAAATACTTATAACTGCTTATCATGGGAATTGCTTGGGAATACACGCACCTTTTTTTAAAAAAGTCCATGGGTGTTATAACACAGTGCTCCGGGTGTGTTTCTCAGCCTGAGCTGAAGGAAGCCACCAACAAGAAGAAAATTTACTTATTTAAAAGCTTAAAGTCCTTTCTGCAATTAATTTATGAGCACTACGGGTGCTCCATTTATTCACCATCAGCGTTCAGCACAGCCATTCATTGTCTCTTCAGCTTTCTTCTTGAGATGAAAATAAATCCCATTAAGGATCCACAAAGACAATAATAATAATAATAATAATAATAATAATAATAATAATAATAATAATAAACAAAAAAAGAGTGCTCAGAGAACACAATATCCCCTGCTGGCAAATTCTGCTTTGGTACAAGTGCCTGCTGCATTCTGATAACATTTCAAGGTATGTGATAGTTGATTTCAGAATGCAGACACCAACTCATGAAACTGACAGTGTCAACATTTGTTCATCAATGGCCATACATCTGGTAAATTGGGCTCAACTCAAACTATATGATAATATGGTTATTATCAACCTATAGCAAGGACTTGTACCAACTTTAACCAAATTCCTCTTCAAAATCTGACAGGAGATAATTTCAGAATGCAGGCACCCACTCAAGAAACTGAGAGAGTGGAGATTTGTTAACCAAGGGCCATAACCCTGGTAAATTGAGCCCAACTTGAACAATATGATTATATGCATATTACCAACCTATAATAAGAACTTGTTATAGGTTGGTAACAAAGTTGGCTAACCAGATTTCACGAAATTCCTCCTAAAAATGTGAGAGGAGTTGATTTCAGAACACTTATACCTTTTTTGGGATGGACAAACGGATCGACAGATGGACAAATGGATGGACATTTCAAAGTGGCCTTTTACTGTGGCCAGCCTATGGCACACATCCTGTCTAATCAGCATCTTGATATGCCACACCTGTGAGGTGGGATGGATTAGCTCTGCAAAGGAGAAGTGCTCACCGACACAGATTTAACAGATTTGTGAACAATATTTGAGAGAAATAGGTCTTTTGTGTATATATAAAATGTTTCAGATCTTTGAGTTCAGCTCATGAAAAATGCAAGCAAAAACAAAAATGTTGGATTTATATTTTTGTTCAGTGTATACTGCAATATAAAAGACATATAGTAATGTGATCTCTTTCACACTTTTTCTCTCAATATGCATCAGAAAAATGCCACTGAATATCATTAGTGGCAATAAACGTAATGTTTTATAGGTAAAATATGGCTGAATAAACCAAAATAAAGGATGAATTATGGACATTTTACGTCCTGCTGTACACTGAGGGGCCTCTCAAAACACTCATAAAGTAGTTGCAAGTGGTCAGGGGGTAGACATAAATCTAAGATAATTTTAATGAGCCTCTTAAATGACAATGCTTTGGGAAAACACTTTTTTTTTTTTAACGAGCATTCTATAAGCGATTGTATAAATGTTTTAGCCCCAAGAAGCTTTTGGGAAATGGGGCACAGGCTTGAACAGTCAATGTTACAGTTTATTAAAACATTACTTGACTTTACCTGATGTTGTGCCCTGAAAGCTTAAACTGTAAAGTAAAACAAGTAAGCTCAAAATAGGTAAGTGACTGGTTACTTTAGCAAGCTAGTTAGCGCTACAGGAATGTGTGTCTTAGTGTATGGCCAGATGGTAGCTGACACATTTTTAGACATAAAAATTTTAAACAGTTGACTAGTTTCAGGATTGAAACAATCACATATGCTATAAAATGTAAAACAAACAAGCAAACAAACAAACAAACAAAAAACTGAAAAGAAAATATAAACAGCCAAGAACATTTCTCAAAGAAAATTATTGCAAGGCAAAAACATATTGTTTTATTATTAGCATCATCATCAATCAGAAAAACAAATGCAAAAGTTTCTTTATATTTATACTTTTTGACCAAAAATGCATTGAACATTGCCATCGACTAAGAAATCACGTGTACATAAGTATTCACCCTCTTTGCCGTGAAGCTCAAAATGGAGCTCCGGTGCATTCTGTTTCCACTGATTATCCTTGAAATTTCTAGAGCTTAATTAGAGTCCACCTGGGGTAAATTCAGTTGATTGAACATTATTTGGAAAGGCACACGCCTGTCTACATATAAGGTCCCACAGTTGACAGTCCATGTCAAAGAACAAACCAAGCATGAAGTCAAAGGAATTGTCTGTAGAACTCCAAGACAAGCTTGACATACAGTGGGGAAAATACGTATGTGACCCTCTGTCAGTTTTGCAGGTTTTCCCACCTGCAAAGAATGGAGAGGTCTGTAATTTTTATCGTAGGTACACTTCAACTGTAAGAAACAGAATCTAAAAAAATCCAGAAAATCACATTATATGATTTTTAAATACTTAATTTGCATTTTATTGTATAAAATAAGTATTTGAACCCCTACCAACCAGCAAGAATTCTGGCTCACACAGACCTGTTAATTTTTCTTTAAGAAGCCCTCTTATTCTGCACTCTTTACCTGTATTAATTACACCTGTTTGAGCTTGTTACCTGTATAAAAGATATGTGTTCACACACTCAATCAATCACACTCCAACCTGTCCACCATAGCCAAGACCAAAGAGCTGTCTAAGGACACCAGGGACAAAACTGTAGACCTGCACAAGGCTGGGATGAACTACAGGACAACAGGCAAGCAGCTTGGTAGAAGACAACAACTGTTATATTATTTATTAGAAAGTGGAAGAAACACAAGTTGACTGTCAGTCTCCCTCGGTCTGGGATTCCATGCAAGATCTCACTTTGTGGGGTAAGGATGATTCTGAGAAAGCTCAGGACTACACAGGAGGACCTGGTCAATGACCTGAAGAGAGCTGGGACCACAGTCACAAAGATTACATTAGCAACACATGATGCTGTCATGGTTTAAAATCCTGCAGGGCAGCAAGGTCCCCCTGCTCAAGCCAGCACATATCCAGGCCCATTTGAAGTTCACCAGTGATCATCTGGATGATCCAGAGGAGGCATGGGAGAAGGTCTTGTGGTCAGATGAGACCAAAATAGAGCTTTTTGGAATCAACTCCACTTACCATGTTTAGAGGAGGACAACAACCCCAAGAAAACCATCCCAACCGTGAAGCATGGGGGTGGAAACATCATACTCTGGGGGTGCTCTTCTGCAAAGGGGACAGGACGACTACACCGTATTGAAGGGAGGATAGATGGAGTCATGTATTGCGAGCTTTTGGCAAACAACCTCCTTCCCTCAGTAACAGCATTGAAGATGGGTCATGGCTGGGTCTTCCAGCATGACAATGACCCCAAACACACAGCCAGGGCAACTAAGGAGTGGCTCCGTAAGAAGCATTTCAAGGTCCTGGAGTGGCCTGGCCAGTCTCCAGACCTGAACTCAATAGAAAATCTTTGAAGGGAGCTGAAACTCCAAACCTGAAAGATTTGGAGAAGATCTGTATGGAGGAGTGGACCAAAATCCCTGCTGCAGTGTGTGAAAACCTGGTCAAGAACTACAGGAAACGTCTGACCTCTGTAATGGCAGACAAATGTTTCTGTACCAATTGTTAAGCTCTGTTTTTCTAGTGGGTCAAATACTTATTTTATGCAATAAAATGCAAATTAATTATTTAACCATCATATATATATATATATATATATATATATATATATATATATATATATATATATATACACTCAACAAAAATATAAACGCAACACTTCTGGTTTTGCTCCCATTTTGTATGAGATGAACTCAAAGATCTAAAACTTTTTCCACATACACAATATCACCATTTCCCTCAAATATTGTTCACAAACCAGTCTAAATATGTGATAGTGAGCACTTCTCCTTTGCTGAGATAATCCATCCCACCTCACAGGTGTGCCATATCAAGATGCTGATTAGACACCATGATTAGTGCACAGGTGTGCCTTAGACTGCCCACAATAAAAGGCCACTCTGAAAGGTGCAGTTTTATCACACAGCACAATGCCACAGATGTCGCAAGATTTGAGGGAGGGTGCACTTGGCATGCTGACAGCAGGAATGTCAACCAGAGCTGTTGCTCGTGTATTGAATGTTCATTTCTCTACCATAAGCCGTCTCCAAAGGCATTTCAGAGAATTTGGCAGTACATCCAACCAGCCTCACAACCGCAGACCACGTGTAACTACACCAGCCCAGGACCTCCACATCCAGCATGTTCACCTCCAAGATCATCTGTGACCAGCCACTCGGACAGCTGCTGAAACAATCGGTTTGCATAACCAAAGAATTTCTGCACAAACTGTCAGAAACCGTCTCAGGGAAGCTCATCTCCATGCTCGTCGTCCTCATCAGGGTCTCGACCTGACTCCAGTTCATCGTCGTAACCGACTTGAGTGGGCAAATGCTCACATTCGCTGGCGTTTGGCACGTTGGAGAGGTGTTCTCTTCACGCATGAATCCCGGTTCACACTGTCCAGGGCAGATGGCAGACAGCGTGTGTGGCGTCGTGTGGGTGAGCGGTTTTCTGATGTCAATGTTGTGGATCGAGTGGCCCATGGTGGCGGTGGGGTTATGGTATGGGCAGTCGTCTGTTATGGATGAAGAACACAGGTGCATTTTATTGATGGCATTTTGAATGCACAGAGATACCGTGACGAGATCCTGAGGCCCATTGTTGTGCCATACATCCAAGAACATCACCTCATGTTGCAGCAGGATAATGCATGACCCCATGTTGCAAGGATCTGTACACAGTTCTTGGAAGCTGAAAATGTCCCAGTTCTTGCATGGCCGGCATACTCACCGGACATGTCACCCATTGAGCATGTTTGGGATGCTCTGGACCGGCGTATACGACAGCGTGTACCAGTTCCTGCCAATATCCAGCAACTTCGCACAGCCACTGAAGAGGAGTGGACCAACATTCCACAGGCCACAACTGACAACCTGATCAACTCTATGCTAAGGAGATGTGTTGCACTGCATGAGGCAAATGGTGGTCACACCAGATACTGACTGGTATCCCCCCCCCAATAAAACAAAACTGCACCTTTCAGAGTGGCCTTTTATTGTGGACAGTCTAAGGCAACCTGTGCACTAATCATGGTGTCTAATCAGCATCTTGGTATGGCACACCTGTGAGGTGGGATGGATTATCTCAGCAAAGGAGAAGTGCTCACTATCACAGATTTAGACTGGTTTGTGAACAATATTTGAGGGAAATGGTGATATTGTGTATGTGGAAAAGTTTTAGATCTTTGAGTTCATCTCATACAAAATGGGAGCAAAACCAAAAGTGTTGCGTTTATATTTTTGTTGAGTATATATATATATATATATATATATATATATATATGTGTGTGTGTATGATTGTTTTTTTTTTTGTGTGTGTGTTGTTTCATATTGAGTTTTGTAAATAAGGAAACGTGCTCTGTGATGTCCCGAAAATGCTTCATGTATTCAGAATGGTTGTGACATCTGATGTTCAAGAGATGAAACTTCAGCCACTAACACAACAATAAATAAATGTATTTAATTATTTCACCAAAACATCAAATCTAGGCTGGCATCTTAGATGTAATGAAGACAGCAAAGTGCAATATTTGCAAAGCTGTTGTTTACTTATTTCAGCGGAGGATCAGGCTGAGGCTCAGGCTGAGGCTCCACACGGAAGGCTTCCTCACGACTTTAATTAAACATTTGAGAAAGTGCCGCATTAAATAATGCAAGGATTTTTTTAACTGGAACATAAATACAAAATCAGCCAGAGAACGACAATTTACTAGAGCCCGACCGATATATCAGCCGGCCGATATTATCAGCCGATATAAGCCCTTTTCAAAGTACTCACTATGGCCGAAATTTTGCCGATAGAACGCCGATAATTTCTCATAAACAGAACAGTTACTGAAATAATGTTTGTGTTGGCAATGTAAAATGTTCTTGTACCGTTTTTCCAGTAGATGGAGCTCTGACTCATTCAACTGAGAGCTGCTTACACCCCTGCTTAAATGTGTTCATCACTGGGCCCCGTAGTTCGCCGTCACACTGCACTGATCAGCTGACAAAAGCATACAAGTAGGTTTATAAGGATGTTGTTTGTAATAACTTTCTGATTACATTCACCTATTTCTCCCATTTCAGTTCAACTCAGTTTGATTAACTCAGTTTATGTAGTAATGTGTCAAATGTGCTTCACTGCGTCGGTCACGCTTTTTATTAAGCCCACGTTGTGTAGACCTTATTTTTAGCATGAAAAACTTTCGTTTACTGCTAAGAGGTTGAAACATTCAGATTCACTGGTCGTCCGGAAGGGTTCTGGGAATTAGTGCCATTTGCCATTAACCCTCTCGGGCAGACGCCATCGTATACGATGGCTGGGACCAAGCTGTAGTAAATTGTAAATAACTTGTAAATTGTATTTCAGCTTGTAGCTCATGCCTTTTTTGTTAAGGATCCAAAAAAGAACATTTTATTAATTTAAAAAAAAATAATAATAATAATAGTAATAATATCGGCTGATTTATCAGCTATCGGAAAATCAGTCGATTTATCGATTATCTGCTTTTTTTCATCCAAATATCGGCATCGGCCTCAAAAATCCATATCGGTCGGGCTCTACAATTTACCCAGACTGACTTCAAATATGAGTAAATTAAGTATTTTTATTAATTTTTTTGAGTGGTTTCGTGTTGAGTTTTGCAAATGAGGAAAAGTAGTCTGTGACAGTCCTGAAAATGCTTCATGTATTCAGAATAGGCGTGCCATCTAGTGCTCAAAAGATGAAACTTCAGCCACTGGCCCAACAATAAATAAGTTTAATTCTTTCACCAAAACATCAAATTTAGGCTTGTATCATAGATGTACCTTATGGAAAATTGTAGCTGTAATTTAGAGATGTGCACATTAAATGTTATCAAAATTATATCTGTTTTTGATTTTTTTTTTTTTTGATTTTTTTTTTTATCAATTTACTTTTGCTAAGGCACCCATTCAGAAACAATAAAATTATAATCTTTATCACTTAAGTTTATATTGCGATATATACAATTACTGTAATGGGATTAATTTTATACCGCGATATGAATTTTAGGTCATATCGCCCAGCCCTAGCCGGAATAGCCTGGAACCTAAGACAAATCAATGAATAATTTGATTCAAAATAATAGCACAACATATTGTGAACAGCTAAGCTCTTTTATTTGTGTCTTGACTGTGGCCAAATTGCAACCTGCGTCACTCTTCTTCAGGCTGGCTCTCTTTCAGCAGCATTGAGGTGTTCAGCAAAACAGAGTGCAACATCATCCTCTGGCCCCACCTTCACAAACACACAGTATCTCTCCCCTCTGTTCTTATGGTGTTATGCCTTCATTTGAGTGCATCAGCGATCCATATTGGTCCACGAGAAACACAGTGTTTGAGGTTCCTGTCCATATGGAACCGGCATTTTCAGGTCCCAAAAATGCGTTTTGAAAACAGATCTCCAAAATGGATAAATGATTTAAAGGTCAAATGTATATTTTCATGTGGGGAACCTATGCAGACCATTTCTGAAATGATGTAATCATAGCCCTGTTTGTCTAACGTCAGCCACACGTAATGGACTGCAAATGGTAGAACCCCAATTCCAATAAGGTTGGGACGTTGTGTAAAATGTAAATAAAAACAGAATACAATGATTTGCAAATCCTCTTCAACCTATATTCAATTGAATATACTACAAAAACAAGATATTTAATGTTCAAACTGATAAACTTTGTTGTTTTTGTGCAAATATTTGGTCATTTTGAAATGGATGCCTGCAACACATTTCAAAAAAGTTGGGATGGGCAACAAAAGACTGGGAAAATTGATGAATGCTCAAGAACACCTAACTGGAAACTGGTGAGCTTCATGATTGGGTATAAAAGGAGCATCCCCAAAAGGCTCAGCCATTCACAAGCAAAGATGGGGTGAGGATCACCACTTTGTGAACAACTGTGTGAAAAAAATAGTCCAACAGTTTAAGAACAATGTTTCTCAACATTCAATTGCAAGGAATTGAGGGATTCCATCATTTACAGACCATAATATAATCAGAAGATTCAGAGAATCTGAAGAACTTTCCACATGTCGGCGGCAAGGCCAAAACCAACATTGAATGCCCGTGACCTTCGATCCCTCAGGCGGCACTGCATTAAAAACTGACATCATTGTGTAAGGATCTTACCGTGTGGACTCAGGAACACTTCAGAAAACCATTGTCAGTTAACACAGTTCGTCGCTACATCTACAAGTGCAAGTTAAAACTCTACCATGCAAAGCGAAAGCCATACATCAACAACATCCTGAAACACCGCTGCCTTCTCTGGGCCCGAGCTCATTTGAAATGGACAAATGGAAAGTGGAAAAGTGTGCTGTGGTCTGATGAGTCCACATTAAAAAAATGTTTTTGAAAATCATGGACGTTGTGTCCTCCGGACAAAAGAGGAAAAAGACCATCCAGATTGTTACCAGCGTGTTACAACAGCGTGGCTTCATAGTAAAAGAGTATGGGTACTAGACATGCCTGCCTGCAGTCCAGACCTGTCGCCCATTGAAAATGTGTGGCACATTATGAAGCGCAAAATACGACAACGGGGGGGGGGGGGGGGGGGGGGGACTGTTGAACAATTGAAGTCATACATCAAAGCAAGAATGGGAAAGAATTCCACCTATAAAGATTCAACAATTAGTGTCCTCAGTTCCCAAAACGCTTATTGAGTGTTGTTAGAAGGAAAGATGATGATACAGCTTTTTTGAAACGTGTTGCAGGCATCCATTTAAAAATGAGCAAATATTTGCACAAAAACAATAAAGTTTATCAGTTTGAACATTAAATAGCTTGTCTTTGTGGTGTATTCAATTAAATATAGGTTGAAGAGGATTTGCAAATCATTGTATTCTTTTTTATTTACATTTTTCACAATGTCCCAACTTCATTGGAATTGGGGTTGTACATGGGCCGAGCTATGACCTTGAGCGATGACCTTGAAAACTGAATCAGTTCTTGCCTATCGGATATGAATCTTCAGTAAAAATATTTCATAACAATATTTGAAAAACTGTGGAGTCGAAGCTCTTCATGAATAGACAAACAAACAGAGGCGAAAACATAACCTCCTCCAACTTTGTTGGTGGAGGAAATAAACTTTTTTTAGCATGAGCAATTTTCTCTGAGATGAACAGTTGCCCTCTGGTAATATTATATCTAGTTTTCATTATACACTCATGGGTGGGTCACACACAAATAACTGTACATGCACAAAGCACAGGAGAATGCAGAGAGAAGCTTTCAAGAAGCAATCGTTTTTTAACAGGCGTATTGATTCTTTCACAAATTTCTCACAGAAATTGGTTTGGATCTGTGCTTGTGCATCGATGCAGCCGTTACAGCTCGCTCTTATTGGTTTTCCCATATGCATTGGTTAATCTTTACGGCTTTTGCACAATAGTTTTCCTGACTCATGCGTCTTTTTCAAATCCGTCAGTGAAAGTAAATTCATTCCCATTAACAGCGTCTTCACAGATTGTTCCAGTAACAAGCTGAGGCTCAGACTGGGAGCCTCGGCCCTCCATGACCCCTAATGAGCCAGCAGTCTCTTGCCATAGGAGAAGGCCTAGGCTGCTGTACATGTAATGAGCTGCTGTCTTGCTGCAGGCTTTTCAGATGAGCCATCGAACCGTCATTGGCACCGCAGGATGTGAGCAGCTCCTGCAGATGATGCAATTTTTCTGAAAAATTAAAGACAATGCATGCCTTAGGTGATAAGCTCCTGGCTCCTGTTACTGGTTCCACTCCAGAAGTAAAATCAGGAGCACTGCATAGGTCAGAATTGTCACACTCACTTTCATTTGGAAGTACTGGAGTTATGACAGTCGAAGGGCTTCAAACACTGCAGTGTGCCGCATTTTACAGATAAGTTCTTTTCTAACAGTTATTTCAGTAATAGTCTCAGGATTGGCCTCATAGAAACATGTTATATTGTTCTTTTGGCCACTGGAATTTATACTTTAAAAAATTAACAATGATTTGGTGGAAAATGTTCATTATTCTATTAAATTACTTCAAAACTTACCAAACTATTGTTATAATCATTTAAATTATCAAGTGACAAATGGAATCACATTTGCTTCATATCACACACTGGGTGCTTCAACTGGTCAGCACAGGATGCTAAAGTCATGATGCGTTCACTGAAGTAATGTCTCAAACTGGAGGTCCAGGGGATGGATAAGGCCTTCAAGCTTTAATTTTGAGCCCCATGATGTGCCTCATAATATATTAGGGTTGGGCAGTTGGTCCATTCCACTGAAATAAAAGGATCAATAAATGGAATAGTTTTGACTGTGTTGAATGCTTTGTCTCCAAAGTAAAGGTCAAACAAGGTCACCATCCGTTGAATTCTATGACATGTGACATATGTTACCCTGTAACATGATAACTAAGCATGACAGATGGTGCAAACTATTCCTTTTTAGAACCCTATTAACCCAAACAATAAGTTGCATAATTTTTACTGAAATTGGAGCAACTTTAATATTTGACCCCTGTACAAACTAAAATTGACCTTTGTCACCATTTTTGCTGGTTTGACCCCATAACTCCAGAACATTCTGACACAGATAGTCCAAACTATACCTTTCTGGAATCGTTATGATCAGACAAGTAATGTGATATAGTTTTCAACATGACTGGAGCATTTTTAAAGTTTGACCTCTGTGTAATTCTTCACTGGCCCCTACCTGGCTACAGCTACCACCTTGGGATGGCTATCATACTTTTTTGTGTAGGCCATGGTACACTGAGGCTGGATTCTAAATGTCGATTTTTCCCCTTAAGTGGTACCGAAAACCTGCTTGACCCATGTCACGTGACATACAAGCCACCAATCAAATGACAAGGATCCACTCAGCCATTATAAAATAAATAATATGAATAGGAACTTACTTACTAATCTATCAGTAAAGAGCATAAAATAACATCACCTCAATTTCATCATCCACTGTGATGTTTAACTGGAGACATTGTGATTTACCAATCAAGTTGATGCTGCCCAACTATCATATGTTAATAAACACATATTTTTCCTCCTGTACATGAAACCAGATACATTACTGTGAATGTATTTTTTTTTAATTTGTAGATTGTATTTTAGGAACCATATTGATTTTATCCGGTATTCATTAGACAGAAAGATTTGTAAAGATGGAGAATTAGATGTAAAGAAGAATTTAGTGACATGCTGGAAAACTGTGAACCAAACATGGAAAACAATGTCTTTTGTGTTACAGTGGTGCAGGGGGCTCTGCTAGTGTCCATGTGGAACGTCATGGGGTGACAGTTGCAGCACAGCTTATATGAAACATCGTCACACACTGGATTAGGATCAAATGCCATGTCATTGCAGCTGGCACAAATCAATACATTTGGAGAAGACGGGGTGAAGAGGGAGGTGCATGAAAAAGCCATTTCGATTGAAATGCTCATGTTTTTTTCTTCCGCTTCCATTTTCAAACAATGTTTAGTTTCTGCAAATATGACCCGGTACACAGTTGCTTTTCTCTGATAAGTTATTTTCTTCTTTCCTTTGGATCTCACTTTGCATTGTATTTCTCATTCATTTCTCACTCTCACTCAAAATTCAAGCTTTGTCTTCTCAAGAGAGTTTCTCAGGAGCAGATATCTAGTAAAAGCAATGTATATGCGTGTCCACATACAGACCATGTCCTGACTGCAGAATTAAACATTTCATAACATTTTTGCACAAGAGTTGGTGAGGTCATGAGGTTCCAGTTAGCACAGGATGTCTTCCTTTTGAAACAGATTCATCAATAAATTTCCAAAACACACATACTGCAAAGGTTTCAAAATGTTACAGAACCGTGCCTGAAGCTTGTCATCAGTAATTTTCTGTACTGACAAAAAGTTCTGGTATCATCCCTGGCCACACAGTCTATTAATTCGCTCATTCTACTTTTGAGTGCCGTGCCTGTAGGAAGTTTATATTCCTGTGGAAAATTGGGAGCTTAAGTAGATTTCTCATGGATGGTCGTATGAGGCTGTGTTTGAAGATGGGATGTAGAAAGAGGTGAATTTATGCTATATTCTAATCCAATTACATTTTTTTTTTTCGCAAATCTGATTGGTTAATCGTGTGAGATTTCAGACCTTATAATATCAGGGTAACCACGGCAAAATATTCGACCATTTCACATTTCGATGTATTACTCCACGCCCTGACCAGCTGCGTGCGCTGCAATGCAGATGTTAATAATGAGACGAGAGAAAGTCGCGTACCAAAGACGATGCTGAAATGGGTGAATTTAAGTTACAATGCGGAAGTATTGATGTGGAATCTGATACAGAATTATCATTTCACATTTGATGGATTTGATGGATTTTCACATTTGATGGATTACTCCGCACCCTGACCGCTGTTGGAGTGATGCTGCATCGGCTCAAAGATAAGCCTCGCTAACCGAATGACCTACAGAAAAATAAACCGCACAAATGATGGAAATGGATTAGAATTAGAATAACCCCCTTGTGTCTGATAATTTGCGGATGTTCATGCTGGATTACGGTCGCAAATCTTCATTCCGTTGAAAAAAATGAAAAAACATTCATTATTTGTTTAATATAACAGTGAAAATAGATCCTTGTCATTTGATATTTTATTCATTTATACACAACAGAAAGTGGACTTACATGTTGGTGTCTGCCACTGGTGCTTAACAGTCCAACACAAACTTGAAGTAGGAGTCCAAAATTGTTGTCAGTAGTCCGTGATTCCGTCCACTGACTTCATGTACAGACTCCGATCTACTTTCATCACTCCAGTGAAAAATTGTTTGTCCAGCTTTTCATTGTAACTTCATCCTAACAGCTCCTCATGCCTCCAGATGGCTTACAGCGTACTGGATTTGTGTGTGTGTGCTAGAAGAATTAGCAGTGTCAATTAGCTCCTTCAAATTGTTGTCTGTCAGCAAAACAAATTCCACTATGTTTAGCTAAACCCCACTCAATTTGCGACCATATAACCATCATGAACATCCGCAAATCATCAGACACAAAGGGATTATCCCCAATTATATTTTTATTTGAATATAGTATTTCATATTGTTTTAAAATAAGTTTTATTATCAATTATATGAAAATAAAAGGATTCTTATCAAAAAGGTTATTAGACGATAGTCAGACAAAATTAAACAGAACATTTAGAATATTTGAAACAGCAAATCAGTATCCCACCTCCTGAACAGTTTATTTAAACTTGAACTCACAGCAAATTTAAGATTTTATTCAGCTTATGTACTTAATGAAACATACAAATTGTGGGAAAATATAAGGTTTTATTCAGCTTATATACTCATTGACACATTGTACAAATGGTGGGAAATTTGTTGGTGTTATTAAAAAACTGATTTTAGCTAACGTCTCCTCAGTGTTGTCAAGTTAAACTCAGTCACAAGGAACATAGACAGCATGCCTTTCACAGTAAAAGTATTTGCCAGGATGCTGGCATTAAACATTTTATTGTGAAATGGTGCATGCAACATGAACTATCTGATGTTGTTTAACTTTGCTACCAGTAACATCGGTGAGCCACACCATCTTGGAAGTACGAATGTTACAATGTTAATCAAAATTAAGGTTTCAAAATAACGGTTTGGAAAATTAATCCCCCAAATTTTTATAATAAGTGATGCACATCATTGTGCCATGTGTAAGCCATATCCAAAAGCTGAGGTCAATCTGACAAACAGTCAGAGATATGTGAGCCACACACAGACGTTTCTTGCTTTATATAGACAGATGTTCTGTTGTGTAGCTCATCCCATAGTTTGAATTATGACTCTGGTTGGGGTTGTATGCTTAATTTCAGTATCCAGAAAGTGACAGACAGACAACATGTAAATTCATCCACAGCTGTTCTGAATTTCCCATAATCCATCCAGTATCCAAAACCAATCCAGCAGGTGGCAGACAAGTCTATGGGATATTACATTAGCAAAACAAAGTTGCTTTTTCAATTGACATGATGCATCGAAATAAAATCAATTTTGCATCACTTCCTGTGTGTGTATTATGTATTTTGCCTCAGTAAAAAAGTGCAGAAAGCCTGTGTAGGCTACAGTGTCCTCATAGTGCAAAGTTTGCACTGGGCACAATTTCTCCAATCACAGCCACATAAACCTATAACTTCTGGGTTGTCTGGGTGGCTTGGTGGCTTTCCTCACTCTTCTCCTTCTTGCATAGTCACTAAGTTTTTGAGAACTGTCTACTCCATGCAGATTTACCAGAGTGGCATACTGTTTGTATTTCTTCGTAAATGATGTAAATAAAGTTCAAGACATATTCAGTGGCAGCTTCACCATCAGAGAGCCTCATCCAAAACTACCACAAAAGACTCCAAGCTGTCAGTGATATTAAAGGGGGCAATACACGGTATTACGTAAGAACAAGGGTATGTAAACTTTTTATCAGGTTCATTTGTGTAGTTTCTGCTGTTGTTTGACAATAAATAGCTTCACCCAACCACTAACCATTAGTGGAAAAAGTTTTTGTTATCATTCATATTCTCTGAAAAAAGGGCAAAAAAAAACAAACAAACAAACAAACAAAAAAAATCTAAAATTCTGCCAGGGTATATAAACTTTTGAGCACAACTACACACTGCTGCAAATCCTGGACAACTTATCAACACCACATCCAGAGCAGTCCCACCAAAAATGGCTGAGAAAAATCATAAACATAAGACGGCAAGACAAAGCCTCCAACCTGGAGGTCCTGAAGAAATGTGGACCACCCAGCAATGAAAATGTTATATGGTCAGTTGAAAGAGGGCTGTGTCATAACCCAGGAAGACCATGCAAATGCTTCAAAACACCTTAAAGACAAGTCTTCAGGTCTTGCTTCCTTGCCAAGTGACATTGACTTTATGACCTCCTGTACAGGACTCAGCTTTGCTCGATTGGCATCAAGGCTTTTCAGAACAAGAGAACACTGAGTGTTAAGGGAAAAAAACTGTGCAACATCTGTCAGAAATCCTGTGCCTCAAGAATCGGTTTGTTTGCACAAGAGGACCCTAACCAATGAACAGCCCGCCTGTTGCCAACTCATCTGTCGGCATGATGGCAGAGTACATTCATCCATGTAGTCATGTGATGACACACTCCAAGATGATTCTCTTTTATTTAATAATTTCAGTATTTAATTACCATCCTCATTGACTGTTAATGCCTTTCATGTTACAATCATTCATTCATTCATCTTCTACCGCTTAGTCCAATTAAGGGTCGCGGGGGGCTGGAGCCTATCCCAGCAGTCATAAGGAGTGAGGCGGGGTACACCTAGGACAGGACGCCAGTCTGTCGCAGGGCCACAAATAGACAAACAAACACAGACACACCCATACACACACCAACGGACAATTTTAAAGATTCCAATCCACCTAACCCGCATGTCTTTGGATGTGGGAGGAAACCGGAGCACCCGGAGGAAACCCACGCAAACACGGGGAGAACATGCAAACTCCACACAGAAAGGCCACGGGAACTGAACCCACGACCTCCTCGCTGTGAGGCAACAGTGCTAACCACTAAGCCATCATGCCACCCACGTTACAATCACTCCAGAGTAATTATAAACTAGAACACGGCACACAAAGAGTGCAAACCTCTGCCAACACTAGTTGACAATTCCACAAATTTTACCTTGGAAAAAAAATCAAGGTCAAAATCCTGTTAGAAGGGACTTTTCATACATTACATTAGATGTGATCAAATGTCAGGAGTCACTCTAAGAACTAAAACATTGAATTTAATTGATAAAGTTAAAGTAACTTTCCCACATAACATTGTCAATTAAGTGCAAAAAAAAATATTGTAGTTGAAATTAATTACATCAAATCCCTAAAATTAACAATTGCAAGTATATTGAAAATAATAGTATTAAATTACATTTAAAACCTCTGTGATTCATTTCTTAGAGTGTGTATTTAGCTCATGTATTTGAATCAAAGGATTTTTGTGGTGTTGCCAGGTTTTTTTTTTTTTCCAGTTTCTGAATTCTTTTTCAGATCATTTTCACAGAACATTGTTTATCGTTTCTATGCACAATTTGTCATTACTTTTTGCCACTTGGTTTCTGACTGCTCATGGGAAGATAGACAAACACGCATAAAATTGGAACCCCCATCCAATTTTGGTGTTGTATGTAACAGAAAACAGAAAAATGAGATTGAGGCACTTTTTATTGAGATATAATGCAAAATGTACACAAACTGACCTTTTCAATATTAAATAGATGTCAAAAAAATCCACAATCTGGATCAAATCTGAATCAAACGTTATCAAGTGATAGTGAGTGCCAGTCTGCACCCCACTTTGAAATATGAGAGTGATCGGTTGCTTGTTTGATTAAGATATAATGTAAAATATACATTAAATGGGGTTTTCAATGTTAAATTTAAATGGCCACAAATTCTGTAATCTGGATCAGATCTGGATCAAACTTTATCAGTTGATGAAAGATAGCATCCTACATAATGCTCTCAAATATGACTTTTTTGACAGAGTTATGAATTTTTGAATATTCGTTTAATCTTAAAGATAGGGATTTTTTCCAATTTTCCAGGATTTTTCCTGACTTTAATCTTTGACCTATGACCTTGAAAATTGAAACATTTCTTGCCTATCAGGATATGAATCTTCAGTAAAAATTTCTTAATGATATTTGAAAGATTGGGGGCTCCACGATGTTCACAAACAGACAAAAAGACAAACAGGGGCAACAACATAACCTTCTCCGACTTTGTTGGTGCAGGTAAAAATATGTGGTGGTAGCCAAGCGGTTAAGTGCGCTTCTTTCCTGTGTGGATGGCTCCCACTTCAACGTCACCTCTGCCCATTCTCCATGTACTGTGGAGTTGCATCAGGGAGGACATCTGGCATAGTACTTGTGCCAAATCCACCTCAGATCTGTTGTGTGAACCCCAAGTAAAACAAGTGAGAAGCCTAAGGGACTAATTTACTCAACATCCTGGTGTGTGCTATGAAAAAAACAGCTCCGTCGCGATCATAAAATAATCCAAACTGCCACAGGGTCTTCTTTTGTTGCTTCTCACTTCTGTTCATTACTCAGACATTGAGTGGTCATACTTTTTTTCTGGTACAGGTGCATCTTCACTAAACATAACTTTGTAAACTCCAGCAGCCAAAACAGTAAAATAGCAACATCAGGATTGTCAACTCTCATGCATCTGGCATGACAGTCATGCTTTCGAGATCAATCTCATGCTCTCACACACAAGCAAGAAATGTCACACCAAAATAAAAGTTTGTCCCGTTAATTTTCTGTTGATGACTAGATTAGACCAGACCAGACCACAGCGCATTATTTCTTAATGAAAGGAGAGTTTAAGGCACACACCCGAAACTGCTGTTAACATCTGCTGACAAAGTTCTAACTGCAGTATTCTCTGATCGCTGATTCACTGAAAACCTGGGACCTGATACGTCAGCTGCATATGAAGAGTTCAGCGAGCGTTCGAGCAAAGATTCAGAGCTTGTTTCTGAGTCGGTCACTTTTTGGATGACAAAGGTAAGCCAATAAAATAGCTGAACAAATTGAATAATCTATTGTCTAATAAAATTGGGTCCCTTGTCACTCCAGACGTAGCCTAATCAGTGTGTTGACACGCAGGCTACAGACTTCATCTAGTTGCAAACTAAGTAATTTAAAGGACATGTATTTTATTTAATGTCCTGGTTAGCAAGTATTCATGATTGTAAGTCTATCTGTGCACATGCACTGAAAACGTGCAGTCACTGATGTATTTTATTGACAATTATTAGTGACGGGGAAACTGAAGTGTTTTGAACCACTGAATCAATATGAAGCAATTGTGTTAAAATGTTTGAAGCATTTGATACATGTGGGTACCCGCGATGGTCCCTGGATAAAGTGCAGAAGTCCCAGAGAACAAAGAGACCAGACAGACAGGAGACGCAGACAAGAAGAAGAGGAGTGTATCAATCTTATTTAGCAGGAGTAGGGGAAAAACTACAGAGGATCTTCAGACAGCACAAAATCCCATTTTACTTTAAACCTGTTAACACCTTGAGACAGAAATTAGTTCACCCTAAGGACAGGATCCCTAGTTACAAACAGAGCAATGTAGTGTACTCTATCAGATGTCAGGAAAACTGTAACGAACACTACATAGGTGAGACTAAGCAGCCATTACACAAAAGGCTATACCAGCACCTCAGAGAGGGCACCAGTAGACCTCAGTCTGCAGTTCATCTCCACCTTAAAGACACTAACCACACATTTGAGGACAAGGAAGTAAAAATCTTAGCCAGAGAGAAGAAATGGTTTGAGAGAGAGGTGAAGGAGGAATTGTATGTGAAACAGTTGAAACCCAGCCTTAACCGGGGAGGGGGTCTGAGACATGCTTTGTCCCCTGTTTACAATGGTGTACTCAGGGCAAAGCAGTTTCAGTGTTTTGTTCATAGTAATGGTCATTCACGTCATCAGGAGACGCACCAGGAGAGCTGTCAGGAGAGCCGTCAGTCCCATTGTTAGGAGGGACAGCTACCCTGTCATTAGGAGGGTGCTAACTAGAGCACAATAGGTGCTAATTAAAGCTATTGTTTAGCCACTAGCCAATAGCAGTCTGCCTCTCGGTAGGAGGGGTCTGGTTAGGTTAAAAACTCCAGCTTTTGTGGCTTCTGTTTGTTCTTCTCTTCAAGGGTCACGACAGAAGTCAGACTACCAGAGCAAGAATTTTAGCTGAGGAAGCTTCTGCAATTTGAAGCGAAATGTCCTCGCGTCAAGCAACCCAGTCCAGTCGAAGATTCAAGCTTCTCTACTATGGAAACCACCTGGACAACTGAGAGCCTTCACAGAAACATTTGATACAATATGGCTACATCTGCTGGCCAGTCTTGAACATAGCTCTTGCATGGAACAATAAATAGCAAGATGTCATGAAACAGTAAGGCACTGTTATGTATGTTAAATAATAAACCTTCTATGTGCATCTTGAAATTTTTACTATATTTTCATTTAAAGACATTAACAATATATGTGGGTTATAATGTGATTGTGCCATCATAAAATACAGTATGTAACAGAGATATAAATTGTGAAATGCTGTGAAGGGGATTTGGGGGCTTCACTCAGTGACTAATGTAATCATTTTTTTTCCAAGAATGTAAGAGTCTGTCAAAAGATTTTTAGTCAGATAATAACTTTCCTGATAATTATTGCAACAGCAGATAGAACTACACAGGAAATTCAGACAAGTGGTTGAGTTTTCTGTATAATTTCACTCTGTTATATTGTAATAGTTAGGACAATAATGGTTGAGTTTCCTGTGTAGTTTCACCCGTTATAGTAAAAACTATGACAATAAGAAATAAAAACTATGACCTGTGCAATTTTTGCTCACAGCTGTAATAATTAGGGGTGGCATAGTGGAATAGTGGATAGCACTGTTGCCTCACAGCAAGAATGCTGTGGGATTGATTCGCACTTGGTCCTTTCTGTTTGGAGTTTGCATGTTCTCCCCATGTTCATGTGGGTTCCTCCCACTTCCAAAGACATGCATGTTAGAGTGAATTGATGACTCTAAATTGACTGTAGGTGTGCGTGCATGTGTGATTGAATTTGTTTGTCTATCTCGTCGCCCAGTGACAGACTGGTGTCCTGTCCAGGGTGTACCTCACCTCATGGTAATAATTAGAACAATATGCAATTTAACAAAAATGTTAATGCTTCCTGTACAATTTCACCTGCTATTGTAATATCATCACCTTCCTAAAATAATGGCCTTAGTCATATTTTCCAAAACATGACTAAGGCCATTATTTTAGGAAGGTGAAGATATACTAAAAATTAAACAGCAAACTCATCCAGTACTTAAATTATTATTACCACAGACTAGGACAAAACTGTATGGAAAATAATTATTACAATAGTCCTTGAGTTTCTGATTGCAATTTTACCCCATTCTATTGTGATAATAATTACAGTAGTGGGTGAGTGTGCTGAATAATTTTGCTCATTATTGTAATTCTTATTACAACAACAGTTGAGTTTCCCATCCAACTTCACCCTCTATTGTCATAATGATTATAATAATGATTGAGTTTCCATAAACGTTTACCTGATTCTATTGTAATAGTTATTACAACACAATATCAGCCCAGTTATCATAATAGTGGTTGAGTTTTCTGCTGGATTTTCTTTTCTACTGTAATAATTATTATAATAATGGTTGAGTTTCCATACAATTTGAATAATTAAAATAATGGGTGGGTTTCCTATATACAACTTACCCACTACTCACTTGCATATTCAACCGCTTACTCCAATTAAGGGTCATGGGCGGGGCTGGAGCCTATTCCAGCAGTCATAGGGCGTGAGGGGAGGTACACCATGGACAGGATGTCAGTGTGTCGCACATAGACAAACACATTCACACCGGTATGCACATCTGCGGACAATTTAAAGTTTCCAATCCACCTAACCTGCATGTCTTTGGATGTGGGAGGAAGTCAGAGCACCCAGAGTGAACCCGCGCAAACACAGAGAGAGCATGCAAACTCCACACAGAAAGGCTCCAGGTGGGAATCAATCCCATGACCTTCTTACTTACCCACTAATATATTAATAATTAAAATAGTGGGTGAGTTTGTCATGCATTTGTGTCTGTTGTAATATTTATTGAGAAGTGAAGGGGAGGCAGTCGTCAACAAGTGAAAACAGTGGGCTTGTGACCAGAGGATCCTTGGTTCAAATCTCCATCAGACCAGAAAATCACTAACCTGATCCAAGGCCCTAAAACCCCCAAGTCCCTTCCAGTGTGTGGTTGAGAGCCTTGAATGACAGCTTGCTGATATTGGTGTGTGAATGTGAGGCATCACTGTGAAGCACTCTGACTATATAAATGCAGTCCATTTACCAATTAGTAGGAAAATGATTGATTTAATCTATACTTAAATTTAATTATGATTGTAATTATGTGTAGTTCCAACAATTAGTTTAAAAGCAGACACAATATAGCACCAGTGCTGAGTTTTTCATTCCAGCTGTTCCAAAACCTTAGCATCAAAACTCTTACAGTTTGGAAACTGTGACAGTTTTAATTGTGATGAACAGTGAAACCAGTTTCTAGGCAGGGGGCCAAGAAACAAGTAATTAAATTTTGTGAAGATCCAAATCTAAGAGGACATCCTAGAAATATTTCTTTTCTGCTTGTCATCATTGCAAGATGTGGCACGCATTTTACACATAGTATTTTTTAGAAATAAAATAAAATGAACGATATATGGTTAACCAGTAGGAATGCTGTTCCGACTGAGCGATGACACTTTCTGTCAGATCTGGGTTTTGATAAAGTTGCACGATCTCTGTGACTGTGTGTGTGTGTGTGTGTGTGTGCTTGCACAGATGCCGCGTGAACGTTGCACAGTGTGCGTAAACGTGGCTGCAACATGCACAATTAAAGTTGCGTGCACATTTGTGTACTGGGTCACTTCTTGGCCACCGCATGCAGAAAACCCGGTGAGAGTCGCCGGAAGCGCACAGGTACCAGTCTGACCACGTGACCTCACCTGTAAGCCCTTCAGCCACGCACCGTCACCTCACATCCAACCGGCACCTCCTCACTCACCTCCTCCTCCTCCTCAGCGCGGAGTTCCTCTGCGGAGGCTGTCTGGACAATCGCGCTCCTCTGACTCCTCCGACTTGCCGATGGTGGAGCTCCGTGAGGCGGACACGGAGGCTGACGGAGCTCCGCTGCCGATCTCTACAGCGCCCGTTGCGGCTGCGCGTAATCGTCTGTGTGCGTCTTTTGTTGCGTGCGTCTTTCCAATCGAAGGCGAACTTTGAGCACTGGACAGGAGGCTTGGAGCTGTCTGCGTGGCTGTCACATCCCTCAGGTGCGGTGGCTCTCTCCGCTCTGCTCCTCCTCTCTGCTCCGCTCCTGCCGGTGCGGGAGGACGGGAGGGCGGCGCGATTGGTTCGTGCGGTTGTGGCGGTGCATGCGTGTCAGACACACACACACACAGACACTCACCTGTCACCGCCAGACAAAGTTATTCCTGTCCAAAATACAGCAAAAAAAAAAAAAAAAAAAAAAAAGACCTGCTTGGATTAGCTGCTGCAGACAAACAGCAGGGGCGTGCAGGTGCTGCTTTGGTCTAAGAGCCCATACCCAATGTGGCACCCCCCCCCCAAAAAAAGACTATTCATAAAAACTAACTATTTCAATCAGAGGTGCCCAAAATCCTTTCCTTTGACGGTCCATATATTAATGTGAATGAAAAGCTGCAGACCAAAATAAATGATGATGCTGTGGGGATTATATACAGTAACATTATATTTGAATTACAATTAACATGCAAAATATAAATACAATCTCAAAATAAAAACAATTATCTTTAATCTACTGAGCAGCAATTTATTTTCAGCGGGGTGTGGTTCAAATATTGCGCATGGGCTCCAAATATGGACAAGTCGCAAAGTATTCACACATTAACTGCAAAGCTGCCATCACCTGTTTTTTGGTGCCTGTCTGTCTTTTTTTCCAGTTTCAGAAAGTAAGATCAATAATGCCTGAGTGTTCATCTGAACTCTGGTCTGACTAATGCTGAGGTGGAATACTCACAATTGTCTGTTTCAAAACAGGTAGTTCATCCATTCACTCCACTCTGAGTCCAATTAACCCTGAGTGAAACATGTGCATGAGTTGATAAAAAGCTCACATCAATGGCACACAGATAGCAAGAATCACTGGGGTTGTATATATATATATATATATATATATATATATATATATATATATATATATGGCCACATATGTTGCTCACAGGTGAGAAAGCCAGCAAATCTTCATGTGCTCTGCAGTGTTGGAGAACACCATAAGGCAGTGCAGCCTCGCAGGGCCAGTTCTATTCTAATCTTGGGTATTTCAGAAGGTGAAATATTTTATTTGTTCTTGACTCATTACATACTGTATAAACAAAAATGCTTCAAGGGTTTTTTTTTTTTTTTGGCCAAATCACCGGGACAACATGCAAACTCCACACAGAAAGGCCACAGGTGGGAGTCAATCCCATGACCTTCTTACTGTAAGGCAACAGTGCTAACCACTAAGCCACCGTGCGGCCCAGAGAAAAACTAACATTACTCAAATTATAGTATGTTAACATCAGTGTTGTTTTTCCTTTCTTTTTCAAGTGTTGACAGAACATCGAATTTGAAATGTATGCATTCCAATAAAAAAAGTGATTTTGTGTTTCAGTTATTTAAGTTGCAAACTGATTAGTTTAAAGCATACACAGGCAAAATATTTAAACTTAAAAACTATTCAGAGCAGTAACTATGCAATGATGGATCTAAGACCATGAGTCTAACTTTAATGTAAGGATGTCCCTTAAAAATAAAAGAAATAAGTTCTTAAATTTTTGCAGTTATTCCAGAAAACTGAATGTTGATTTTTTTTTTTAGTTTTATTTATTTGAAAATGTTAATATTCCAGTACTAATTATTAAATGCAATAAACAAGCAGCCTCCGGCCAAAAGAATAGAGAGAAAATGAAACAAATTAGACAATTCGGGGACAAAGGAAGTAGAAGATATTAATTTATTACCAAAAACATGACAAAACTACGGAACCCGGGAGAGGTCACTTAAAGTGATTTTTTTTTTTCTGGCCGTGATAATTCGTGCGTACATTTTCCTTTAATCGAGCCCTTGAATTAATAAAACGTGCGTACATTTTATTTTAATAGAGCCCTTGAACTAATAAAACGTGCGCACGTTTTCTTTTAATTGAGACCTCGAATTAATAAAACGTGCGCACGTTTTCCTTTCGTTCAAAATGAACTACATAATATGACCTAAATTGTCATCCTCACAATGGGGAGACGCTTCACCCTCAGCATCCTTTTTAATGTGCTTAAACTCCAGATGATGCCATGCTGGGCAGCTGGAGTTCTCTGTATGTCCTTGTGCGCCCAAACCATGATGATACACTCTGACCAGATCCATTTCTAAAGGGAAAATGTATTACACTGTCTGCTGGTTTGTTGGCTAATAGCCAACATTTATGTGTCACGACAATATTGAATGCATGTTTGTGCACACAGTGTAATAAAACGAGTGCACAATATAACAAAACGTGTGCACAATATAACAAAACGTGCGCACAATATAACAAAATGTGCCCAATATAACAAAACGTGCTCACAATATAATAAAATGTGCACACAATATAACAAAACGTGTGCCCAATATAATAAAATGTGCGCACAATATAACAAAACGTGTGCCCAATATAACAAAATGTGCTCACAATATAACAAAACGTGTGCCCAATATAATAAAATGTGCACACAATATAACAAAA